>NC_091996.1:41812403-42146329 GCF_044704955.1 Pristiophorus japonicus
CCATTCGGCCCATCCAGTCTGCGCTGGCTCTTTTGAAGGGCGATCCAGTTAGACCCACTCTCCCGCTCTTTCCCCATATCCCTGCACATTTTTCTCATTCAAGTATTTATTCAATTCCCTTTTGAAAGCTACTATTGAATCTGTAGCCACCACCCTTTCAGGCCGTGCATTCCAAATCCTAACCATTTGTTGCATATTAATGTTTTTTCTCATGTTGCCTTTGGTTCTTTTGCCAATCGCCTTAAATCTGTGCCCGATAGCTGTCGCCCCTTCAGCCATTGGGAACTTTATATTTATTTACTCTATCTGAATCCTTCATGATTTGAACACCTCTATCAAATATCCTCAATTTAATCGTGGCTTTCAAGAGGGAATTGGATCAGTACCTGACGGGAAACAATTAGCCGGGCTACGGGGAAAGGGCGGGGGAGTGGGATTGGCTGAGGTGCTCTTGCAGAGAGCCAGCACGGGCTCGACAGACCGAATGGCCTCCTTCTGTGCTGTAATGATTATGATTCCACGATACTATTCCTCTCAGCCTTCCCTGCTCCAAGGAGAACAATCTCAGCCTCCCTAGTCTGTCCACATGACAGTAATCCCTCATCCCAGGTACCATTCTAGTAAATTTCTTCAGTACCCTCTCCAAGGCCTTGACATTCTTCCTAAAGTGTGGTGCCCAGAATTAGACACAGTACTCCAGCAGGGGCCTAACCAGTGATTTATAAAGGTTTACCACAACTTCCTTGCTTTCATTCTATCTAAACCCTTTCATTCTTTGCCTCTGTTTATAAAGCCAAGGACCCAAAGGTCTTTTTAGCATCCTTATCAAATTGTTCTGCCACTTTCAAAGATTAATATACATACACCCCCAGGTCTCTCCGTTTCTGCACCCCTTTACATTTGTACCATTTAATTTACATTGTCTCTCCCATTCTTCTTTCCAAAATGAATCAATTCATACTTCTCTGCATTCATTTTAATCTGTTATGTTTCTCCCCATTTCACCAGTCTGTCTGTGTCCTCCTGAAATCAGTTATTATCCTCCTCACTGTTTCATGCCATCAGCAAACTTTGAAATTGTGCCCTGTCTGCCCAAGTCCAGGTCATTAATATATATCAAAAGAGCAGTGATCCGAACACAGACTCCTGGGGGACACCACTGTATACTCTCTCTATTACACTCATAATAAAGGGTGAGACGGAGTACTGTGTGTAATGAGCAAGTGTGACCTTAGCTCCTTTAATAAGATTCCAGAGTGTAGGTACCTCATGGGTGGCCTGCTTATATACTGTGGTCCCAAGGGATGCTGGGATCCCTTGGGACTCCAACAGGTGGGCCCTCTGGCGGTCAGGTGTCATGCAGGTTACAAAGGATTAAATACATAAGATCCTCCAGTCTGAAAAACAACCTTTCACCACTACTCTCTGCTCTCTGTCTCTCAGCCAATATTGTATCCATGCTGCCACTGTCCCTTTAATCCCAGGGGCTTCAATTCTGCTAACCAGTCTATTTTGTGGTGCTTTATCAAACACCTTTTGAAAGTCCATGGCCTCCTGTTAGCAAACGACTTTTCGGCCAGGTGTGGCACCGCTACCGACTCCCGCGAAATTCCATGGTGTTTAGCGGCGACGGTAGCCGATAGCACATTGTCATCACCGTGCATAGTGACCCGTTTCCGCCCTGGAGTGAAAATTGTGTAGTGCCCCCTGAGGCTGTCGCGGACAATGGGACATGTACCGAGCTGAAGGCCTTAAAGGGGAGGTGGTGAAGGGAAAAGAAATGTCTGACTCACCAGTTGCGGCCCTCTTTATAGTAGATCGTGGGTCCGTGCCATGATCTTACGGCACAGCAATGCGCTTGTGTGCTGGGCTGCTGCCATGGCACCCCACTCCCTGGTGGTCCAGGCATGGCCCTGTTTCCTGCCCACAGAGTCAGCAGCATGGCCTTCCCCTTTAATGAAGGGGAAGGTCCTGTTATGTATGAATAAAGAGTCTGACTAGATACTGTGAGCTCAAAGTAAAGTGTGACCGTAGTCTTTTATTGCAGGTCTCCAGAGCGCCTCTCCAGCCTGTGAGGCCTCCTTAAGTACCAGTGCTCCCAAGGGATTGTGGGATCCCTTGGGACTCCAGGGGATGAGCCCTCTGGTGGCTACACAAGGTATATACAGGTTTACACATATATAACAACATTCCCCCGCAAAGTCAACAGTGTAACTATTTACAAAGATCTGGGGCCTTTCTTTCCCTGGTTAATTGTCTCGGTGCAAATGCTGGTTTTGGTGAGTCGTTTGTTGGGCCCTCGCTGGTCTGCTGTGCAGCTGGCCTTGCTGGGCTGCCTGGTGTGATGAGTCCTGCTGGGCTGCTGTGGGTGATGGGTTCTGCTTCGTGGTCAACCGCGGTGTCGGTTTCTACTGGTGTGTATGTTGTGGGGGGTCAAAGAAGGTAGGGTCCAAAGTGGGTTGCTCAGGGTAGTCCGTGAATCTGAGTTTGATTTGGTCCAAGTGTTTCCGGTGGGTGAGTCCATTTGAAAGTTTGACCCAAAACACCCTACTCCCCTCTTTGGCCACAACAGTGCTGGGACCTTGTCCATAGTTCAACACAAATACAAGATCATTGATTTCAATTTCGCGTGACACATTTGCGCTATCATGATATGTACTTTGTTGAATCCGCCTGCTCTCTACCTGTTCATGTAGATCAGGGTGGACTAACGAGAGCCTTGTCTTATGTGCCCTTTTCATGAGCAGTTCAGCGGGTGGAATCCCAGTGAGCGAGTGGAGTCTTGTGCGGTAGCTAAGTAGGACTCGGGATAGGCAAGTCTGCAATGAGCCTTCAGTTACCCTCTTCAAGCTCAGCTTGATGGCTTACACTGCTCTCTCTGCCTGACCATTGGATGCTGGTTTGAACGGGGCAGATGTAACATGTTTGATCCCATTACAGGTCACGAACTGTTTGAACACGGCATTGGTGAAACATGGTCCGTTGTCGCTCACAAGGACATCAGGCAGGCCCTGCGTATAGAATTTACCAATATTTCGCAAAGATTCCTTGTACCTTTTATTGTGTTCCTAACACAGATGAGGCTGCACACAGGGAGGTTAAAATAACAGTGACCTCAATCTTTAATAAGACACTCCAGAGTGAGGAACAGGCCTTAGGGGCCGGCTTATATACAGTGCTCCCAAGGGTGCTGGGATCCCTTGGGACTTCAGGGGATGAGCTCCCTGGTGGCAGAACATGGGAGTGCATGCTTTACAGATACACAACATTACTCTGCCCTCCCCCAAAGTCAAAGTGAAAACTATTTACAAGGTGAGGCGGTCGAGAGCCTTTCTTTCCCTGGTGGACCGCCTTGGTACAAATGTCTGTTCTGGTGTGTTGGCTGTGCCCTCGCTGGGTTGGCGTGTTGTTGGCCATGCAGGGCTGCTAGGTGAGCCTGGCCTTGCTGGGCTGTTGGGCGTGATGGGTTCGGCGTGGTGTCGTTGATCCTTTGGGTGTGTGTTGTGGGCTCGAGAAAGGTGGTGCCTGCTGTGGGTTGTTCAGGGCAGTCTGTGAACCGCAGCCTCGTTTGGTAAAGGTGCTTTCTGCAAATTTGTCCATTGTCTAGTTTGACTACAAATACCCTATTCCCTTCTTTAGCTATCACCGTGCCCGTGATCCACTTGGGACCATGTCCATAGTTTAGCACATAAACTGGATCATTCAGATCAATTTCCCATGACACAGTGGCGCGACCATCGTTTACATTTTGTTGCTGCCACCTGCTCTCTACCTGATCATGCAGGTTGGGGTGAACCACCGAGAGTCTGGTTTTAAGTGTCCTTTTCATGAGTAGCTCAGCCGGGGGCACCCCTGTGAGCGAGTGGGGTCTCGTGCGGTAGCTGAGCAGTACTCAGGACAGGCGGGTTTGGAGTGAGCCTTCTGTGTCTTGTTTAAGGCTCTGTTTGATGATTTGTACTGCCCGCTCTGCCTGCCCATTGGAGGCTGGCTTAAATGGATCCGAGGTGACCCGTTTAATCCCATTGCGGGTCATGAATTCTTTAAATTCGGCACTGGTGAAACATGGCCCGTTGTCACTGACCAGTATGTCAGGCAGGCCGTGGGTGGCAAACATGGCCCTCAGGCTTTCAATGGTGGCGGTGGCAGTGCTTCCCGACATTATTTCACATTCAATCCATTTTGAAAAAGCATCCACCCCCACCAGGAACGTTTTACCGAGAAACGGGCCCGCAAAGTCGACATGGATCCTCGACCATGGTCTGGAGGGCCAGGACCACAAACTTAGTGGTGCCTCTCTGGGCACGTTGCTCAACTGAGCACACACGCTGCATTGCCGTACACAGGATTCTAAGTCAGAGTCGATACCGGGCCACTACACGTGGGATCTGGCTATCGCTTTCATCATTACTATACCCAGGTGTGTGCTGTGGAGATCCGAGATGAATGTCTCCCTGCCCTTTTTTGGTAGCACTACGCGATTACCCCACAACAGGCAGTCTGCCTGAATGGATAGCTCGTCCTTTCGCCGCTGGAATGGCTTGATTGGCTCTTGCATTTCAACGGGGATGCTGGCCCAGCTCCCATGCAGTACACAGTTTTTTACTAGGGACAGCAGAGGATCTTGGTTGGTCCAAGTCCTAATCTGGCGAGCCGTGACAGGTGATTTATAATTTTCAAACACTTCCATGACCATCAACAAGTCTGCGGGCTGCGCCACCTTCAACAAGTTTGCAGGCTGCGCCATTTCCACTCCCGTGGTGGGCAATGGTAGCTGACTGAGAGCATCCGCACAGTTCTCGGTGCCTGGCCTGTGGCGGATGGTATAGTTATACGCTGATAGCGCGAGTGCCCACCTTTGTATGCGGGCTGAGGCATTAGTATTTATCCCCTTGTTTTCAGTGAACAGGGATATGAGGGGCTTGTGATCGGTTTCCAGCTCAAATTTGAGGCCAAACAGGCACTGATGCATTTTCTTTACCCCGAACACACACGCTAATGCCTCTTTCTCAATCATGCTGTAGGCCCTCTCGGCCTTAGACAAGCTCCTGGAAGCATAGGTGACACGTTGCAACTTCCCCGCAACGTTAGTTTGTTGTAATACACACCCGACTCCGTACGACAATGCGTCACATGCTAGCACAAGTCTGTTACACAGGTTATACAATACAAGCAGCTTGTTGGAGCATAAAGTGTTTCTGGCTTTCTCAAAAGCAATTACTTGTTTTTTTCCCCATACCCAGTTCTCACCTTTGCGCAATAACACATGTAGGGGCTCTAAAAGGGTACTTAACCCCAGTCGGAAGTTACCAAAATAGTTGAGGAGTCCTGAGACTACCGCAGCTCCATGACGTTCTGTGGCCTGGGCGCGTTCCTGATAGCCTCTGTCTTGGCGTCTGTGGGCCGCCGCGATCTTTCTCCCCAGAAACTCCAGTTCTGTTGCCATGAAGACACATTTCGACCTCTTCAGCCGCAGCCTTATGCAATCCAGTTGCTGGAGGACCTCCTCCAGGTTTTGTAGGTGCTCGGCGGTGTCCCGACCCGTGACCAATATGTTGTCCTGAAAGACCACCGTGTGTGGTACCGACTTGAGTAGGCTCTCCATGTTTCTCTGGAAGATTACTGCAGCCAACCGAATTCCCAACGGGCATCTGTTGTAGATGAACAATCCCTTGTGCATGTTGATGCAGGTGAGGTCTTTTGAAGACTCCTCCAGCTTGTGTGTCATGTAGGCTGAAGTCAGGTCGAGCTTGGTGAATGTCTTGCCTCCTGCCAGCGTCGCAAATAGGTCATCTGCATTAGGTAGCGGGTATTGGTCCTGTAGCGAGAAACGATTAATAGTTACTTTATAATCGCCGCAAATCCTGACTGCGCCATCACTTTTGAGTACTGGAACAATGGGGCCCACTCGCTGAATTCCACTGGGGAGATGATGCCCTCGCGTTGCAGCCTGTCCAGCTCGATTTCCACTCTCTCCCTCATCATGTGAGGTACCGTTCGCGCCTTGTGGTAAATGGGTCGTGCCTCTGGGACCAAGTGGATCCGTACCTTCGCCCCGGAATAGTTTCCAATGCCTGGCTCAAAAAGGGAAGGAAATTTGTTAAGAACCTGGGTACATTAGGCCTCATCGACATGTGATAGCGCTCGGATGTCATCCCAGTTCCAGCGGATTTTGCCCAGCCAGCTCCTTCCAAGCAGTGTGGGGCCATCGCCCGGGACAATCCAGAGTGACAGTTCATGCACCGTGCCCTCGTAGGTGACCTTGACCAAGGCGCTGCCCAGAACAGTGATAAGCTGTTTGGTGTACGTTCTCAGTTTAGTGTGGGTGGGGCTCAGAGCCGGTCTGAATGCCTTGTTGCACCACAATCTCTAAACAGCTTTTTACTCATGATGGATTGGCTAGTGCCAGTGTCCAGTTCCATGACTACGGGTAAGCCATTCAATTTTACGTTTAACATTATAGATGGATATTTCGTCAAAATTGTGTGCACCCCGTGTACTTCAGCATCTGCCTCCTCTCTCTGAGGCTCGAAGTTGCTTTGATCCACCATGGACCGATTTTCCTCTGCCACGTGGTGGTTAGTAGGTTTTGCAGAGCTTGCAGCTCATTTCCAAGTTCATTGGAGGTGCACCATTGTTCCACAGCTCTTACAAACATACCCTTTGAAGCGGCATGAATAGGCTGAATGGAAGCCTCCACAACGCCAACAAGGTGTGAATTGCCTTGCATTCATCCTTTGTTGAGGACTCTGAGTCATCTGGGTCACATGAGGCCTGCTGGCAGTTGCAGACTCGTGGGTTCTGCCCTGTACACTTCTGCTCGCAAACACAGTTCCAGTTAATTTATGAACATTGCTAACACTTGTGTGCTGAGAGATTTGTTTGGTGTTATCACTAAATGCCTGTGCTATCGCAATGGCCTTACTGAGAGTCGGTGTCTCTACAGTCAAAAGTTTTTGTTGGATGGTCTTGTGGCCAATGCCCAGTAAAAAAAGTCTCTGAGCATTTGCTCCAAGTAGCCATCAAACTCACATTGTCCTGCAAGTCGCCTTAGCTCAGCGACGTAGTTCGCCACTTCCTGACCTTCAGATCGCTGGCACATGTAGAACCGATACCTCGCCATCAACATGCTCTCCCTCGGGTTAAGATGCTCCAGAACCAATGTACACAGCTCCTCATATGACTTATCTGTGGGTTTCACCAGAGCCAGAAGATTCTTCATGAGGCTGTAGTCAGTGCCCCGCAGACTGTGAGGAGGACCGGTCTCCTTTTTGCAGCGCTTCCTTCACAGTCCAGCTCGTTGGCTACAAAGTACTGGTCTAGCCGTTCGACATAGGCTTCCCAGTCCTCACCCTCCGAGAACTTTTCCAGGATGCCCACAGTTTGCTGCATCTTTGCGTTGGATTCGTATTCTCGTCGGCAGTTATTGTGTTCCTAACACAGATGAGGCTGCACACAGGGAGGTTAAAGTAACAGTGACCTCAGTCTTTAATAAGACACTCCACAGTGAGGAACAGGCCTTAGGGGCCGGCTTATATATAGTGCTCCCAAGAGATGCTGGGATCCCTTGGGACTTCAGGGGATGAGCTCCCTGGTGGCGGAACATGGGAGTGCATGCTTTACAGATATACAACACCTTTCCCCTGCAGAGGAGTAGAATCCCTTTTTGGACTTTTAAAATGGAAGGAAAAATTTCGGGACACAAATGAGTTTAAAGGGCAGACGAGGTCTGCAGGGGATGAAGGGGGATGCATTCATGGAGACCGCCCCCCCCCCGCCCCCCCCCCCCCCCAGTGTTGGACTCATAGGAAAGGGAATTTAATTTGGAACTCGATGAACATTTTGGTATCCTAGGAAAAACTTTGAGGAAAATACCTAAGAGCTTTACAAGTTTAAGATCTCTAAAGGAACATGTTGGAACAGACTGCCAGAACAGAGGGTAGGACTTCACTCAGGAATTGGGTATTGGAGTTAATTCAATTTGTCTGGGCTAACTAACAAGAACTTTGAGGCATAAAAATTCGCTCCCTAGGACATAAATGCATCAAGAACTATCAGGCTAATCACCGGAGACCATTATTGGCATGCAGGTGCAAATAGCCCTTTAGAAATCACGGGCCAAGCCAAACGGCTCAAGAGTTTAAACACTGCTTCAACAATGCCAACCGGTGAAATTACCACATCATAATCAAATTACTGCTGAATGAGCTCGCCAAATTCTGACAAAGAAGAGAGCTCAAAACTAATGAGCAGCTCCCTTGAAACAAATAGCTGGGCCTGATTTGGCAGGAGATAAGGAAGCCTTTTTGGGGTATATCTATTCCCACTTTTACAAGGGGGAAAAAAAGCAGTAGGAGGCGGGGCGTGAAGAAATGGAGTAGTGGAGAAAACTCCAAGAAAACATCAAGGATCGACCGAGCAAGCTGACAGCAAGAGGCCCACAAAACGGAAGGTTGTCAGCAACCAAATTGACAACCCGGGCCACCACAACCAGTGAAACGACCAACTGAAACCAACTCAGCAAAAACCGAAGAATCGACATTTATTTCCAGTACTCTACTTCTGAATGACCAACAGGTGAGAAATTACCTAAAAGGACTAACTAAAACTATTCCTAACCAAAGAAA
Organism: Pristiophorus japonicus; assembly: GCF_044704955.1. Taxonomy (NCBI): domain Eukaryota; kingdom Metazoa; phylum Chordata; class Chondrichthyes; family Pristiophoridae; genus Pristiophorus; species Pristiophorus japonicus. Next base: position 41,821,028 of record NC_091996.1, read on the forward strand.
GTGGGTACTTACCCCATACATCAAAACGCGACTTACCGCATCAGCGGACTCACCCCAACTGAAGACTACGCAGTCCGAAGTCCTCTCCTCCGTCCGGGGTATGGCTCGCCTAGAAGGCAATGTGCAGTGAACCCCGAAAGCGTGATTCACCGGCAACTATCAAAAGGGATTGGTGAGCATAGCCCCTGAACCCCCAGAGCTATAACTTAGTTAGTTAGGGGAATTGGGAGGGGGAGGCTGGGATAACTTGCGTAAATGTATCTGCATTCTCCTCTTTACCCCATTTAGAGTTTAAGCTGTATTCCTTTCCCCACAGGCTGTATTTTGACAATTTATTCAATGTGTTGTACCCCTCAGTGTGTATTGGTATCACTATTCTGTGTGTGTTATTAAAGGTGTGCCTTTTACTTCTCTTTAAACACAATAAAACCATACCTGCTTCCGACCTTGAAACCGATTGTCTGTCCAAGTCTGTCACAGTCCCTTCATAATTCCAGAGTCTAGAACCAAGGGTGTGGGAGCGATTCGAAACCACTCATATAAGGTCAGAAGGGAAAGCTGACCCCCTGAAAACCACCCCTTACAGATAATGGTGACCGTGGCAGGACTCTGGGGCAAGGGACGTGATAAGAGATTCGTTTCAGGAAAAGAAGCAAAATGGAAGAGGGGATTTCCTCGTAAGTGTTGTCGAAATCTCGACCTCCGAAAAGAATGACTCTGACACTTACAGCTCCGGTAGAAGTTTCTTTAATTTACTTGCTCGCAAGGGGTAGGTCACACTCAGTCAAGGGCTAAGTGAACACCTCCGAAATGGTTCAGTTTAACAAGATATTTATACAGTAAAACCAAAGTTATGGCCTCTCCCTGTGTATTGCTCTGTCTCACAGTCAGTGAATACAGATAAAGAGTTAATTACTATATCCTGGTCCTGACATGGTATCCAGATATTTCCTTTTGTCAGGGTTATCAGAAAGCCAAACGGCCATTACTCCATGAGTCATAGGTAATGGGCTATCACCTGTCTTCTATTGTGTCAGGATTGTTTCAATTTCCTGGTCAGTTTATCTGTTTGCATCAAATGGATGAGGTCTCGGAAAGAGATAATGGCTAGAAGATAAGGGTGGGGTGACATGGAACTCCTGTAGTGTAGACAATAGGAGAGCACCATGGGGGGTTACTTGTCTCAGCATGACTTGTCTCCTAGCTGTCTGATGGCCATCAGCCATCTCAAACCAGGTTTAGCTGTTTATGCAAGCTGACTGCTAAAATGCAGAAAGTTCTGGAAGGGCCAGGACTCCATTTTAATCAAAAGGCACACAAATACCGTATGGTATCAGCTTAGATAAAAATACATTTCCACAGTGTTTAAAAGGGTAAATGTGGCTAAGGGGTGGGTACTCGATCTATTGTATGCTGAACGTCCAGAAGATGCTGCAGCTCAATGGACTGAGAGCAAGGACCATAAAAGGTCGATAGAGAAGGCCATTTGGCTAGTTTGCCTTCAGCGACAGATCCGGCTTCTAGATGAGGAGAATGAGAAATTAAAGGGAGTATTGAGGCAGACAGAAGAGTGGTCCAGCGCAAGGGCCACAGTCAGGGAAAGGCTTTGGACAGAGGTGGGACAGTTAAAGGAAAGTAGAGAGCTCACTAAAGAAAGGCACAAAACCCAACTGGACCTTTTACAGTGTCAGATTATTGAAGCCAAGAATAGCGAACTGGCGTTGCGGGAAGAGAATTCCTGCCTCGCCAAGCAAGTTAAAGAGTATGGGGAGAGGGTGAGAGACATTCAGGTAGCCTATAAGGTAGCCAGTACCAGAGAATTTGAGGCAGGAGACCGTGGCCCCTGCCAGCAGCAGATTCAAAGCTTGAACCTTGCTCTATCTCGGGCTAAAGGCATGGTGTACCTGGTAAACCTGGGTTTAGCCCAGGAATACCTGATAGAGCAAGGAGAAACCCCTCAGTCACCGCCTGAAACTTCCGGGAACGGCCTGGAGCAGCAGGGGTGTCAGCCAGAGTGCAGTGCAGGCAAGGATTGCGAACTACCAACACCGGCGGCCCCGAGTTTTAACTCGGCTTGGCAGCAGGGGGAAACGGGCGAGCCAATACAAGAAGGGCCGGTACCAGGGCAGCAAAGGTTTGGCCCACCTGGCGCTGATGGGGCAGCAGGACCCCTAGAAAGCAACTTTATAGTCCCCCACGATCCCCAAAAACTGAGGGCTATGATAGGCCACCTAAGTAAGCTCAACCAACAAGGGGATCCCTTGGTACACTTCCTGGAAGTGAAACACACAGGGGATATTAACGAGTGCGATGATTCAGAGCAGGCTAAGCTGTTGCTCTTCTCGCTAGACACCAAACTGTGCCATTCCCTCTCTGCAGACAGCAGAAAGGGGAAAAACACGTACGCTGCGGTTAAGGAGGAGGTTCTAGAGGCCATGGGTATGAACGACGGGAATCCTTTCTCCCGAGTGGAGAAGACAGTGCAGCTCTATGGGAAGACTCCACAGGCTTTCGCCGACAGGTTGTGGCCGGTCTACGAAAGGGCCTGTAGTGGGATTCTTGACCGGGCCCACCTGACCCCTAACGAGCTGGCTCACTGGCTCCGCAGCCTGATGACAAACAGCTTACCTGGAGTAAAGGCAAAAGCCGATGTTTGGTTCAATCCAAGGGATCCCAGAACCACCGAGGAGACAGTGGTCAGACAGCTGACCCTGGCTTACTGGAACGGTAGCGGGACGGAGGAGCCCTCCTCTAAAGGGAAGGTCCATGAGATTAAACCCAGCCAAGGCAAGAGAGAGTGGCATCAGGAAGGTGGGAACCTTCCCCACAAAGGGGACGAGTGTTTTGGGTGTGGGAAAAGTGGGCACTGGAGGAAGGACTGTAGGAACCACTGGAAAGAGACTCAGGGAAAGGCCACTCCAACCCCAGCCCGTAAGGCCGGTGCAGGAACACCCGACTCATATGAGACATTAGTAGCCGCCCTACAGACACTTATAAATGGACAGGGAGCAGTAGCTACCGCAACCGGTACAGTAGCCGGTACGGTAAAATCCTCTGCTCCAACCCACCCAGATGCATAACTAAAGCCAGCGTAGCCTGTGTACCTGTGTTCCCTAGAGTACGTTGCCTGGAAGAGACCGTGCATTACAAAGGAGGTGGAGAAAGTGAATGGGACCTACCTGTTAGATACTGGTGCTTCCAGCACCCTTGTATATGCAGATAACCCAGCTACCTCACCTCTATCGAACGGGGTCCCGTACAGTCTAGTGGGGTTCACAGGCAATGAGCAAACTGGTTCATTTTCCATCCCGCTCACCATTCAGTTAGAGACACTCAAAACCAAATGGAAGTGTGTCCTGATGAATTGGGAGCAGAAGGGAAAAGGGATCCTGGGGGCTGATTTTATTATTGGCCACCAGATCCTAGTGGATCTCAGGAACCACTGTTTATGGGGAGCCATAGGGACAGACAGGGAAAGTGAGGTGGCGGTGATCCCAGAAAAAGGGGCCAAGGGAACGTTGTGTACCGTGAAGCCAAAGGAGAGTTATGACTTGGAATTACTGGTCAGTAACACCCCAGTGGAGTACCAGGCATATGTACAGGCACACCTTGCAGCATTCGTCACCCACAAACATGACTGTGGTAGGGTAACGGGGGTGGAAGTTAGTATAGAAGGGGACCCCATGACCTGACCACAAAAGCAATATAACTTCCCCAGGGAGGCAGAGGCAGACCTGACAACGGCACTGGGATCACTGGTAGAGCAAGGGGTGTTAAGACCGATAGCTACCCATGTGAACTCTCCACTGTGGCCAGTTAAGAAACCGGACAACTCATGGAGGGCCACCGTGGACTATCGAGTACTAAATAAGAATATCCCTGCCTGTGCACCCACTGTAGCAGCCATAGGGAGTATTCCAGCATCCGCGAGCACTTTCACGGTGCTGGACATTTCAAATGGGTTCTGGTCCTTTCCTTTAAAACGGGAGGACCAGTACAAGTTCGCCTTTACCTTTAAGGGCCAACAGTACACGTGGAACTGTCTTCCCCAAGGCTTCCACAACAGCCCCAGCATTTTTCACCAATGCATGGCGAACTGTTTAAAGGGCTTCAGCAGACCCCAGCAGTTGGTGCAGTATGTGGATGACCTGCTCCTGTTCACCGATCAGGGGGAGGAGCATGGCCCACTGCAGGCCGAGCTGCTGGAGCTGCTAAAAGAAGGGGGGTTTAAAGTAAACCCCAAGAAGGAACAGATCGGCCAGAAGGAAGTCAAATTCCTGGGGCTGACTGTGCGTGCTGGGGAAAGGGCCATAGACCAAAGGGCCAAAGGGAACTCAACATCCATGAGTATTCAACATTCAGGAAGGATAGAATAAAAGGAAAAGGAGGTGGGGTAGCATTGCTGGTTAAAGAGGAGATTAATGCAATAGTTAGGAAGGACATTAGCTTGGATGATGTGGAATCTATATGGTAGAGCTGCAGAACACCAAAGGGCAAAAAACATTAGTGGCAGTTGTGTACAGACCTCCAAACAGTAGTAGTGATGTTGGGGAGAGCATCAAACAGGAAATTAGGGGTGCATGCAATAAAGGTGCCGCAGTTATCATGGGTGACTTCAATATGCATTTAGATTGGGCTAACCAAACTGGAAGCAATACGGTGGAGGAGGATTTCCTGGAGTGGATAAGGGATGGTTTTCTAGACCAATATGTCGAGGAACCAACTAGGGGGGAGGCCATCTTAGACTGGGTGTTGTGTAATGAGAGAGGATTAATTAGCAATCTTGTTGTGCGAGGCCCCTTGGGGAAGAGTGACCATAATATGGTGGAATTCTACATTAGGATGGAGAATGAAACAGTTAATTCAGAGACCATGGTCCAGAATTAAAGAAGGGTAACTTTGAAGGTATGAGGCACGAACTGGCTAGAATAGATTGGCGAATGATACTTAAGGGGTTGACTGTGGATGGGCAATGGTAGACATTTAGAGACCGCATGGATGAACTATAACAATTGTACATCCCTGTCTGGCGTAAAAATAAAAAAGGGAAGGTGGCTCAACCGTGGCTATCAAGGGAAATCAGGGATAGTATTAAAGCCAGGGAAGTGGCATACAAATTGGCCAGAAATAGCAGTGAACCTGGGGACTGGGAGAAATTTAGAACTCAGCAGAGGAGGACAAAGGGTTTGATTAGGGCAGGGAAAATAGAGTACGAGAGGAAGCTTGCAGGGAACATTAAGACGGACTGCAAAAGTTTCTATAGATATATAAAGAGAAAAAGGTCCCCTGCAGTCAGAATCAGGAGAAGTCATAACGGGGATCAAAGAAATGGCAGACCAATTGAACAAGTACTTTGGTTCGGTATTCACTAAGGAGGACACAAACAACCTTCCGGATATAAAAGGGATCAGAGGGTCTAGTAAGAAGGAGGAACTGAGGGAAATCCTTATTAGTCGGGAAATTGTGTTGGGGAAATTGATGGGATTGAAGGCCGATAAATCCCCAGGGCCTGATGGACTGCATCCTAGAGTACTTAAGGAGGTGGCCTTGGAAAAGGCGGATGCATTGACAGTCATTTTCCAACATTCCATAGACTCTGGATCAGTTCCTATCGAGTGGAGGGTAGCCAATGTAAAAAAAGGAGGGAGAGAGAAAACAGGGAATTATAGACCGGTCAGCCTGACATCAGTAGTGGGTAAAATGATGGAATCAATTATTAAGGATGTCATAGCAGTGCATTTGGAAAGAGGTGACATGATAGGTCCAAGTCAGCATGGATTTGTGAAAGGGAAATCATGCTTGACAAATCTTCTGGAATTTTTTGAAGATGTTTCCAGTAGAGTGGACGAGGAGAACCAGTTGATGTAGTATATTTGGACTTTCAGAAGGCTTTCGACAAGGTCCCACACAAGAGATTAATGTGCAAAGTTAAAGCACATGGGATTGGGGGTAGTGTGCTGACATGGATTGAGAACTGGTTGTCAGGCAGGAAGCAAAGAGTAGGAGTAAATGGGTACTTTTCAGAATGGCAGGCAGTGACTAGTGGGGTACCGCAAGGTTCTGTGCTGGGGCCCCAGCTGTTTACATTGTACATTAATGATTTAGATGAGGGGATTAAATGTAGTATCTCCAAATTTGCGGATGACACTAAGTTGGATGGCAGTGTGAGCTGTGAGGAGGATGCTATGAGGCTGCAGAGTGACTTGGATAGGTTAGGTGAATGGGCAAATGCATGGCAGATGAAGTATAATGTGGATAAATGTGAGGTTATCCACTTTGGTGGTAAAAACAGAGAGACAGACTATTATCTGAATGGTGACAGATTAGGAAAAGGGGAGTTGCAACAAGACCTGGGTGTCATGGTACATCAGTCATTGAAGGTTGGCATGCAGGTACAGCATGCGGTTAAGAAAGCAAATGGCATGTTGGCCTTCATAGCGAGGGGATTTGAGTACAGGGGCAGGGAGGTGTTGCTACAGTTGTACAGGGCCTTGGTGAGGCCACACCTGGAGTATTGTGTACAGTTTTGGTCTCCTAACTTGAGGAAGGACATTCTTGCTATTGAGGGAGTGCAGCGAAGGTTCACCAGACTGATTCCCGGGATGGCGGGACTGACATATCAAGAAAGACTGGATCAACTGGGCTTGTATTCACTGGAGTTCAGAAGAATGAGAGGGGATCTCATAGAAACGTTTAAAATTCTGACGGGTTTAGACAGGTTAGATGCAGGAAGAATGTTCCCAATGTTGGGGAAGTCCAGAACCAGGGGTCACAGTCTAAAGATAAGGGGTAAGCCATTTAGGACCGAGATGAGGAGAAACTTCTTCACCCAGAGAGTGGTGAACCTGTGGAATTCTCTACCACAGAAAGTTGTTGAGGCCAATTCACTAAATATATTCAAAAAGGAGTTAGATGTAGTCCTTTCTACTAGGGGGATCAAGGGGTATGGCGAGAAAGCAGGAATGGGGTACTGAAGTTGCATGTTCAGCCATGACCTCATTGAATGGCGGTGCAGGCTCGAAGGGCCCAATGGCCTACTCCTGCACCTATTTTCTATGTTTCTATGACAAAGCTAGAAGGGAGGCAGTACAGGAGTTACCTGATATGTCCTTACTATACAGTACAAATGCACACGAGGCCCATACTTGAGAGAGGATCACTCTGTGACCAGTTACCTCTATTACCAAGACCTCAAGAGATGAAGGTGGGTGGAGCTTCCCCTTTTATATCTGAAAGTCCAGGTTAGGAGTGTCTCCCACAAGTTCACCCCCTTGTGGTCAATGTTCTCGAGGTGTACAACTTAGGTCAGCTTATACATTGGTTACAATGATAGTTGAATACATGACATCACCTCCCCCGCCAAAGTCTTATTGGGATCACAAGTTAAGTTTCTCTAGTGGCTTATGCTCCCTTGTTGAGCACCTGAGTTCGGGCTCCGGTTGTTGGGCGCTGGCCTGAGTGTCTGCTGTTTGCGGTGCCTCAGGCCTGTCCAGACTGCCCACAGTGACTGGGCTCTCCTCCACTTGGTTATGGTGTTCGGTCACCTGGTGGAGTAAACGCTACATCGTGTTCTTCCTCTGCTTCTTCTATGGGGTTGCTGAACCTCCTTTTAGTTTGATCTACGTGTTTGCGGCAGATTTGTCCATTGGTAAGTTTACCAAAACCCTATTCCCCTCTTTGGCAATCACAGTGCCTGCAAGCCATTTGAGCCCTGCAGCGTAATTAAGGACAAAAACAGGGTCATTGACATCAATACATCGCGCCCTCATATTCCCGTCATGGTAGTCACATTGTGACTGATGCCTGCTCTCAATAATTTCTTTCATAGTAGGGTGTATAAGGGATAACCTGGTTTTGAACGTCCTTTTCATTAGCAGCTCTGTGGGTGGAACCCCTGTGAGCGAGTGTGGTCGGGATCTATTGGCCAACAGGAGGCGTGATAAGCGGCTTTGTAAGGAACCCCCTTGGATTCTGAGCATCCTCTGTTTGATTATCTGCACTGCTCGTTCCGCCTGGCTGTTTGAGGCCGGCTTGAATGATGCCGTTCTGACATGGTTGATTCCATTGCCTGCCATGAAGTCCTGGAATTGTGAAGCACGGGCCATTATCGCTGACCAAGACATCCGGTGGACAATGGGCGGCGAACGTTGCCCGTAGACTTTCTACCGTGGCAGAGGATGTGCTTGAATTTAAAATGGCACACTCAATCCATTTGGAGTAGGCGTCTACTACAACCAAAACCATTTTTCCCATGAAAGGACCTGCGTAGTCCATATGGATGCATGACCATGGCTTGGCAGGTCAGGACCAGGGGCCAAGGGGGGCTTCCCTGGGTGCGTTGCCCAGCTGAGCCCTTTCCTGGCTGTCCCCCCAGACCCATTTGCGACCTTTGCGTAGGAGCACGTGTAGCAGCTCTAAAAGCATACTCAATTTGGGAAGAAAGTTACCAAAATAGTTCAGGAGCCTCAGGAACGAACGCAGCTCCATCGTGTTGCGGGGTCTAGCTGCTCTCTGGATCGGTTCCGTTTTGGACGCAGTAGGTCTGATCCCGTCTGCTGCTACCCTCATCCCCAAGAATTCTACCTCTGGAGCTAGGAAGACGCACTTCGCCTTTTTCAGTCGCAGACCTACCTGGTCCAGTCTGTGTAGCACCTCCTCCAGGTTGTGGAGGTGTTCTTCAGCATCACAACCCGTGATGAGGATGTCGTCTGAAAAAACACCGTCCTTGGAATCGACTTGAGGAGATTTTCCATGTTTCGTTGAAAGATCGTGACGGGCAAGCGAATCCCGAATGGACATCTGTTGTACTCAAACAACCCCTTGTGTGTCGTGATGGTGATCAGCTTCTTCGACTCACTTGCCAGCACTTGGGTCATGTAAGCTGAGGTCAGGTCCAATTTTGAACAAAGTTTGCTACCGGATAGCGTCGCAAAGAGGTCCTCCGCTCTTGGTAGCGGGTACTGATCTTGGAGTGACACCCGATTGATGGTGGCCTTGTAATCACCACATATCCTGATCAACCCATCCGCCTTGAGCACCGGCACAATCGGGCTCGCCCAGTCACTGAATTTGACTGGCGAGATGATGCCTTCCCTCAGCAGGCAGTCCAATTCGCCTTCTATCTTTTCCCGCATCACGAACGGCACCGCTCTGGCCTTGTGGTGTACTGGCCTGGCGTCCGGGTTTATGTGAATCACTACCTTGGTCCCCATGAAAGTGCCGATGCCGAGTTGAAATAGTGAGTCAAATTTGTCCAGGACCTGTGATTACGATATTCGCTCCACAGAAGAAATTGCATTGACATCGCCCCATTTCCAGTTCATGACAGCAAGCCAACTCCTCTCCAGCAGTGCGGGACCATCCCCCGGGACAATCCAGAGTGGCAACCTGTTCTCCGAATCTTTGTGGGTCACGACTACCATGGCGCTGCCTAGCACTGGAATGATATCCTTTGTATGTGTCCATAGCTGTGCGTCAATCGGCAATAATTTTGGCCTCCTGGCCTTGGATGCCCACAACTTGTCGAACTGTTTGATACTCATCAGGGACTGGCTGGCCCCCGTGTCTAGCTCCATTGATACTGGCATGCCATTGAGGAGCACTTTCATCATTATCGGTGGCGTCCTAGTGTATGAACTCTCTATGTGCTCCACATGAACTCGCTGAAATTCAGCTTCCAGCGATTTCCCCCAGTGTCCATTTGGCCTCGTAGGACTTACATCGGGCCCGTCCTCCTCGTACATCAACCTGGCTGCAGGCGTCCTGGACATATGCGCCAAATGACCGCTGACGTTGCAGTTTCTGCAGGTATAGAAACATAGAAACATAGAAACATAGAAACATAGAAACATAGAAAATAGGTGCAGGAGTAGGCCATTCGGCCCTTCTAGCCTGCACCACCATTCAATGAGTTCATGGCTGAACATTCAACTTCAGTACCCCATTCCTGCTTTCTCGCCATACCCCTTGATCCCCCTAGTAGTAAGGACCTCATCTAACTCCTTTTTGAATATTGCTGATACCTGCAGGCTCTGGCTGTGTGTTTGCCTCCACACCTCCAACATGAGCCATTGTTGGAAACAAAAGGTCCATTACCAGTCGATCGTCTCTGACTGTCTCTGTATCTGTCCTTAAATGCACCATTGACGGGTGTTGATGGCCCCATTACTGGCCGCATTGTCCCTTGCAATGGCATGAATCGCTGTTCAGCTAGTCATTGTCTCTGTTGAATTCCCCCTTTGGGTTCGACTACATGCTGGGGCATGTTCGATTGCCTCTGTCTGCCTGGAGAACTGTGTGCCGCGTTAACAATGTTGACTCCCTGTCCATTTGCTGCATTTAAACCAAAACTTTTGTCAAACATCATTCTGGTCTCTTCCTCCCCTGAGATAAATGTCTGGGCCATCAAAGCCACCGTTTCCAGGGTCAAGTCTTTGGTCTCAATCAGTTTCCTGAAAACCCCAGCGTGCCCGATGCCCTCAATAAAAAAGTCTCGCAGCATCTCCGCTCTGCATGCCTCTGGGAACTTACATAGGCTCGCCAGTCGCTGGAGGTCTGCCATGAAGTCTGGAATGCTTTGCCCTTCTCGCTGCCGGTGCGTGTAAAACCGGTGTCTCGCCATGTGCATGCTGCTCGCCAGTTTAAAGTGTTCCCCAATCAACTTACTGAGCTCTTCAAAAGTCTTGTCCGCCGGCTTCTCTTGCATTGGAGGTCCTTCATCAGGGAGCACGTTCTGGATCCACAAACCGTCAGGAGATGAGCCCTGCGTTTGTCGGCCGAATCCTGTCCCAGCCATTCCTTAGTGACGAAACTTTGTTGTAGTCTCTCAATAAAATCATCCCAATCATCACCAACACAGTACCTCTCATCTGTGCTGCTAGTGGCCATGCTTGCATGGTTTAAACCCCAGTTTCTCGTCGCCAATAATATGTCCTCACTGTACAGTACAAATGCACACGAGGCCTATACTAGAGAGAAGGTCACTCAGTGACCAGTATCCTTTATTAGCCAGCACTGAAGTGGAGAAGATGGGTGGAGCTTCCCCTTTTATACCTGAAAGTCCAGGTTAGGAGTGTCTCCCACAAGTTCACCACCTAGTGGTCAGTGTTCTCACGGTGTACAACTTAGGTCAGTTTATACATGGATTACAATGACAGTTGAATACACGACACAGGAGTTGCTGCTTTTTGCCACACTACTTGTAGTGCTTTGTGCTACAGGTAGATATTTAATTTCATTATGCATAACTTAATCTCGATCCATTAAGTAGTCAAGAAACTAAACTATAAACTAGGTCACTAAATACAAATGTAATTAAATATAACAAGGTGATATAGGGTTGGCAATGCAGGTGGTGGCCGCAAGCGTAGCATGTGGGAGTTTGTGGTCCCGGAAAACCACGTTTGCAATAAGTGCCTGCATTTTAAGGAACTTCAGCTCAGACTTGTTGAGCTGGAGTCTGAGATGCAGACATTGCGGGGCATCAGGGAGGGGAAAAGTTACCTGGACACTTTGATCCAGGAGGCAGTGGTGAGGTAGTGGTACAGGTCTGGTTAGTGGTCAGGGACAGGAGGATGTGACTGTGACTCAGGCAGGTAAGTGGACCCCAGGCGCAGTGCTGGAAGAGTCTCAGCCTTTGCCCTTGTCCAACAGTTATGAGTTTCTTTCTGCCTGTGTGGATGAGGGAAAAGCCTGCAGGGTGAATGAGCAGGCTGACCATGGCACAGGAGGCCATTCAAGTGGGGGGAGTGAAAGGGAATGTAGTTGTGGTAGGGGACAATATAGTCAGAGAGATAGATACTATTCTCTGCAGCCGAGACCAGGAGTATTGAAGGTTGTGTTGCCTGCCCAATGCCAGGGTTAAAAACATCTCCTCGCGGCTGGAGAAGAACTTGGAGTGGGAAAGGGAGAATCCAGCTGTCATGGTCCACGTAGGAACCAACGAACTAGGTAAGACTAGGAATGAGGTTCTGTTGAGAGAATTTGAGGAGCTGGGTCCAAATTAAAAATGAGAACCTCAAAGATAATAATTTCTGGATTGTTACCCGAGCCACGCACCAATTGGTATAGGGATAAGGAGATTAGAAGATTCAATGTGTGGCTCAAAGAGTGGGTGGGAGGCAGGGGTCTTGCTTCATGGGGCACTGGCACCAGTACTGGGGAAAGAGGGAGCTGTTCCGTTGGGACGGGCTCCAGAACCGAGCTGGAACTAGTGTCCTGGCGAATAGAACAACTAGAGCAGTAGACAGGCCTTTAAACTAATGAAGTGGGGGGTGGCGGCGGGGTTGGGGGGCGGCGGGGAGGTGAATCAGGAAAGAGTAAATTTAAAAGCAGCACGAGAACTGTCAAGGCTCTGGAGCAGAGCAGAGTTTTGGGTAAAAATAAGCAGAGTGGGTCAGGAAGGGACAGAGAAAGTAACAAAGGTAATAGGGCATCAGTGACTAAGGTGACATCAGGGCAAAATAGAAAACACTCAAAGCTAATAATATCTAAATGTGCAAAGCATTTGCAAAAAAATAGGTGAATTAATAGCGCAGATAGAAATAAATAGGTTTGATCTCATAGCCATTACAGAGACGTGGTTGCAAAGTGACCAAGGTTGGGAACTAAATATTCCAGGATACTTAACTTTTAGAAGAGATAGACAAAATGGAAAAGGAGGAGTGGTAGCCCTAATAATAATGAATAGGATAAAGACAGTGGAGAGAAAGGGTCTCAGCTTGGAAAATCAAGAAGTAGAATCAGTTTGGGTGGAGCTAAGCAACAGCAAGGGGCAGAAAACATTGGTGGGAGTTGTTTATAGGCCTCTACACAATAGTGGTAATGTAGGACACAGTATAAATCAGGAAATTAGAGGTGTATGTAACAAAGGTAATACAGTAATCATGGGGGACTTTAATCTACATATAGACAGGGCAAACCAAATGTGCAGTAATGGAGGACAAATTGATGGAATTTATACAAGATAGGTTTCTGGATCAGTATGTTGAGGAACCAACTAGGGAACAGACTATTTTAGATCTAGTATTGTGCAATGACAAAGGGTTAATTAATAACCTTGTAGTAAAGGGGCCCTTAGGGAAGAGTGAACATAATATGATAGAATTTTATATTAAATTTGAGAGTGATTTAGTTAAATCCGAAACTACAGTCTTAAATCTAAACAAAGCATATTATGTAGAGATGAGGGGCGAGTTGGCTAAGGTAGATTGGGAAACTACATTAAAAGATATGATGGTAGACAAGCAATGGCCAGCACTTAAAGAATTAATACATAATTTACAACAAACATACATTCCATTAAGGCACAAAAAGCCCCACAGGAAAAGTGATGCAGCCGTGGCTAACAAGAGGAGTTAAAGATAGTATTAGATCAAAGGAAGAGGCTTGTAATGTTGCCAAAAAGAGCAGTAAGCCTGAGGATTGGAAAGATTTTAGAATTCAGCAAAGGAGGACCAAGAAATTGATAAAGGGAAAATAGAATAGGAGAGTAAACTAGCAAGAGACATAAAAACAGATTGTAAAAGCTGCTATAATTATGTAAAAAGGAAAAATCAGCAAAAGTAAATGTGGGTCCCTTACGGGCTGAGACAGGAGATGGGAATAAGGAAATGGCAAAGAAATTCAACAAATACTTTGTGTCCGTCTTCATGGAAAACACGAAAAACCTCCCGGAAATAGTGGAGAACCAAGGGTCTAGTGAGAATGAGGAACTGAAAGAAATTAGTATTAATAAACAAATAGTACTGGAGAAATTAATGGGACTGAAAGCCAATAAATCCTCTGGACCTGATAGCCTACATCCTAGGGTTTTGAAAGAGGTGACTACAGATGCTTGGTTGCCATCTTCCAAAATTCCATAGATTCTAGAACGGTCCCCGCAGATTGGAAGGTAGCTAATGTAACCCTGCTATTTAAGAAGGGGGGGAGAGAGAAAACGGGGAACTATAGACAACTTAGCCTGACAACAGCAGTAGAGAAAATGCTAGAATCTATTATTAAGGACGTGATAACATGGCACTTAGAAAATAATGATAGGATTAGACAGAGTCAACATGGATTTACGAAAGGGAAATCATGTTTGACAAATCTGTTAGAGTTTTTTGAGGTTGTAACTAGTAGAATAGATAAGGGAGCACTAGTGGATGTGGTGTATTTGGATTTTCAGAAGACTTTCGATAAGGTGCCACACAAGAGTTTATTAAACAAAATTAGGGCTCATGGGATTGGGGGTAATATACTAGCATGGATTGAGGATTGGTTAACAGACAGAAAGCAGAGAGTAGGAATAAACGGGTCATTTTCGGGTTGGCAGGCTGTAACTAGTGGGGTACCGCAAGGATCGGTGCTTAGACCCCAGCTATTCACAATTTATATATATCAATGATTTGGATGAGGGGATCAAATGTAAGATATCCAAGTTTGCTGATGATACAGAGTTAGGTGGGAATGTAAGTTGTGAGGAGGATGCAAAGAGGCTTCAAGGGGATAGAGACAGGCGAAGTGAATGGTCAAGAACATGGCAAATGGAATATAATGTGGAGAAATGTGAAGTTATCCACTTTAGTAGGAAAAATAGAAAAGCAGAGTATTTTTTAAATGGTGAGAGATTGGGAAATGTTGGTGTTCAGAGGGACCTGGGAGTCCTTGTACACGTATCACTGAAAGTTAACATGCAGGTACAGCAAGCAATTAAGAAAACAAATGGTATGTTGGCCTTTATTACAAAAGGATTTGAGTATAAGGGCTAAACTTTGCATTGTTGTCCAGATTGTCCAAAAATGGGCGATATTTCCAGCATTCGTTATAATAATTTTTTTCATGATCGTGGAATAGCGCCCATTTTAAAACCCGCTAGTTTCCACTTTTTAATTTGGCCGTTAGCCGTAGTGATGTGAAATGGGCGTTAGCGATTTATTCCATCGGCTTTCTTAGCAATGGGCTTTTCCTGCGATTCGGGAGGTCAGGAGTCATCTGTACATGTGCAGAAGAGAGTGAGAGCGGAGAGAGAGAGAGAAGAGAGAAAGAGAGAGATTGCAGAAGCTGATGTAGAGTATTGGAGTATTATTTGTGTTAGTGAATTATTGAAGCAGTGGAGGATATTGAGAATGTTGAGGAAGTCAATATGAGTGATATTGAGGGGCCTGGACATAGTGGATATTAAGGGCCTATTTCCATTGGTGGAGGGGTCTATTATGAGGGGGCATAGTTTTAAGGTGGTTGGTGGAAGGTTTAGAGGGGATTTGAGGGGGCTTCTTTATGCAGAGGGTTGTGGGGATCTGGAACTCGCTGCCTGGCAGAGTGGTGGATGCAGAAACCCTCACCACTTTTAAGAGATGGTTGGATGGGCACTTAAAGTGCCATAACCTGCAGGGTTACGGACCTAGAGCTGGTAATTGGGATTAGATTGGATAACCTCTTGTTGGCTGGCGCAGCGATAATGGTAAGTACTGCAGGGAATCGAATATGGCCAGGGTGATCTCCTGGACTAGTTTCGATCACCTGGAAGGGTCGGAGAGGAATTTTCCCAGATTTTTTTTCTCCTAAATTGGCCTGAGTTTTTCTCTGTTTTTTGCCTCTCCCAGGAGATCACATGGCTCCGGTTGAGGTGGAGTGTAGAATGTTTCAGTGTAAGGGGTGTCGCAGTTTTGTGGGGTGGACTGGTTGGGCTGGGTGCTCTTTACCTTTCCGCCATTGTTCATTGTTCATAGGTTTATATGTAATATTCAGGGCTGCTGACCGAGGGCCGTTCCGTTATTTGTCGGCCAGCGCGGACACAATGGGACGAAATGGCCTCTTTCTGCGCTGTAAATTTCTATGTTTCTATGTAGAGGTGGAGGAGGTGGCTGAAGTGGGTGAGGTGGGAGAGAAGATGGGTGAAGGAAGTGGATGAGGAGGCCAATGTTGCTCTTGTCTCCGAGGTCGAAAACCGATGGGCTCAATTGACCCAGGGTGGTCATGGGAAACCCCCCAGGGTGTACCAGAGGATCTGGTGTGAGATCGCCGAAGTGGTGTCCTCAACCACACATGAGGTGAAGGAGCCGACCCAGTGCTACAAGCGCTGGAACGCCTTTGTTGGTTCCGGCAGAGCAATTATTACACTTATTTAATAAATTGTAATGATGCAATGATTAATTCAAATGTAGATCTGCTGGATTGTAGTTAGGCTGGTAATCTTGGTGTCATGCGTTTAATCCTAACCTCGATCTTATTAAAGTTACTCTCAGATGGTAGATATAACCATGCATTCAATTGCATACGAAGCGTATTAGCATATAACATTAAGGTTAACGATAAATAGCCTGGGATGACTAATTGGGGATTGACTGTGTGCTGAAACCCCGAAACCTCCCTCCGGAGCCGGCGCCTCACAACTTGAGCCGCCTCGGGGAAATCCCCTCCGTGCCTTTCAGTTCTGCGCGGAGGGGTTTCCTGTACGGGCTGCTCCTGCACACCCTCAACTTTGCCATCCTCGCCGGCCGTCCGGACACGCCATGGCGTACCATCTTGCCGTCCGGAGGAGGCGGGGGTCCCCGATGGAGTGCACTCTACGCAGGAGTCCTCCCATTATTTATCGGGGACTTGGCCTGGAGGGTGGTGCACGGAGCAGTCCCGTGCAATAAATTTTTAAGCCGGTTCACGGGCTCCCAGGCCGCCTGCAATTTCTGCGGTCTGGAGGAGTCCGTGTTCCATGTTTTTACTGAATGTGCGTGGTTGCAGCCCCTGTTCCAATATTTAAAGGGGCTGCTCCTGAAATTCTGGTTGCACTTCAGTCCCACACTCCTGATCTTTGGGCACCCTGTGCGGAGGGGAGCGGGTAAGTCCGAGGGCCTCCTCGTAGGACTGCTCCTGGGCACGGCCACGGGTGCCATCAGCCGGTCCAGGCAGCGGGCGGTCGAGGGGGTCGTTCAGCCTGACTGCCTGCCTCTCTTCCGCGCCTACATCCGGGCCAGGGTGTCCTTAGAGATGGAGCACGCGGTGTCCAGCGGTACACTCGCGGCCTTCCGCGAGAGGTGGGCGCTGGAGGGACTGGAGTGCATTATCACCCCGGCAACCAAATTTTAATTTGATTTTATGTTTTAAAGTTTAATTTGTTTTAATTGCCGGGGTTTTTAGTGTCCCCCTCCCCTTTTATAGGGGGCACTTGTAAAATTTATGATTTCATTGCCCAAAAAAAAAATCACAAAAAAAAAAAAGTCCCAAAAAAACAACAAAAAAAAAAAAAAGAGGGCAGGTATAAGTGTCTGGAGTGTCCCCCGATCTAATGTTTGTTTTGTACTCCCTAAAAGAGTTGTCTGTGTGCTGTGTGTTGTGTTGTGTGTGTGGTGTTGCGCTTTGTAATAGTAATAATAATAATCTGATATCTGTCATATCTGGAGTGGAACTAAACTACAGAACCAGTGGGAAGCTGTTTAACCTATGCCGCCTCCAGGCCAGGTCCAAGATCACCACAGCCTCTGTCGTTGAGCTACAGTACGTGGACAATGCCTGCGTCTGCGCATATTCTGAGGCTGAACTCCAGGATATAGTCGATGTATTCACCGAAGAATGTGAAAGCATGGGTCTTACGCTTAACATCCGTAAGGCAAAGGTCCTCTACCAACCTGTCCTTGCCGCACAGCACTGCCCCCCAGTCATCAAGATTCACGGCTTGGCCCTCGACAACGTGGACCATACCCCATACATCGGGAGCCTCTTATCAACAAAAGCAGACATTGATGCGGAGATTCAACACCGTCTCCAGTGCTCCAGTGCAGCCTTCGGCCGCCTGAGGAAAAGAGTGTTCGAAGACCTCAAGTCGCTGGAGATATATCACCAACGATGTCTCCGCAAGATCCTTCAAATCTCCTGGAAGGACAGGCGTACCAACATCAGTGTCCTCATCCAGGCTAACATCCCCAGCATTGAAGCACTGACCACAGTCGATCAGCTTCACTGGGCAAGCCACATAGTTCGCATGTCAGACACGAGACTCCCCAAGCAAATGCTCTATGTGGAGCTCCTTCACGGCAAACGAGCCAAAGGTGGGTAGCGGAAACGTTACAAGGACACCCTTAAAGCCTCCCTGGTAAAGTGCGACATCAGCACTGACACCTGGGAGTGCCTGGCCGAATACCGCCCTAGGTGGAGAAAGTGCATCCGGGAGGGTGTTGAGCTCTTCGAATCTCAACGCCAAGAATGTACTGAGGTCAAGCGCAGGCAGCGGAAGGAGCATGTGGCAAACCAGTCCCACTCACCCCTTCCCTCGGCGAATGTCTGTTCCACCTGTAACAGGGTCTGTGGCTCTCGTATTGGAGTGTTCAGCCACCAAAGAACTCACTTCAGGAGTGGAAGCAAGTCTTCCTCGATTCCGAGGGACGGCTTATGATGATGATGATGATGATGATGATGAATAGTATCTAGGCAATGATTTTATGCCAAGCTCTTGTCACCTTTGCAGAAGAAGCTTTCGAAGAATCGGTCGGAGCAGAGACGTATGGCGGGAGGACCAGCAAATGTAACCCTGCTGATGGACCTCAAGGAGCGGGCGTTGGCCTTAGTGGGGGTCCACAACAGGTCGGCCATCCGTGGTGGTGCTGAACCCGTTCTTGTGCCACGTGAGTAATGTATAAACCATTGGAGATTTAAAGTAATTTAATGCCATTTCAGTATAATATATGATTGATGTAATGTTATGTAATGTTATGTAATTAATGATGGGATCATGAAATATCATTGTAATGCAATGCTGATTCTGTACTATCATGATGTTAATTAAGTGTGATGTCTGTCAGTATATTTATAGCAGTAGTGTTGCTCCTCGTACATATTCCTGCTTGGCGTAAGCATTCTCATGTGACCCTGGCATCCCCTTCTCTTCTACTAACCTCATTTATGTTTTTTAGGTCACCAGGCCTCACAGGCTTTCCAGGTTCCCCAGGATTCCCAGGTTCCCCAGGTTCTCCGGGTTCCTCAGGATCCTGAGGTTCCCCAGGATCTCCAGGATCCCCAGGTCCCCCAGGATCCCCAGGTTTCCCAGGATCCTCAGGTTCCCCAGGTCCCCCAGGATCCCCAGGTTCTCCAGGATCCTCAGGATCCCCAGATTCCCCAGGATCCCCAGGTTCCCCAGGATCCCCAGTATCCCCTGGTTATCCAGGTTCCCCAGGATCCCCAGGTTCCCTAGTATCCTCAGGTTCCCCAGGATCCCCAGGTTCCCCAGGATCCCCAGTATCCCCAGGTTATCCAGGTTCCCCAGGATCCCCAGGTTCTCCAGGATCCTCAGGTTCCCCAGGATCCCCAGGTTCCCCAGGATCCCCAGTATCCTCAGGTTCCCCAGGATCCCCAGTATCCTCAGGTTCCCCAGGTTCCCCAGGATCCTCAGGTTCCCCAGGTTCCCCAGGATCCCCAGTATCCTCAGGTTCCCCAGGATCCCCAGGCTCCCCAGGATCCTCAGGTTCCCCAGGTTCCCTAGGATCCCCAGTATCCTCAGGTTCCCCAGGATCCTCAGGTTCCCCAGGATCCCCAGGATCCCCAGGTTCCCCAGGATCCCCAGTATCCTCAGGTTCCCCAGGTTCCCCAGGATCCTCAGGTTCCCCAGTATCCTCAGGTTCCCCAGGTTTCCCAGGTTCCCCAGTATCCTCAGGTTCCCCAGGTTCCCCAGGATCCCCAGGATCCTCAGGTTCCCCAGGTTCCCCAGGATCCCCAGGTTCCCCAGGATCCCCAGGATCCTCAGGTTCCCCAGGTTCCCCAGGTTTCCCAGGATCCTCAGGTTCCCCAGGTTCCCCAGGTTCCCCAGGATCCACAGGTTCCCCAGGATCCCCAGTATCCCCAGGTTATCCAGGTTCCCCAGGATCCCCAGGTTCCCCAGGATCCCCAGTATCCCCAGGTTATCCAGGTTCCCCAGGATCCTCAGGTTCCCCAGGTTCCCCAGGTTCCCCAGGATCCTCAGGTTCCCAGGATCCCCAGTATCCTCCGGTTCCCCAGGATCCCCAGGTTCCCCAGGATCCTCAGGTTCCCCAGGATCCCCAGGTTCCCCAGGTTCCCCAGGATCCTCAGGTTCCCCAGGATCCCCAGGTTCCCCAGGATCCTCAGGTTCCCCAGGATCCCCAGGTTCCCCAGGTTCCCCAGGATCCCCAGGATCCTCAGGTTCCCCAGGATCCCCAGTATCCTCAGGTTCCCCAGGTTCCCCAGGTTCCCCAGGATCCTCAGGCTCCCCAGGATCCCCAGGTTCCCCAGGATCCTCAGGTTCCCCAGGATCCCCAGGTCCCCCAGGATCCTCAGGTTCCCCAGGATCCCCAGGTTCCTCAGGTTCCCCAGGATCCCCAGTATCCCCAGGTTATCCAGGTTCCCCAGGATCCCCACGTTCCCCAGGATCCTCAGGTTCCCCAGGTTCCTCAGGTTCCCCAGGATCCCCAGGTTCCCCAGGATCCCCAGTATCCCCAGGTTATCCAGGTTCCCCAGGATCCCCAGGTTCCCTAGGATTCTCAGGTTCTCCAGGATCCCCAGGTTCCCCAGGATCCTCAGGATCCCCAGGTTCCCCAGGATCCTCAGGTTCCCAGGATCCCCAGTATCCTCAGGTTTCCCAGGATCCCCAGGTTCTCCAGGATCCTCAGGTTCCCCAGGATCCCCAGGTTCCCCAGGTTCCCCAGGATCCCCAGGTTCCCCAGGATCCCCAGGTTCCCCAGGATCCCCAGGATCCCCAGGTTCCCCAGGTTCCCCAGCCTTCGCAGATTCCTCAGGTTCCCCAGGATCCCCAGGTTCCCCAGGATCCCCAGTATCCCCAGGTTATCCAGGTTCCCCAGGATCCTCAGGTTCCCCAGGTTCCCCAGGTTCCCCAAGATCCTCAGGTTCCCCAGGATCCCCAGGATCCCCAGGTTCCCCAGGTTCCCCAGGATCGTCAGGTTCCCAGGATCCCCAGGATCCCCAGGTTCCCCAGGATCCCCAGGTTCCCCAGGTTCCCCAGGATCCCCAGGATCCCCAGGTTCCCCAGGTTCCCCAGCCTTCGCAGATTCCTCAGGTTCCCCAGGATCCCCAGGTTCCCCAGGATCCCCAGTATCCCCAGGTTATCCAGGTTCCCCAGGATCCTCAGGTTCCCCAGGTTCCCCAGGTTCCCCAAGATCCTCAGGTTCCCCAGGATCCCCAGGATCCCCAGGTTCCCCAGGTTCCCCAGGATCCTCAGGTTCCCAGGATCCCCAGGATCCCCAGGTTCCCCAGGATCCCCAGGTTCCCCAGGTTCCCCAGGATCCTCAGGTTCCC
Source organism: Pristiophorus japonicus (assembly GCF_044704955.1). Taxonomy (NCBI): domain Eukaryota; kingdom Metazoa; phylum Chordata; class Chondrichthyes; family Pristiophoridae; genus Pristiophorus; species Pristiophorus japonicus. The sequence continues at coordinate 41,842,262 of NC_091996.1, forward strand.
AGGATCCCCAGGATCCCCAGGTTCCCCAGGATCCCCAGGTTCCCCAGGATCCCCAGGATCCCCAGGTTCCCCAGGTTCCCCAGGATCCTCAGGTTCCCAGGATCCCCAGGATCCCCAGGTTCCCCAGGATCCCCAGGTTCCCCAGGTTCCCCAGGATCCCCAGGTTCCCAGGATCCCCAGGATCCCCAGGTTCCCCAGGATCCCCAGGTTCCCCAGGTTCCCCAGCCTTCGCAGGATCCCCAGGCCCCCCAGGCTCTTGTGGTTCCAGCAGTTGTCTCCGGAGGCAGATAAAATTATTACAAGGCTTGACAGGGTAGTTGCAGGAAGGATGTTTCCTCTGGCTGGGGCATCTAGAACCAGGGGTCACAGTCTCAGAATAAGGGGGCGGCCATTTAGGACTGAGATGAGGAGAAACTTCTTCACTCAGGGGGTGGTGAATCTTTGGAATTCTCTACCCCAGAGGGCTGTGGAGGCTCAGTCTTTGAGTATATTCAAGACACAGATCGATAGATTTTTGTATATTAAGGAAATCAAAGGAAATGGGGATAGTGCAGGAAGGTGTTGAGGTAGATCAGCCATGATCTTATTGAATGGCGAAGCAGGCTCGAGGGGCCGAATGGCCGTATCTTGCTCCCATTTCTGATATTTTTATGTTCTCCCTTCACTACCCCTCCTCTTCCTCCCTCATCCTTCTTTTCCTCCCTCCTCCCCTTCCTCCATCCTCCTCCTCCCCTTCCTCCCCCTCCCCTTCCCTCCCTCCTCCTCCTCCCCTTCCCTCCCTCCTCCCATTCCTCCCTACTCCTCCACTTCCCTCCCTCATCCTTCCTTCCCTCCCTCCTCCAGTTCCATCCCTCAGCCCCTTCCTTCCCTCCTCCTTCTCTCCTTCCCTCCCTCATCCTCTTCCCTCCCTCCCCTCCCTTGTCACCTTCCCTCCCTCCTCCTCCTCCTCCTCCCCTTCACCCCTCCTCCACTTCCCTCCCCCTCTCCCACCTCCTCCCATTCCCTACCTCCTTCTCCTCCCCTTCCCTCCCTCCACCTCCTCCCTTCCCTCCCTACCTCCTCCCTTTCCCTCCCTCCTCCCCTTCTATCCTAGCTCCCCCCCTTCCCTCCTTCCTCTTCCCTCCCTCATCCTTGCTTCCCTTCCTCCTCCTGCTCTTCCCTCCCTCCTCCTCCTCCCCTTCCTTCCCCCCTCCGCCACTTCCCTCCCTCCTCCACTTCCCTCCCCCCTCCTCCCCTTCTCTCCTCCCTCCTCCCCTTCTCTCCTCCCTCCTCCCTTCCCTCTTCTCCCTTCCCTCCCTCCTCCTCTTCTCTCCTTCCTCCTCCCCTTCCCTCCCTGCCTCCTCCCTTTCCCTCCTCCTCTTCTCTTCTCCCTCCTCCCCCTCCACCCTTTCCTTCCCTCCTCCTCCTGCTCCACCCTTTCCCTCCTCCTCCCCTTCCCTCCCTCCCTCCTCCACCCCCCTCCACCCTCTCCCTCCCTCCTCCCATCTCCTGTATTGGATGCCCTTTATTGCACCTCTTTCACCAGAGCAAAGCCTCCAATAATCACCCAAAAGCGAGTCCAGATTGAAACATGCTCAGCTGGTTGAAAGTAGCCCTGAAATTATATGGGATGATCTTCACACACTTTGCATGACCAGTTTTATCCAACTGCTTTATTGGTATCTACAGCTTTCTTCTATTAGGCCAAAGTGTGGAATGGTTATGGATGAGGCCCTTGTAAACCAGCAGCAAGAGCTTCGCTTTCACGACTATTGATAAGTATAAGTGGCAGGTACTGGCAATTTTACGCCCCGGCCTCATCTTGCTAGAAATGCCCAGAAACGGGAGCGTAGTGCAGACCAGGGAAAGGATACCGGTGATTATCAGGTCGCGGCTAGCTCAGCATTGCTCTGAGCAGTGGGTCAGAATGTTATCCAATCTCCCTTAGCAGCTGTTTCCGCTCACTCCACCCTGTTCACATGTTGACCCTTTGTGAATAAATTGCTGATTCCTGTAGCCTGTTCTGGAGAGGAAAAAGGAACCTATGTTTTAAGGTTAATCTGTGAGCATGGAAACAGACACTCAGCATCTTCCTGTAGCAGCGTGCTGATTAGACATTTGCCAAATCTTCACATTCCAGACGTTTAACAGAAACATCAGCATATGTGTTTAATGGTGTTAACAGCTGTGAATTGTAATGTTCCTTTTCACTAAAAATCAAGTTTATTTTATGGACGGTTTACATGGAATAGTTGGGGATTGACGAGTCTCACTCAAATGATTTAGAGGCTGGATTTTCTCAGATTTGCTCCTGCTCTGTCACCTATTTACACTGAATCTGGTTTCTTGCTCACTTTCGCAGCATTAGGGTGGAGCGGGAGTAGATTCACGGTCCTGGATTTTGTAGCCTTGAAAGGATGAAATGAGAGGACCATTTATCGAGTTTGCTAATATATTAAGTGGAATAGAAAGGGTTAATTCTGAGCACTCTCTCAAGTTAAACCTCATTGCAGGACTAGGATTCTTCACAAAAATATTGATTCATATCCGGGAGGACAGGACTCAGTTAGAAACAGCTAGATGCTGTGATGAGAAGTTACACAGAATGTACGCCACAGAAACAGGCCATTCGGCCCAACCAATCAATGCCAGTTTATGCTCCACACGAGCCACCTCCCTCTCTACTTCATCTCACCCTATCGACTTATCCTTCTATTCACGGTAGAAGACACAAAAAATGTTCTGGAAATAGTGGACAACCAAAGGTCTGGTAAGAATGTGGATCTTAAAGAAATTGGTAGTAGTAAAGAAATAGTACTGGAGAAACTAATGGGATTAGAAAATGATAATTCCTCTGGACTTGATGGCCGACATTCTAAGGTTTTAAAAGAGGTGGCTACAGAGATAGCGGATGCATTGATTTTAATCTTCCAGAATTCCCTAGATTCTAGATAGCATTTGTGGGATTGGAAGGTAGCAAATGTAACCCTGCTATTCAAGAAGTAGGCCAGTTAGCCTGACAACAGTAGTAGGGAAGATGCTAGAATCCATTATAACAAGGCACTTAGAAAATTATAAGATGATTGGGCAGACTCACAGGGATTTATGAAAGGTAAATCATATTTGAAAAATGTGTTATAATTTTTTGAGGTTGTAACTCATAAGGTGGATAAGGGAAAACCAATGAATTTTCAAAAATAATTTGATAAGGTGCCACACAAGAGGTTATTTCACAGAGTTAGGGCTCATGGGATTGGGGGTAATATACTAGCATGGATTGAGGATTGATTAACGGACATAAAACAGAGAGTAGGGATAAACAGGTCATTTTCATGGTGCGCGGCAAGGATCAGTGCTGGGCCCTCAGCTATTTACAATCTATATCAATGACGTAGATGAGGGGACCGAATATAATGTATTCAAGTTTGCTGACAATACAAAGTTAAGTGGGACAGTAAACTGTGAGGAGAACACAAGAAGACTGTAAAAGGACTTAGGCAGGTTAAGTGATTAGGCAAGAAAGTGGCAGATGGAATATAATGTGGAGAAATGTGAAGTTATCCACTTTGACTGGAAAAATAGAAAAGCAGAATTATTTTTAAATGGTGAGAGATTGGGAAATGTTGGTGTTCAGAGGGACCTGGGTGTGCTTGTACATGAATCACAGAACGTTGACATGCAGATACAGCAAACAATTAGGAAAGCAATAATATAGTATGTGGAATTCACTACCACAGGGAGTGGTTGAGGTAAATAGCATTGATGCATGTAAGGGGAAGCTAGATAAACACATGAGGGAGAAAGGAATAAGAACATAGAACATAAAGAATAGGAGCAGGTGTAGGTTATACAGCCCATCTAGCATGCTCCACCATTCAATAAGATCATGGCTGATCTTCTACCTCAACTCCACCTTCCTGCACTATCCCCATATCCCTTAATATCCAAAAATCTATTGATCTCTGTCTTGAATATACTCGATGACTGAGTATACACAGCTCTCTGGGATAGATAATTCCAAAGGTTCACAAGCCTTTGAGTATATTATTACAAAGGAATTAGAGTATAAGAGTAAAGAAGTCTTACTGCAAATGGAGAAAGATTGCAAAGTGCTGCGGTACAGCGGGACCTGGGGTTACTTGTGCATGAAATACAAAACGATAGTATGCAGGTACAGCAAGTGATCAGGAAGGCCAATGGTATATTGGCCTTTATTGCAAAGGGGATGGAGTATAAAAGCAGGGAAGTCTTGCTACAGCTATGCAGGGTATTGGTGAGGCCACACCTGGAATACTGTGTGCAGTTTTTGTTTCCATATTTACCAAAGGATATACTTGTTTTGGAGGCGGTTCACTAGGTTGATTCCGGGGATGAGGGAGTTGACTTATGAGGAAAGGTTGAGTAGGTTGGGCCTCTACTCATTGGAATTCAGAAGAATGAGAGGTGAGCTTATCGAAACGTATAAGATTATGAGCGGGCTTGACAAGGTGGATGCAGAGAGGATGTTTCCACTGATGGGGGAGACTAGAACTAGAGGGCATGACCTTAGAATAAGGGGCCGCCCATTTAAAACAGAGATGAGGAGAAATTTCTTCTCTCAGAGGGTTGTTAAGCTGTGGAATTTGCTGCCTCCGAGAGCTGTGGAAGCTGGGACATTGAATAAATTTGAGACAGAAATAAACAGTTTCTCAAACGATAAGGGAATAAGGGGTTATGGGGAGCTGGTGGGGGAGTTGAGTCCATGATCAGATCAGCTATGATCTTATTGAATGGCGGAGCAGGCTCAAGGGGCCATATGGCCTACTCCTGTTCCTATTTCTTATGTTCTTATAATTATACAGGGCATTGGTGAATACTACACCTGGAGTATTGTGTACAGTTTTGGTGTCCTTACCTAAGGATGGATATACTTACCTTAGAGGGAGTACAACATAGGTTTACCAGACTGATTCCAAGGATGGGGGTGGATTGTCCTATGAGGAGAAATTGAGTAGACTTGACCTGTATTCTCTAGAGTTTAAAAGAATGAAAGGGATCTCATTGAAACATACAAAATTCTTACGGGGAGGGTAGATGCAGGGAGGATATTTCCCCTGGCTGGGAAGTCTAGAACCAGGAGTCACAGTCTCAGAATAAGGGGGCGGCCATTTAGGACTGAGATGAGGAGAAATTTTTTCACTCATAAGGTGGTGAATCTTTGGAATTTTCTACCCCAGAGGGCTGTGCAGGCTCTGTCATTGAGTATATTCAAGACAGAAATCAAGACATGGTCTGGAACTCACTGCCCGAAAGGGTGGTAGAGGCAGGACCCCTCACCACATTTAAAAGATACATGAATGTGCACTTAAAGTGCCATAGCCTACAGGGCTACGGACCAAGAGCTGGAAAGTGGGATTAGGCTGGATAGCTCTTGGTCTGCCGGCGCGGACATGATGGGCTGAAATTGTTCCCTTCCGTGCTGTAAATTTCTATGATTCTCTTCTTAGATTTTTGGATAGTAAAGGAATCAAGGGATATGGGGATAGTGCAGGAAAGTGGAATTGAGGTAAAAGATCAGCCATGATCTTATTGAATGGCGGAGCAGGCTCGAGGGGCCGAATGGCTTACTCCTGCTTCTATTTCTTATATTCTATGTTCTTATTCCTTTCTCCCTCATGTGTTTATCTAGTTTCCCCTTAAATGCATCAATGGTATTCAACTCAACCGCTCCTTGTGACAGCGATTTCCATTTTCTAACCACTCTCTGGATAAAGAAATTTCTCCTGAATTCCCTGTTGGATTTATTAGTGACTGTCTTATATTCATGGTCCCTTAGTTCTGGTCTTGTTTGCAAGTGGAAACATCTTCTCTATGTCCACCCTATCAAACCCTTTCATAATCTTAATGATCTCCATCAGGTCACCCCTCAGTCTTCTCTTTTCTAGAGAAATGAGCCCTAGCCTGTTCAATCATTCCTGTTAGGTATAACCTCTCTGTTCTGGCATCATTCTAGTCATTCTTGTTTGCACCTTCTCCAGTACCTCTATATCCTTTTTATAATATGGAGACCAGAACTGTTTGCAGTATTCCACGTGTGGCGTAGCCAAAGTTCTATACAAGTTGGATATAACTTCTCTGTTTTTCAATTCTATCCCTGTAGAAATGAACCTCAGGTGCTTTGTTTGATTTTTGTTATGGCCGTATTAACCTGCATCGCTACTTTCAGAGATTTGTGTATCTGTACCCCCAGATCTGTCTGTTCCTTGACCCTATTTTGACACTTATTTTCCAGAGAGTATGTGGCCTCCTTATTCTTCCCAAACCAAATGTACCACCTCACACTTATCCATACTGAAGGTCAATTGCCACAGACACGTCCATTCTGCAAGTTTATTAATGCCGCCTTCTGTTTTAACTATCACCCCCTATTTGGTGTTATGCACACATTTCAAATTGTACTTTCGATTCCCAAGTCCAAATCATTTATATAAATGGTGAATAACAGTGGTCCCAGCACCGATCCTTGTGGAACATCACTGCCCACCTTTTGCCAGTCTGAGTAATGACCCTTAACCTCTACTCTCTGTGTGCTGTTTAATAGCCAGTTTGCTTTCCATTCTGCTACTTGTCCCCTGACTCCACATGCTCTGACCTTAGACCTGAGTCTATGATGCGATACCTTATTGAAGGCCTTTTGCAAATTCAAATATATTATATCTTGTGTGAGAGGCAAACTATTGGTACAATGCTAAATAAACACAGGCATCGGGTAATCCTTTTCTCATTATTTTTAGTATCACTTATTTTCTATTTCTGTTTTATTTGTGATTATTAAGAACACACGCCCCAATTGTAGGTTCCATAATATTCCATAATTGAGCACAATTGGGGCATAACCGCGTGGAAATTTGAGCTTTCCGACTCTCATCACATTAATGTCTCTCTAGCTCCCTCTGCAGTTGAACAGAGTGCAAGTGCGGTCTCAGCCCCACCCTGCCATCGTGTAATTAGCAAAGCTTTAGACTTTTCTTTCCATCTTCACTTTCACATCAGTGATGTACAATGTGAATAGCAATGGTCCCAGCACTTATCTTTGGGGCCCAAGACTAACCTTTGGGGTCCAGGACTGATCTTTGGGGCTCAACACTAGTCACTTTCCACCTTTCTAATGCAGTTCCAAACACAACAATCTCTGATGTAGCCAGTTGCTATTCGACTGCATTTGCAGCGATTCTATTATTTGCATCAACCTCCTGTAATTCAACTTCAGCTGGGGCACAAATGGGATGTAGCGGATCAGCGGGAAGAACGATTGAACGGGGTGTATAACACATTTAGAGCCCGTGTCGAACGTTAATTTCACCCTCATTGTACGTAAACCTAGATAACTGTAGATAGACAAAATCCATGAGTTCAAGAGCAGAAGACATTAGGGTCAGGAGTGGGGACATTAGGGTTAGGAGTGGGGACATTAGGGTCAAGAGTGGGGACATTAGGGTCGGAGCGGGAACATTAGGGTCGGAGCGGTTACAATTAGGGTCGGAGCGGAGACATTAGGGTCGGAGTGAGGGACATTAAGGTCGGGGTGAGGGACATTAGGGTCGGAGTGAGGACATTAGGGTCACAGTGAGGGACATTATGGTCGGAGTGAGGTCATTAGGGTCGGAGCAGGGACATTAGGATCGGAGCGAGGGACATTAAGGTCGGAGTGAGGACATTAGGGTCGGAGTGAGGACATTAGGGTCAGAGTGAGGAGATTAGGGCCTGGAGTGAGGACATTAGGGACGGAGTGAGGGATATTAGGGTCGGAGCGAGGGACATTAAAGTCGGAGTGGGGACATTAGGTTCAGAGTAAGGACATTAGGGTTGGAGCGAGGACATTAGGGTCGGAGTGAAGGACATTAGGGTCGGAGCGAGGACATTAGGATCGGAATGAGGGACATTATGGTCGTAGTGAGGTCATTAGGGTCGGAGCAGGGACATTAGGATCGGAGCGAGGGACATTAAGGTCGGAGTGGGGACATTAGGGTCGGAGTGAGGACATTAGGGTCGGAGTGAGGGACATTAGGGTTGGGAGTGAGGGACATTAGGGTCGGAGTGAGGGACATTAGGGTCGGAGTGAGGGACACTAGGGTCGGAGTGAGGACATTAGGGTCGGAGTGAGGGACATTAGGGTCTGGTGTGAGGGACATTAGGGTCGGAGTGAGGGACATTAGGGTCGGAGTGAGGGACATTAGGGTCTAAGTGAGGACATTAGGGTCGGAGTGAGGGACATTAGGGTCTGGAGTGAGGGACATTAGGGTCTGGAGTGAGGACATTAGGATGGGAGTGAGGAACATTAGGGTCGGAGCGAGGGACATTAATGTCGGAGTGGGGACATTAGGGTCGGAGTGAGGACATTAGGGTCTGGAGTGAGGGACATTAGGGTCTGGAGTGAGGACATTAGGGTGGGAGTGAGGGACATTAGGGTCGGAGTGAGGGACATTAGGGTCAGAGTGAGGCACATTAGGGTGGGAGTGAGGGACATTAGGGTCGGCGCGAGATACATTAATGCCGGAGTGGGGACATTAGGGTCGGAGTGAGGACATTAAGGTCGGAGTGAGGGACATTAGGGTCTGGTGTGAGGGACATTAGGGTCAGAGCGGGAACATTAGGGTCGGAGTGGGGGACATTAGGGTCGGAGCGGGAACATTAGGGTCAGAGCGGGAACATTAGGGTCAGATCGGGGGACATTAGGGTCGGAGCGGTTACGATTAGGGTCGGAGCGAGGACATTAGGGTCGGGAATTAGGACATTAAGAACATAAGAAATAGGAGCAGGAGTAGGCCATACGACCCCTCGAGCCTGCTCCACCATTCAATAAGATCATGGATGATCTGATCATGGACTCAGCTCCACTTCTCCGCCCACTCCCCATAACCCCTTATTCCCTTATCATTTAAGAAACTGTCTTTCTGTGTTAAATTTATTCAATGTCCCAGCTTCCACAGCTCTCTGAGGCAGCGAATTCCACAGAGTTACAACCCTCTGAGAGAAGAAATTTCTCCTCATCTCTGTTTTAAATGGGCGGTCCCTTATTCGAAAATCGTGCCCTCTAGTTCTAGTCTCCCCTATCAGTGGAAAAACCCTCTCTGCATTAGGGTCAGAACGGGGACGTTAGGGTAGGAGTGAGGACAATAGCGTCGGAGCGAGGGACATTAGGGTCGGAGTGAGGACATTAGGGTCGGAGTGAGGACATTAGGGTCGGAGTGAGGGACATTAGTGTCGGAGTGAGGGACATTATGGTCGGAGTGAGGTCATTAGGGTCGGAGTGAGGGACATTAGGGTCGGAGTGAGGGACATTAGGGTCGGAGTGAGGGACTTTATGGTCGGAGTGAGGTCATTAGGGTCGGAGCGGGGACATTAGGATCGGAACGAGGGACATTAGGGTCGGAGTGAGGGACATTATGGTCGGAGTGAGGTCATTAGGGTCGGAGTGAGGACATTGAGGTCGGAGTTAGGGACTTTAGGGTCTGGAGTGAGGACATTAGGGTCCGGAGTGAGAGACATTAGGGTCGGATTGAGGGACATTAGGGTCGGAGTGAGGGACATTAGGGTCGGAGTGAGGACATTAGGGTCAGAGTGAGGACATTAGGGTCGGAGTGAGGGACATTAGGGTCGGAGTGAGGACATTAGGGTCGGAGTGAGGGACATTGGGGTCGGAGTGAGGACATTAGGGTCGGAGTGAGGACATTAGGGTCGGAGTGAGGGACATTAGGTTTGGAGTGGGAACATTAGGGTAGGAGCGGGGACATTAGGGTCGGAGTGAGGGACATTAGGGTCGGAGTGAGGGACATTAGGGTTGGAGTGGGAACATTAGGGTCGGAGCGAGGGACATTAGGGTCGGAGTGAGGACATTAGGGCCGGAGCGAGGGACATTAGGGTCGGAGTGAGGGACATTAGGGTCGGAGTGAGGACATTAGGGTCGGAGTGAGGGACATTAGGGTCGGAGTGGGAACATTTGGGTCGGAGCGGGGACATTAGGGTCGGAGTGAGGGACATTAGGGTAGGAGTGAGGGACATTAAGGTTGGAGTGGGAACAATAGGGTCGGAGCGAGGGACATTAGGGTCGGAGTGAGGACATTAGGGTCGGAGCGAGGGACATTGGGGTCGGAGTGAGGGACATTAGGCTCGGAGTGAGGACATTAGGGTCGGAGTGAGGGTCATTAGGGTCGGAGTGAGGGACATTAGGGTCGGAGTTAGGGACATTAGGGTCAGAGCGAGGGACATTAGGTTCGGAGCGGGGACATTAGGGTTGGAGTGAAGGACATTAGGGTCTGGAGTGAGGACATTAGGGTCGGAGTGAGGGACATTAGGGTCGGAGTGAGGGACATTAGGGTCGGAGTGAGGACATTAGGGTCGGAGTGAGGTCATTCGGGTCGGAGCGGGGACATTAGGATCGGAATGAGGGACATTAAGGTCGGAGTGGGGACATTAGGGTCGGAGTGAGGACATTAGGGTCGGAGTGAGGGACATTAGGGTCGGAGTGAGGACATTAGGGTCGGAGTGAGGGACATTAGGGTCTGGAGTGAGTGAAATTATGGTCGGAGCGGGGACATTAGGGTCAGAGTGAGGGACATTAGGGTCGGAGTGAGGGACATTAGGGTCGGAGTGAGCACATTAGGGTCGGAGTGAGGGACATTAGGGTCTGGAGTGAGGGACATTAGGGTCAGAGCGGGAACATTAGGGTCGGAACGGGGGGCATTAGGGTCGGAGCGGGAACATTCGGGTCAGAGCGGGAAAATTAGGGTCGGAGTGAGGGACATTAAGGTCGGAGTGAGGACAATAGCGTCGGAGCGAGGGACATTAGGGTCGGGAGTTAGGACATTAAGAACATAAGAAATAGAAACAGGAGTAGGCTATACGGCCCCTCAAGCCTGCTCGGCCATTCAATGAGATCATGGATGATCTGATCATGGACTCAGCTCCACTTCCCCGCCCACTCCCCATAACCCCTTATTCCCTTATCATTTAGAAACTGTCTTTCTGTGTTAAATTTATTCAATGTCCCAGCTTCCACAGCTCTGAGGCAGCGAATTCCACAGAGTTACAACCCTCTGAGAGAAGAAATTTCTCCTCATCTCTGTTTTAAATGGGCGGTCCCTTATTCGAAGATCATGCCCTCTAGTTCTAGTCTCCCCTATCAGTGGAAACATCCTCTCTGCATTAGGGTCGGAGTGAGGGACATTAAGGTCGGAGTGAGGACAATAGCGTCGGAGCGAGGGACATTAGGGTCGGGAGTTAGGACATTAAGAACATAAGAAATAGAAACAGGAGTAGGCTATACGGCCCCTCAAGCCTGCTCGGCCATTCAATGAGATCATGGATGATCTGATCATGGACTCAGCTCCACTTCCCCGCCCACTCCCCATAACCCCTTATTCCCTTATCATTTAGAAACTGTCTTTCTGTGTTAAATTTATTTAATGTCCCAGCTTCCACAGCTCTGAGGCAGCGAATTCCACAGAGTTACAACCCTCTGAGAGAAGAAATTTCTCCTCATCTCTGTTTTAAATGGGCGGTCCCTTATTCGAAGATCGTGCCCTCTAGTTCTAGTCTCCCCTATCAGTGGAAAAATCCTCTCTGCATTAGGGTCGGAGTGAGGGACATTAGTGTCGGAGTGAGGGACATTAGGGTCGGAGTGAGGACATTAGGGTCGGAGTGAGGGACATTAGTGTCGGAGTGAGGGACATTATGGTCGGAGTGAGGTCATTAGGGTCGGAGTGAGGGACATTAGGGTCGGAGTGAGGGACATTAGGGTCGGAGTGAGGGACATTAGGGTCGGAGTGAGGGACATTAGGCTCGGAATGAGGAACATTAGGGTCGGAGTGAGGACATTAGCGATGGAGCGAGGGACATTAGGGTCGGAATGAGGACATTAGGGTCGGAGTGAGGACATTAGGGTCTGGAGTGAGGGACATTAGGGTCTGGAGTGAGGACATTAGGGTGGGAGTGAGGGACATTAGGGTCGGAGTGAGGGACATTAGGGTCAGAGTGAGGCACATTAGGGTGGGAGTGAGGGACATTAGGGTCGGCGCGAGATACATTAATGCCGGAGTGGGGACATTAGGGTCGGAGTGAGGACATTAAGGTCGGAGTGAGGGACATTAGGGTCTGGAGTGAGGGACATTAGGGTCAGAGCGGGAACATTAGGGTCGGAGTGGGGGACATTAGGGTCGGAGCGGGAACATTAGGGTCAGAGCGGGAACATTAGGGTCAGATCGGGGGACATTAAGGTCGGAGCGGTTACGATTAGGGTCGGAGCGAGGACATTAGGGTCGGGAGTTAGGACATTAAGAACATAAGAAATAGAAACAGGAGTAGGCTATACGGCCCCTCAAGCCTGCTCGGCCATTCAATGAGATCATGGATGATCTGATCATGGACTCAGCTCCACTTCCCCGCCCGCTCTCCATAACCCCTTATTCCCTTATCATTTAAGAAACTGTCTTTCTGTGTTAAATTTATTCAATGTCCCAGCTTCCACAGCTCTGAGGCAGCGAATTCCACAGAGTTACAACCCTCTGAGAGAAGAAATTTCTCCTCATCTCTGTTTTAAATGGGCGGTCCCTTATTCGAAGATCGTGCCCTCTAGTTCTAGTCTCCCCTATCAGTGGAAACATCCTCTCTGCATTAGGGTCGGAGTGAGGGACATTAAGGTCGGAGTGAGGACAATAGCGTCGGAGCGAGGGACATTAGGGTCGGAGTGAGGACATTAGGGTCGGAGTGAGGACATTAGGGTCGGAGTGAGGGACATTAGTGTCGGAGTGAGGGACATTATGGTCGGAGTGAGGTCATTAGGGTCGGAGTGAGGGACATTAGGGTCGGAGTGAGGGACATTAGGGTCTGGAGTGAGGGACATTAGGGTCTGGAGTGAGGACATTAGGGTGGGAGTGAGGGACATTAGGGTCGGAGTGAGGGACATTAGGGTCTGGAGTGAGGGACATTAGGGTCTGGAGTGAGGACATTAGGGTGGGAGTGAGGGACATTAGGGTCGGAGTGAGGGACATTAGGGTCAGAGTGAGGCACATTAGGGTGGGAGTGAGGGACATTAGGGTCGGCGCGAGATACATTAATGCCGGAGTGGGGACATTAGGGTCGGAGTGAGGGACATTAGGCTCGGAATGAGGAACATTAGGGTCGGAGTGAGGACATTAGCGATGGAGCGAGGGACATTAGGGTCGGAATGAGGACATTAGGGTCGGAGTGAGGACATTAGGGTCTGGAGTGAGGGACATTAGGGTCTGGAGTGAGGACATTAGGGTGGGAGTGAGGGACATTAGGGTCGGAGTGAGGGACATTAAGGTCGGAGTGAGGACAATAGCGTCGGAGCGAGGGACATTAGGGTCGGAGTGAGGACATTAGGGTCGGAGTGAGGACATTAGGGTCGGAGTGAGGGACATTAGTGTCGGAGTGAGGGACATTATGGTCGGAGTGAGGTCATTAGGGTCGGAGTGAGGGACATTAGGGTCGGAGTGAGGGACATTAGGGTCTGGAGTGAGGGACATTAGGGTCTGGAGTGAGGACATTAGGGTGGGAGTGAGGGACATTAGGGTCGGAGTGAGGGACATTAGGGTCTGGAGTGAGGGACATTAGGGTCTGGAGTGAGGACATTAGGGTGGGAGTGAGGGACATTAGGGTCGGAGTGAGGGACATTAGGGTCAGAGTGAGGCACATTAGGGTGGGAGTGAGGGACATTAGGGTCGGCGCGAGATACATTAATGCCGGAGTGGGGACATTAGGGTCGGAGTGAGGGACATTAGGCTCGGAATGAGGAACATTAGGGTCGGAGTGAGGACATTAGCGATGGAGCGAGGGACATTAGGGTCGGAATGAGGACATTAGGGTCGGAGTGAGGACATTAGGGTCTGGAGTGAGGGACATTAGGGTCTGGAGTGAGGACATTAGGGTGGGAGTGAGGGACATTATGGTCGGAGTGAGGGACATTAGGGTCAGAGTGAGGCACATTAGGGTGGGAGTGAGGGACATTAGGGTCGGCGCGAGATACATTAATGCCGGAGTGGGGACATTAGGGTCGGAGTGAGGACATTAAGGTCGGAGTGAGGGACATTAGGGTCTGGAGTGAGGGACATTAGGGTCAGAGCGGGAACATTAGGGTCGGAGTGGGGGACATTAGGGTCGGAGCGGGAACATTAGGGTCAGAGCGGGAACATTAGGGTCAGATCGGGGGACATTAGGGTCGGAGCGGTTACGATTAGGGTCGGAGCGAGAACATTAGGGTCGGGAATTAGGACATTAAGAACATAAGAAATAGGAGCAGGAGTAGGCCATACGACCCCTCGAGCCTGCTCCACCATTCAATAAGATCATGGCTGATCTGATCATGGACTCAGCTCCACTTCCCCGCCCACTCCCCATAACCCCTTATTCCCTTATCATTTAAGAAACTGTTTTTCTGTGTTAAATTTATTCAATGTCCCAGCTTCCATAGCTCTCTGAGGCAGCGAATTCCACAGAGTTACAACCCTCTGAGAGAAGAAATTTCTCCTCATCTCTGTTTTAAATGGGCGGTCCCTTATTCGAAGATCGTGCCCTCTAGTTCTAGTCTCCCCTATCAGTGGAAACATCCTCTCTGCATTAGGGTCGGAGTGAGGGACATTAAGGTCGGAGTGAAGACAATAGTGTCGGAGCGAGGGACATTAGGGTCGGAGTGAGGACATTAGGGTCGGAGTGAGGGACATTAGGGTTGGAGTGAGGGACATTAGGGTCGGAGTGAGGGACATTAGTGTTGGAGTGAGGACATTAGAGTCGGAGTGAGGGACATTATGGTCGGAGTGAGGTCATTAGGGTCGGAGCGGGGACATTAGGATCGGAACGAGGGACATTAGGGTCGGAGTGAGGGACATTATGGTCGGAGTGAGGTCATTAGGGTCGGAGTGAGGCCATTGAGGTCGGAGTTAGGGACTTTAGGGTCTGGAGTGAGGACATTAGGGTCCGGAGTGAGGGACATTAGGGTCGGATTGAGGGTCATTAGGGTCGGAGTGAGGGACATTAGGGTCGGAGTGAGGACATTAGGGTCAGAGTGAGGGACATTGGGGTCGGAGTGAGGACATTAGGGTCGGAGTGAGGACATTAGGGTCGGAGTGAGGGACATTAGGTTTGGAGTGGGAACATTAGGGTCGGAGCGGGGACATTAGGGTCGGAGTGAGGGACATTATGGTCGAAGTGAGATACATTAATGCCGGAGTGGGGACATTAGGGTCGGAGTGAGGACATTAAGGTCGGAGTGAGGGACATTAGGGTCTGGAGTGAGGGACATTAGGGTCAGAGCGGGAACATTAGGGTCGGAGTGGGGGACATTAGGGTCGGAGCGGGAACATTAGGGTCAGAGCGGGAACATTAGGGTCAGATCGGGGGACATTAGGGTCGGAGCGGTTACGATTAGGGTCGGAGCGAGAACATTAGGGTCGGGAATTAGGACATTAAGAACATAAGAAATAGGAGCAGGAGTAGGCCATACGACCCCTCGAGCCTGCTCCACCATTCAATAAGATCATGGCTGATCTGATCATGGACTCAGCTCCACTTCCCCGCCCACTCCCCATAACCCCTTATTCCCTTATCATTTAAGAAACTGTTTTTCTGTGTTAAATTTATTCAATGTCCCAGCTTCCATAGCTCTCTGAGGCAGCGAATTCCACAGAGTTACAACCCTCTGAGAGAAGAAATTTCTCCTCATCTCTGTTTTAAATGGGCGGTCCCTTATTCGAAGATCGTGCCCTCTAGTTCTAGTCTCCCCTATCAGTGGAAACATCCTCTCTGCATTAGGGTCGGAGTGAGGGACATTAAGGTCGGAGTGAAGACAATAGTGTCGGAGCGAGGGACATTAGGGTCGGAGTGAGGACATTAGGGTCGGAGTGAGGGACATTAGGGTTGGAGTGAGGGACATTAGGGTCGGAGTGAGGGACATTAGTGTTGGAGTGAGGACATTAGAGTCGGAGTGAGGGACATTATGGTCGGAGTGAGGTCATTAGGGTCGGAGCGGGGACATTAGGATCGGAACGAGGGACATTAGGGTCGGAGTGAGGGACATTATGGTCGGAGTGAGGTCATTAGGGTCGGAGTGAGGCCATTGAGGTCGGAGTTAGGGACTTTAGGGTCTGGAGTGAGGACATTAGGGTCCGGAGTGAGGGACATTAGGGTCGGATTGAGGGTCATTAGGGTCGGAGTGAGGGACATTAGGGTCGGAGTGAGGACATTAGGGTCAGAGTGAGGGACATTGGGGTCGGAGTGAGGACATTAGGGTCGGAGTGAGGACATTAGGGTCGGAGTGAGGGACATTAGGTTTGGAGTGGGAACATTAGGGTCGGAGCGGGGACATTAGGGTCGGAGTGAGGGACATTATGGTCGGAGTGAGGTCATTAGGGTCGGAGCGGGGACATTAGGATCGGAACGAGGGACATTAGGGTCGGAGTGAGGGACATTATGGTCGGAGTGAGGTCATTAGGGTCGGAGTGAGGCCATTGAGGTCGGAGTTAGGGACTTTAGGGTCTGGAGTGAGGACATTAGGGTCCGGAGTGAGGGACATTAGGGTCGGATTGAGGGACATTATGGTCGGAGTGAGGGACATTAGGGTCGGAGTGAGGACATTAGGGTCAGAGTGAGGACATTAGGGTCGGAGTGAGGACATTAGGGTCGGAGTGAGGACATTAGGGTCGGAGTGAGGGACATTAGGGTCGGAGTGAGGACATTAGGGTCAGAGTGAGGACATTAGGGTCGGAGTGAGGGACATTAGGGTCGGAGTGAGGACATTAGGGTCGGAGTGAGGGACATTGGGATCGGAGTGAGGACATTAGGGTCGGAGTGAGGACATTAGGGTCGGAGTGAGGGACATTAGGGTCGGAGTGAGGACATTAGGGTCGGAGTGAGGGACATTAGGGTCGGAGTGGGAACATTTGGGTCGGAGCGGGGACATTAGGGTCGGAGTGAGGGTCATTAGGGTCGGAGTGAGGGACATTAGGGTCGGAGTTAGGGACATTAGGTTCGCAGCGAGGGACATTAGGGTCGGAGTGAGGGACATTAGGGTTGGAGTGAAGGACATTAGGGTCTGGAGTGAGGACATTAGGGTCGGAGTGAGGGACATTAGGGTCGGAGTGAGGGACATTAGGGTCGGAGTGAGGACATTAGGGTCGGAGTTAGGGACATTAGGGTCGCAGCGAGGGACATTAGGGTCGGAGTGAGGGACATTAGGGTTGGAGTGAGGGACATTAGGGTCGGAGTGAGGACATTAGGGTCGGAGTGAGGGACATTAGGGTCGGAGCGGGGACATTAGGGTCAGAGTGAGGGACATTATGGTCGGAGTGAGGTCATTCGGGTCGGAGCGGGGACATTAGGATCGGAATGAGGGACATTAAGGTCGGAGTGGGGACATTAGGGTCGGAGTGAGGACATTAGGGTCGGAGTGAGGGACATTAGGGTCTGGAGTGAGGGAAATTATGGTCGGAGCGGGGACATTAGGGTCAGAGTGAGGGACATTAGGGTCGGAGCGAGGACATTAGGGTCAGAGTGAGGGACATTAGGGTCGGAGTGAGGGACATTAGGGTCGGAGCAGTTACGATTAGGGTCGGAGCGAGGACATTAGGGTCGGGAGTTAGGACATTAAGAACATAAGAAATAGAAACAGGAGTAGGCTATACGGCCCCTCGAGCCTGCTCGGCCATTCAATGAGATCATGGATGATCTGATCATGGACTCAGCTCCACTTCCCCGCCCGCTCCCCATAACCCCTTATTCCCTTATCATTTAAGAAACTGTCTTTCTGTGTTAAATTTATTCAATGTCCCAGCTTCCACAGCTCTCTGAGGCAGCGAATTCCACAGAGTTACAACCCTCTGAGAGAAGAAATTTCTCCTCATCTCTGTTTTAAATGGGCGGTCCCTTATTCGAAGATCGTGCCCTCTAGTTCTAGTCTCCCCTATCAGTGGAAAAACCCTCTCTGCATTAGGGTCGGAACGGGGACGTTAGGGTAGGAGTGAGGGACATTAGGCTCGGAATGAGGAACATTAGGGTCGGAGTGAGGACATTAGCGATGGAGCGAGGGACATTAGGGTCGGAGTGAGGACATTAGGGTCGGAGTGAGTACATTAGGGTCAGAGTGAGGGACATTAGGGTCGGAGGGAGGGACATTAGGGTCGGAGTGAGGGACATTAGGGTCGGAGTGAGGGACATGAGTGTCGGAGTGAGGGACATTCGGGTCGCAGTGAGGACATTAGGGTCGGAGTGAGGGACATTAGGGTCGGAGTGGGAACATTAGGGTCGGAGCGGGGACATTAGGGTCGGAGTGAAGGACATTAGGGTAGGAGTGAGGGACATTAAGGTTGGAGTGGGAACAATAGGGTCGGAGTGAGGGACATTAGGGTCGGAGTGAGGACATTAGGGTCGGAGCGAGGGACATTAGGGTCGGAGTGAGGGACATTAGGGGCGGAATGAGGGACATTAAGGTCGAAGTGGAGACATTAGGGTCGGAGTGAGGACATTAGGGTCGGAGTGAGGGACATTAGGGTCGGAGTGAGGACATTAGGGTCGTAGTGAGGGACATTAGGGTCGGAGTGGGGGACATTAGGGGCGGAATGAGGGACATTAAGGTCGGAGTGGGGACATTAGGGTCGGAGTGAGGGACATTAGGGTTCTAGTGAGGACATTAAGGTCGGAGTGAGGACAATAGCGTCGGAGCGAGGGACATTAGGGTCGGAGTGAGGACATTAGGGTCGGAGTGAGGGACATTAGGGTCGGAGTGAGGACATTAGGGTCGTAGTGAGGGACATTAGGGTCGGAGTGGGGGACATTAGGGGCGGAATGAGGGACATTAAGGTCGGAGTGGGGACATTAGGGTCGGAGTGAGGGACATTAGGGTTCTAGTGAGGACATTAAGGTCGGAGTGAGGACAATAGCGTCGGAGCGAGGGACATTAGGGTCGGAGTGAGGACATTAGGGTCGGAGTGAGGGACATTATGGTCGGAGTGAGGTCATTAGGGTCGGAGTGAGGGACATTAGGGTCGGAGTGAGGGACATTAGGGTCGGAGTGAGGGACATTAGTGTTGGAGTGAGGACATTAGAGTCGGAGTGAGGGACATTATGGTCGGAGTGAGGTCATTAGGGTCGGAGCGGGGACATTAGGATCGGAACGAGGGACATTAGGGTCGGAGTGAGGGACATTATGGTCGGAGTGAGGTCATTAGGGTCGGAGTGAGGCCATTGAGGTCGGAGTTAGGGACTTTAGGGTCTGGAGTGAGGACATTAGGGTCCGGAGTGAGGGACATTAGGGTCGGATTGAGGGACATTAGGGTCGGAGTGAGGGACATTAGGGTCGGAGTGAGGACATTAGGGTCAGAGTGAGGACATTAGGGTCGGAGTGAGGGACATTAGGGTCGGAGTGAGGACATTAGGGTCGGAGTGGGGACATTAGGGTCGGAGTGAGGACATTAAGGTCGGAGTGAGGGACATTAGGGTCTGGAGTGAGGGACATTAGGGTCAGAGCGGGAACATTAGGGTCGGAGTGGGGGACATTAGGGTCGGAGCGGGAACATTAGGGTCAGAGCGGGAACATTAGGGTCAGATCGGGGGACATTAGGGTCGGAGCGGTTACGATTAGGGTCGGAGCGAGAACATTAGGGTCAGGAATTAGGACATTAAGAACATAAGAAATAGGAGCAGGAGTAGGCCATACGACCCCTCGAGCCTGCTCCACCATTCAATAAGATCATGGCTCATATGATCATGGACTCAGCTCCACTTCCCCGCCCACTCCCCATAACCCCTTATTCCCTTATCATTTAAGAAACTGTTTTTCTGTGTTAAATTTATTCAATGTCCCAGCTTCCATAGCTCTCTGAGGCAGCGAATTCCACAGAGTTACAACCCTCTGAGAGAAGAAATTTCTCCTCATCTCTGTTTTAAATGGGCGGTCCCTTATTCGAAAATCGTGCCCTCTAGTTCTAGTCTCCCCTATCAGTGGAAAAACCCTCTCTGCATTAGGGTCAGAACGGGGACGTTAGGGTAGGAGTGAGGACAATAGCGTCGGAGCGAGGGACATTAGGGTCGGAGTGAGGACATTAGGGTCGGAGTGAGGACATTAGGGTCGGAGTGAGGCCATTGAGGTCGGAGTTAGGGACTTTAGGGTCTGGAGTGAGGACATTAGGGTCCGGAGTGAGGGACATTAGGGTCGGATTGAGGGACATTATGGTCGGAGTGAGGGACATTAGGGTCGGAGTGAGGACATTAGGGTCAGAGTGAGGACATTAGGGTCGGAGTGAGGGACATTAGGGTCGGAGTGAGGACATTAGGGTCGGAGTGAGGGACATTGGGGTCGGAGTGAGGACATTAGGGTCGGAGTGAGGACATTAGGGTCGGAGTGAGGGACATTAGGTTTGGAGTGGGAACATTAGGGTCGGAGCGGGGACATTAGGGTCGGAGTGAGGGACATTAGGGTCGGAGTGAGGGACATTAGGGTTGGAGCAGGAACATTAGGGTCGGAGCGAGGGACATTAGGGTCGGAGTGAGGACATTAGGGCCGGAGCGAGGGACATTAGGGTCGGAGTGAGGGACATTAGGGTCGGAGTGAGGACATTAGGGTCGGAGTGAGGGACATTAGGGTCGGAGTGGGAACATTTGGGTCGGAGCGGGGACATTAGGGTCGGAGTGAGGGACATTAGGGTAGGAGTGAGGGACATTAAGGTTGGAGTGGGAACAATAGGGTCGGAGCGAGGGACATTAGGGTCGGAGTCAGGACATTAGGGTCGGAGCGAGGGACATTAGGGTCGGAGTGAGGGACATTAGGCTCGGAGTGAGGACATTAGGGTCGGAGTGAGGGTCATTAGGGTCGGAGTGAGGGAAATTAGGGTCGGAGTTAGGGACATTAGGGTCGCAGCGAGGGACATTAGGGTCGGAGTGGGAACATTTGGGTCGGAGCGGGGACATTAGGGTCGGAGTGAGGGACATTAGGGTAGGAGTGAGGGACATTAAGGTTGGAGTGGGAACAATAGGGTCGGAGCGAGGGACATTAGGGTCGGAGTCAGGACATTAGGGTCGGAGCGAGGGACATTAGGGTCGGAGCGGGGACATTAGGGTCAGAGTGAGGGACATTATGGTCGGAGTGAGGTCATTCGGGTCGGAGCGGGGACATTAGGATCGGAATGAGGGACATTAAGGTCGGAGTGGGGACATTAGGGTCGGAGTGAGGACATTAGGGTCGGAGTGAGGGACATTAGGGTCTGGAGTGAGGGAAATTATGGTCGGAGCGGGGACATTAGGGTCAGAGTGAGGGACATTAGGGTCGGAGCGAGGACATTAGGGTCAGAGTGAGGGACATTAGGGTCGGAGTGAGGGACATTAGGGTCAGAGTGAGCACATTAGGGTCGGAGTGAGGGACATTAGGGTCTGGAGTGAGGGACATTAGGGTCAGAGCGGGAACATTAGGGTCGGATCGGGGGGCATTAAGATTGGAGCGGGAACATTCGGGTCAGAGCGGGAAAATTAGGGTCGGATCGGGGGACATTAGGGTCGGAGCAGTTACGATTAGGGTCGGAGCGAGGACATTAGGGTCGGGAGTTAGGACATTAAGAACATAAGAAATAGAAACAGGAGTAGGCTATACGGCCCCTCGAGCCTGCTCGGCCATTCAATGAGATCATGGATGATCTGATCATGGACTCAGCTCCACTTCCCCGCCCGCTCCCCATAACCCCTTATTCCCTTATCATTTAAGAAACTGTCTTTCTGTGTTAAATTTATTCAATGTCCCAGCTTCCACAGCTCTCTGAGGCAGCGAATTCCACAGAGTTACAACCCTCTGAGAGAAGAAATTTCTCCTCATCTCTGTTTTAAATGGGCGGTCCCTTATTCGAAGATCGTGCCCTCTAGTTCTAGTCTCCCCTATCAGTGGAAAAACCCTCTCTGCATTAGGGTCGGAACGGGGACGTTAGGGTAGGAGTGAGGGACATTAGGCTCGGAATGAGGAACATTAGGGTCGGAGTGAGGACATTAGCGATGGAGCGAGGGACATTAGGGTCGGAGTGAGGACATTAGGGTCGGAGTGAGTACATTAGGGTCAGGGTGAGGGACATTAGGGTCGGAGCGAGGAACAATAGGGTCGGAGTGAGGGACATTAGGGTCGGAGTGAGGACATTAGGGTCGGAGCGAGGGACATTAGGGTCGGAGTGAGGGACATTAGGGGCGGAATGAGGGACATTAAGGTCGGAGTGGAGACATTAGGGTCGGAGTGAGGACATTAGGGTCGGAGTGAGGGACATTAGGGTCGGAGTGAGGACATTAGGGTCGTAGTGAGGGACATTAGGGTCGGAGTGGGGGACATTAGGGGCGGAATGAGGGACATTAAGGTCGGAGTGGGGACATTAGGGTCGGAGTGAGGGACATTAGGGTTCTAGTGAGGACATTAAGGTCGGAGTGAGGACAATAGCGTCGGAGCGAGGGACATTAGGGTCGGAGTGAGGACATTAGGGTCGGAGTGAGGGACATTAGTGTCGGAGTGAGGGACATTATGGTCGGAGTGAGGTCATTAGGGTCGGAGTGAGGGACATTAGTGTCGGAGTGAGGGACATTATGGTCGGAGTGAGGTCATTAGGGTCGGAGCGGGGACATTAGGATCGGAACGAGGGACATTAGGGTCGGAGTGAGGGACATTATGGTCGGAGTGAGGTCATTAGGGTCGGAGTGAGGCCATTGAGGTCGGAGTTAGGGACTTTAGGGTCTGGAGTGAGGACATTAGGGTCCGGAGTGAGGGACATTAGGGTCGGATTGAGGGACATTATGGTCGGAGTGAGGGACATTAGGGTCGGAGTGAGGACATTAGGGTCAGAGTGAGGACATTAGGGTCGGAGTGAGGGACATTAGGGTCGGAGTGAGGACATTAGGGTCGGAGTGAGGGACATTGGGGTCGGAGTGAGGACATTAGGGTCGGAGTGAGGACATTAGGGTCGGAGTGAGGGACATTAGGTTTGGAGTGGGAACATTAGGGTCGGAGCGGGGACATTAGGGTCGGAGTGAGGGACATTAGGGTCGGAGTGAGGGACATTAGGGTTGGAGCAGGAACATTAGGGTCGGAGCGAGGGACATTAGGGTCGGAGTGAGGACATTAGGGCCGGAGCGAGGGACATTAGGGTCGGAGTGAGGGACATTAGGGTCGGAGTGAGGACATTAGGGTCGGAGTGAGGGACATTAGGGTCGGAGTGGGAACATTTGGGTCGGAGCGGGGACATTAGGGTCGGAGTGAGGGACATTAGGGTAGGAGTGAGGGACATTAAGGTTGGAGTGGGAACAATAGGGTCGGAGCGAGGGACATTAGGGTCGGAGTCAGGACATTAGGGTCGGAGCGAGGGACATTAGGGTCGGAGTGAGGGACATTAGGCTCGGAGTGAGGACATTAGGGTCGGAGTGAGGGTCATTAGGGTCGGAGTGAGGGAAATTAGGGTCGGAGTTAGGGACATTAGGGTCGCAGCGAGGGACATTAGGGTCGGAGTGGGAACATTTGGGTCGGAGCGGGGACATTAGGGTCGGAGTGAGGGACATTAGGGTAGGAGTGAGGGACATTAAGGTTGGAGTGGGAACAATAGGGTCGGAGCGAGGGACATTAGGGTCGGAGTCAGGACATTAGGGTCGGAGCGAGGGACATTAGGGTCGGAGCGGGGACATTAGGGTCAGAGTGAGGGACATTAGGGTCGGAGCGAGGACATTAGGGTCAGAGTGAGGGACATTAGGGTCGGAGTGAGGGACATTAGGGTCAGAGTGAGCACATTAGGGTCGGAGTGAGGGACATTAGGGTCTGGAGTGAGGGACATTAGGGTCAGAGCGGGAACATTAGGGTCGGATCGGGGGGCATTAAGGTCGGAGCGGGAACATTCGGGTCAGAGCGGGAAAATTAGGGTCGGATCGGGGGACATTAGGGTCGGAGCAGTTACGATTAGGGTCGGAGCGAGGACATTAGGGTCGGGAGTTAGGACATTAAGAACATAAGAAATAGAAACAGGAGTAGGCTATACGGCCCCTCGAGCCTGCTCGGCCATTCAATGAGATCATGGATGATCTGATCATGGACTCAGCTCCACTTCCCCGCCCGCTCCCCATAACCCCTTATTCCCTTATCATTTAAGAAACTGTCTTTCTGTGTTAAATTTCTTCAATGTCCCAGCTTCCACAGCTCTCTGAGGCAGCGAATTCCACAGAGTTACAACCCTCTGAGAGAAGAAATTTCTCCTCATCTCTGTTTTAAATGGGCGGTCCCTTATTCGAAGATCGTGCCCTCTAGTTCTAGTCTCCCCTATCAGTGGAAAAATCCTCTCTGCATTAGGGTCGGAACGGGGACGTTAGGGTAGGAGTGAGGGACATTAGGCTCGGAATGAGAAACATTAGGGTCGGAGTGAGGACATTAGCGATGGAGCGAGGGACATTAGGGTCGGAGTGAGGACATTAGGGTCGGAGTGAGTACATTAGGGTCAGAGTGAGGGACATTAGGGTCGGAACGAGGGACATTAGGGTCGGAGTGAGGGACATTAGGGTCGGAGTGAGGGACATGAGTGTCGGAGTGAGGGACATTCGGGTCGCAGTGAGGACATTAGGGTCGGAGTGAGGGACATTAGGGTCGCAGTGAGGACATTAGGGTCGGAGTGAGGGACATTAGGGTCGGGGTGAGGACATTAGGGTCGGAGTGAGGGACTATTAGGGTCGGAGTGGGAACATTAGGCTCGGAGCGGGGACATTAGGGTCGGAGTGAAGGACATTAGGGTAGGAGTGAGGGACATTAAGGTTGGAGTGGGAACAATAGGGTCGGAGTGAGGGACATTAGGGTCGGAGTGAGGACATTAGGGTCGGAGCGAGGGACATTAGGGTCGGAGTGAGGGACATTAGGGGCGGAATGAGGGACATTAAGGTCGGAGTGGAGACATTAGGGTCGGAGTGAGGACATTAGGGTCGGAGTGAGGGACATTAGGGTCGGAGTGAGGACATTAGGGTCGTAGTGAGGGACATTAGGGTCGGAGTGGGGGACATTAGGGGCGGAATGAGGGACATTAAGGTCGGAGTGGGGACATTAGGGTCGGAGTGAGGAGATTAGGGTCGGAGCGAGGGACATTAGGGTCGGAGTGAGGGACATTAGGGTCGGAGTGAGGGACATTAGGGTCTGGATGAGGGACATTAGGGTCGGAGTGAGTACATTAAGGTCGGAGTGAGGGACAATAGGGTCGGAGCGAGGGACATTATGGTCGGAGTGAGGGACATTAGGGTCGGAGTGAGGGACATTAGAGTCGGAGCAAGGGACATTAGGGTCGGAGGGGAAGATTAGGGTCGGAGTGAGGACATTAGGGTCGGAGCGAGGGACATTAGGGTCGGAGTGAGAGACATTAGGGTCGGAGAAAGGGACATTAGGATCGGAGCGTGGGACATTAGGGTCGGAGCGAGGGACATTAGGGTCGGAGTGAGGGACATTAGGGTCGGAGCGAGGGACATTAAGGGCGGAATGAGGGACATTAAGGTCGGAGTGGGGACATTATGGTCGGAGTGAGGACATTAGGGTCGGAGTGAGGGACATTATGGTCGGACCGAGGGACATTAGGGTCAGAGCGAGGGACATTAGGGTCAGAGCGAGGGACATTAGGGTCGGAGTGAGGGACATTAGGGTCAGAGCGAGGGACATTAGGGTCGGAGTGAGGACATTAGGGTCGGAGTGAGGGACATTAGGGTCGGAGTGAGGGACACTAGGGGCGGAATGAGGGACATTAAGGTCGGAGTGGGGACATTAGGGTCGGAGTGAGGAGATTAGGGTCGGAGTGAGGGACATTATGGTCGGAGCGAGGGACATTAGCGTTGGAGCGGGAACATTAGAGTCGGAGCGAGGGACATTAGGGTCAGAGTGGGAACATTAGGGTCGGAGTGGGAACATTAGGGTCGGAGTGGGGACATTATGGTCAGAGTGAGGAACATTAGGGTTGGAGCGGGAACATTAGGGTCGGAGAGAGGGACATTAGAGTCGGAATGGAAACATTAGGGTCGGAGTGGGAACATTAGGGTGGTAGTGAGGGACATTATGGTCGGAGTGAGGGACATTAGGGTCGGAGCGAGGACATTCGGGTCGGAGTGAGGGACATTAGGGTCGGAGTGAGGTACATTAGGGTCTGGAGTGAGGACATTTGCGTCGGAGCGAGGGACATTAGGGTCGGAGTGAGGGACATTAGGGTCGGAGTGAGGGACATTAGGGTCTGGAGTGAGGACATTTGCGACGGAGCGAGGGAAATTAGGGTCAGAGCGAGGGACATTAGGGTCGGAGTGAGGGACATTAGGGTCAGAGCGAGGGACATTAGGGTCGGAGCGAGGGACATTAGGGTCAGAGCGAGGGACATTAGGGTCAGAGCGAGGGACATTAGGGTCGGAGTGAGGGACATTAGGGTCAGAGCGAGGGACATTAGGGTCGGAGTGAGGACATTAGGGTCGGAGTGAGGTACATTAGGGTCTGGAGTGAGGACATTTGCGTCGGAGCGAGGGACATTAGGGTCGGAGTGAGGGACATTAGGGTCGGAGTGAGGGACATTAGGGTCTGGAGTGAGGACATTTGCGACGGAGCGAGGGAAATTAGGGTCAGAGCGAGGGACATTAGGGTCGGAGTGAGGGACATTAGGGTCAGAGCGAGGGACATTAGGGTCGGAGCGAGGGACATTAGGGTCAGAGCGAGGGACATTAGGGTCAGAGCGAGGGACATTAGGGTCGGAGTGAGGGACATTAGGGTCAGAGCGAGGGACATTAGGGTCGGAGTGAGGACATTAGGGTCGGAGTGAGGGACATTAGGTTCGGAGTGAGGACATTAGGGTCGGAGTGAGGGACATTAAGGTCGGAGTGAGGACATTAGGATCGGAGTGAGGGACATTAGGGTCGGAGTGAGGGACACTAGGGGCGGAATGAGGGACATTAAGGTCGGAGTGGGGACATTAGGGTCGGAGTGAGGAGATTAGGGTCGGAGTGAGGGACATTATGGTCGGAGCGAGGGACATTAGCGTTGGAGCGGGAACATTAGAGTCGGAGCGAGGGACATTAGGGTCGGAGTGGGAACATTAGGGTCGGAGTGGGGACATTATGGTCAGAGTGAGGAACATTAGGGTTGGAGCGGGAACATTAGGGTCGGAGAGAGGGACATTAGGGTCGGAATGGAAACATTAGGGTCGGAGTGGGAACATTAGGGTGGTAGTGAGGGACATTATGGTCGGAGTGAGGGACATTAGGGTCGGAGCGAGGACATTCGGGTCGGAGTGAGGGACATTAGGGTCGGAGTGAGGTACATTAGGGTCTGGAGTGAGGACATTTGCGTCGGAGCGAGGGACATTAGGGTCGGAGTGAGGGACATTAGGGTCGGAGTGAGGGACATTAGGGTCTGGAGTGAGGACATTTGCGACGGAGCGAGGGAAATTAGGGTCAGAGCGAGGGACATTAGGGTCGGAGTGAGGGACATTAGGGTCAGAGCGAGGGACATTAGGGTCGGAGCGAGGGACATTAGGGTCGGAGCGAGGGACATTAAGGTCGGAGTGGGAACATTAGGGTCAGAGTGAGGACATTAGGTTCGGAGTGAGGGACATTAGGGTCGGAGCCAGGAACATTCGGGTCTGGAGTGAGGACATTAGCGTCGGAGTGAGGGACATTAGGGTCAGAGCGAGGGACATTAGGGTCGGAGTGGGGACATTAGGGTCGGAGTGAGGAGATTAGGTTCGGAGCGAGGGACATTAGGGTCGGAGTGAGGGACATTAGGGTCAGAGCGAGGGACATTAGGGTCGGAGTGAGGGACATTAGGGGCGGAATGAGGGACATTAAGGTCGGAGTGGGGACATTAGGGTCGGAGTGAGGACATTAGGGTCGGAGTGAGGGACATTAGGGTCGGAGTGAGGACATTAGGGTCGTAGTGAGGGACATTAGGGTCAGAGTGAGGGACATTAGGGGCGGAATGAGGGACATTAAGGTCGGAGTGGGGACATTAGGGTCGGAGTGAGGAGATTAGGGTCGGAGCGAGGGACATTAGGGTCGGAGTGAGGGACATTAGGGTCGGAGTGAGGGACATTAGGGTCTGGATGAGGGACATTAGGGTCGGAGTGAGGACATTAAGGTCGGAGTGAGGGACAATAGGGTCGGAGCGAGGGACATTATGGTCGGAGTGAGGGACATTAGGGTCGGAGTGAGGGACATTAGAGTCGGAGCAAGGGACATTAGGGTCGGAGGGGAAGATTAGGGTCGGAGTGAGGACATTAGGGTCGGAGCGAGGGACATTAGGGTCGGAGTGAGAGACATTAGGGTCGGAGAAAGGGACATTAGGATCGGAGCGAGGGACATTAAGGTCTGAGTGGGGACATTAGGGTCAGAGTGAGGACATTAGGGTTGGAGTGAGGGACATTAGGGTCGGAGCCAGGAACATTCGGGTCTGGAGTGAGGACATTAGCGTCGGAGTGAGGGACATTAGGGTCAGAGCGAGGGACATTAGGGTCGGAGTGGGGACATTAGGGTCGGAGTGAGGAGATTAGGTTCGGAGCGAGGGACATTAGAGTCGGAGTGAGGGACATTAGGGTCGGAGTGAGGGACATTAGGGTCTGGATGAGGGACATTAGGGTCGGAGTGAGGACATTAAGGTCGGAGTGAGGGACAATAGGGTCGGAGCGAGGGACATTAGGGTCGGAGTGAGGACATTAGGGTCGGAGTGAGGGACATTATGGTCGGAGCGAGGGACATTAGGGTCGGAGCAAGGGACATTAGGGTCAGAGCGAGGGACATTATGGTCGGAGTGAGGGACATTAGGGTCGGAGCGAGGGACATTAGAGTCGGAGTGAGGGACATTAGGGGCGGAATGAGGGACATTAAGGTCGGAGTGGGGACATTAGGGTCGGAGTGAGGACATTAGGGTCGGAGTGAGGGACATTATGGTCGGAGCAAGGGACATTAGGGTCAAAGCGAGGGACATTAGGGTCGGAGTGAGGGACATTAGGGTCAGAGCGAGGGACATTAGGGTCGGAGCAAGGGACATTAGGGTCGGAGTGAGGGACATTAGGGTCGGAGCAAGGGACATTAGGGTCAAAGCGAGGGACATTAGGGTCGGAGTGAGGGACATTATGGTCGGAGCGAGGGACATTAGGGTCGGAGCAAGGGACATTAGGGTCAAAGCGAGGGACATTAGGGTCGGAGTGAGGGACATTAGGGTCAGAGCGAGGGACATTAGGGTCGGAGTGAGGGACATTAGGGGCGGAATGAGAGACATTAAGGTCGGAGTGGGGACATTAGGGTCGGAGTGAGGACATTAGGGTCGGAGTAAGTGACATTAGGGTCGGAGTGAGGACATTAGGGTCGGAGTGAGGGACATTCGGGTCGGGAGTGAGGACATTAGGGTTGGAGCGGGAACATTAGAGTCGGAGCGAGGGACATTAGGGTCGGAGTGGGAACATTAGGGTCGGAGTGGGAACATTAGGGTCGGAGTGGGGACATTAGGGTCGGAGTGAGGGACATTAGGGTCGGAGCGAGGACATTCGGGTCAGAGTGATGGACATTAGGGTCTGGAGTGAGGACATTTGCGTCGGAGCGAGGGACATTAGGGTCGGAGTGAGGGACATTAGGGTCTGGAGTGAGGACATTCGCGACGGAGCGAGGGACATTAGGGTCAGAGCGAGGGACATTAGGGTCGGAGTGAGGGACATTAGGGTCAGAGCGAGGGACATTCGGGTTGGAGCGAGGGACATTAGGGTCGGAGCGAAGGACATTAAGGTCGGAGTGGGGACATTAGGGTCGGAGTGAGGACATTAGGGTCGGAGTGAGGGACATAAGGGTCGGAGCGAGGAACATTCGGGTCTGGAGTGAGGACATTAGCGTCGGAGTGAGGGACATTCGGGTCGGAGTGAGGGACATTAGGGTCTGGAGTGAGGGACATTCGGGTCTGGAGTGAGGGCATTAGCGTCGGAGTGAGGGACATTAGAGTCGGATTGAGGGACATTAGGGTCGGAGCGGGGACTTTAGGGTCGGAGCGAGGAACATTAAGGTCGGAGTGAGGGACATTAGGGTTGGAGTGAGGGACATTAGGCTCGGATGAGGGACATTAGGGTCTGGAGCGAGGGAGATTAGTGTCGGAGTGAGGGACATTAAGGTCGGAGTGGGGACATTAGCGTCGGAGTGAGGGACATTAGGGTCAGACCGAGGGACATTAGGGTCGGAGTGAGGAGATTAGGTTCGGAGCGAGGGACATTAGGGTCGGAGTGAGGGACATTAGGGTCGGAGTGAGGGACATTAGGGTCGGAGTGAGGGACATTAGGGTCGGAGTGAGGGACATTAGGGTCTGGAGTGAGGGACATTCGGGTCTGGAGTGAGGGCATTAGCGTCGGAGTGAGGGACATTAGAGTCGGATTGAGGGACATTAGGGTCGGAGCGGGGACTTTAGGGTCGGAGCGAGGAACATTAAGGTCGGAGTGAGGGACATTAGGGTTGGAGTGAGGGACATTAGGCTCGGATGAGGGACATTAGGGTCTGGAGCGAGGGAGATTAGTGTCGGAGTGAGGGACATTAAGGTCGGAGTGGGGACATTAGCGTCGGAGTGAGGGACATTAGGGTCAGAGCGAGGGACATTAGGGTCGGAGTGAGGAGATTAGGTTCGGAGCGAGGGACATTAGGGTCGGAGTGAGGGACATTAGGGTCGGAGTGAGGGACATTAGGGTCGGAGTGAGGGACATTAGGGTCGGAGTGAGGGACATTAGGGTCTGGAGTGAGGGACATTAGGGTCGGAGTGAGGAGATTAGGTTCGGAGCGAGGGACATTAGAGTCGGAGTGAGGGACATTAGAGTCGGATTGAGGGACATTAGGGTCGGAGCGGGGACTTTAGGGTCGGAGCGAGGAACATTAAGGTCGGAGTGAGGGACATTAGGGTTGGAGTGAGGGACATTAGGCTCGGATGAGGGACATTAGGGTCTGGAGCGAGGGAGATTAGTGTCGGAGTGAGGGACATTAAGGTCGGAGTGGGGACATTAGCGTCGGAGTGAGGGACATTAGGGTCAGAGCGAGGGACATTAGGGTCGGAGTGAGGAGATTAGGTTCGGAGCGAGGGACATTAGGGTCGGAGTGAGGGACATTAGGGTCGGAGTGAGGGACATTAGGGTCTGGATGAGGGACATTAGGGTCGGAGTGAGGACATTAAGGTCGGAGTGAGGGACAATAGGGTCAGAGCGAGGGACATTAGGGTCGGAGTGAGGGACATTAGAGTCGGAGTGAGGGACATTAGGGTCGGAGCGAGGGACATTAGAGTCGGAGTGAGGGACATTAGGGTCGGAGTGAGGACATTAGAGTCGGAGTGAGGGACATTATGGTCGGAGCGAGGGACATTAGGGTCAGAGCGAGGGACATTAGGTTCGGAGTGAGGGACATTAGGGTCAGAGCGAGGGACATTAGGGTCGGAGTGAGGACATTAGGGTCGGAGTGAGGTACATTAGGGTCTGGAGTGAGGACATTTGCGTCGGAGCGAGGGACATTAGGGTCGGAGTGAGGGACATTAGGCTCGGAATGAGAAACATTAGGGTCGGAGTGAGGACATTAGCGATGGAGCGAGGGACATTAGGGTCGGAGTGAGGACATTAGGGTCGGAGTGAGTACATTAGGGTCAGAGTGAGGGACATTAGGGTCGGAACGAGGGACATTAGGGTCGGAGTGAGGGACATTAGGGTCGGAGTGAGGGACATGAGTGTCGGAGTGAGGGACATTCGGGTCGCAGTGAGGACATTAGGGTCGGAGTGAGGGACATTAGGGTCGCAGTGAGGACATTAGGGTCGGAGTGAGGGACATTAGGGTCGGGGTGAGGACATTAGGGTCGGAGTGAGGGACTATTAGGGTCGGAGTGGGAACATTAGGCTCGGAGCGGGGACATTAGGGTCGGAGTGAAGGACATTAGGGTAGGAGTGAGGGACATTAAGGTTGGAGTGGGAACAATAGGGTCGGAGTGAGGGACATTAGGGTCGGAGTGAGGACATTAGGGTCGGAGCGAGGGACATTAGGGTCGGAGTGAGGGACATTAGGGGCGGAATGAGGGACATTAAGGTCGGAGTGGAGACATTAGGGTCGGAGTGAGGACATTAGGGTCGGAGTGAGGGACATTAGGGTCGGAGTGAGGACATTAGGGTCGTAGTGAGGGACATTAGGGTCGGAGTGGGGGACATTAGGGGCGGAATGAGGGACATTAAGGTCGGAGTGGGGACATTAGGGTCGGAGTGAGGAGATTAGGGTCGGAGCGAGGGACATTAGGGTCGGAGTGAGGGACATTAGGGTCGGAGTGAGGGACATTAGGGTCTGGATGAGGGACATTAGGGTCGGAGTGAGTACATTAAGGTCGGAGTGAGGGACAATAGGGTCGGAGCGAGGGACATTATGGTCGGAGTGAGGGACATTAGGGTCGGAGTGAGGGACATTAGAGTCGGAGCAAGGGACATTAGGGTCGGAGGGGAAGATTAGGGTCGGAGTGAGGACATTAGGGTCGGAGCGAGGGACATTAGGGTTGGAGTGAGAGACATTAGGGTCGGAGAAAGGGACATTAGGATCGGAGCGTGGGACATTAGGGTCGGAGCGAGGGACATTAGGGTCGGAGTGAGGGACATTAGGGTCGGAGCGAGGGACATTAAGGGCGGAATGAGGGACATTAAGGTCGGAGTGGGGACATTATGGTCGGAGTGAGGACATTAGGGTCGGAGTGAGGGACATTATGGTCGGACCGAGGGACATTAGGGTCAGAGCGAGGGACATTAGGGTCAGAGCGAGGGACATTAGGGTCGGAGTGAGGGACATTAGGGTCAGAGCGAGGGACATTAGGGTCGGAGTGAGGACATTAGGGTCGGAGTGAGGGACATTAGGGTCGGAGTGAGGGACACTAGGGGCGGAATGAGGGACATTAAGGTCGGAGTGGGGACATTAGGGTCGGAGTGAGGAGATTAGGGTCGGAGTGAGGGACATTATGGTCGGAGCGAGGGACATTAGCGTTGGAGCGGGAACATTAGAGTCGGAGCGAGGGACATTAGGGTCAGAGTGGGAACATTAGGGTCGGAGTGGGAACATTAGGGTCGGAGTGGGGACATTATGGTCAGAGTGAGGAACATTAGGGTTGGAGCGGGAACATTAGGGTCGGAGAGAGGGACATTAGAGTCGGAATGGAAACATTAGGGTCGGAGTGGGAACATTAGGGTGGTAGTGAGGGACATTATGGTCGGAGTGAGGGACATTAGGGTCGGAGCGAGGACATTCGGGTCGGAGTGAGGGACATTAGGGTCGGAGTGAGGTACATTAGGGTCTGGAGTGAGGACATTTGCGTCGGAGCGAGGGACATTAGGGTCGGAGTGAGGGACATTAGGGTCGGAGTGAGGGACATTAGGGTCTGGAGTGAGGACATTTGCGACGGAGCGAGGGAAATTAGGGTCAGAGCGAGGGACATTAGGGTCGGAGTGAGGGACATTAGGGTCAGAGCGAGGGACATTAGGGTCGGAGCGAGGGACATTAGGGTCAGAGCGAGGGACATTAGGGTCAGAGCGAGGGACATTAGGGTCGGAGTGAGGGACATTAGGGTCAGAGCGAGGGACATTAGGGTCGGAGTGAGGACATTAGGGTCGGAGTGAGGTACATTAGGGTCTGGAGTGAGGACATTTGCGTCGGAGCGAGGGACATTAGGGTCGGAGTGAGGGACATTAGGGTCGGAGTGAGGGACATTAGGGTCTGGAGTGAGGACATTTGCGACGGAGCGAGGGAAATTAGGGTCAGAGCGAGGGACATTAGGGTCGGAGTGAGGGACATTAGGGTCAGAGCGAGGGACATTAGGGTCGGAGCGAGGGACATTAGGGTCAGAGCGAGGGACATTAGGGTCAGAGCGAGGGACATTAGGGTCGGAGTGAGGGACATTAGGGTCAGAGCGAGGGACATTAGGGTCGGAGTGAGGGACATTAGGGTTGGGAGTGAGGGACATTAGGGTCGGAGTGAGGGACATTAGGGTCGGAGTGAGGGACACTAGGGTCGGAGTGAGGACATTAGGGTCGGAGTGAGGGACATTAGGGTCTGGTGTGAGGGACATTAGGGTCGGAGTGAGGGACATTAGGGTCGGAGTGAGGGACATTAGGGTCTAAGTGAGGACATTAGGGTCGGAGTGAGGGACATTAGGGTCTGGAGTGAGGGACATTAGGGTCTGGAGTGAGGACATTAGGATGGGAGTGAGGAACATTAGGGTCGGAGCGAGGGACATTAATGTCGGAGTGGGGACATTAGGGTCGGAGTGAGGACATTAGGGTCTGGAGTGAGGGACATTAGGGTCTGGAGTGAGGACATTAGGGTGGGAGTGAGGGACATTAGGGTCGGAGTGAGGGACATTAGGGTCAGAGTGAGGCACATTAGGGTGGGAGTGAGGGACATTAGGGTCGGCGCGAGATACATTAATGCCGGAGTGGGGACATTAGGGTCGGAGTGAGGACATTAAGGTCGGAGTGAGGGACATTAGGGTCTGGTGTGAGGGACATTAGGGTCAGAGCGGGAACATTAGGGTCGGAGTGGGGGACATTAGGGTCGGAGCGGGAACATTAGGGTCAGAGCGGGAACATTAGGGTCAGATCGGGGGACATTAGGGTCGGAGCGGTTACGATTAGGGTCGGAGCGAGGACATTAGGGTCGGGAATTAGGACATTAAGAACATAAGAAATAGGAGCAGGAGTAGGCCATACGACCCCTCGAGCCTGCTCCACCATTCAATAAGATCATGGATGATCTGATCATGGACTCAGCTCCACTTCTCCGCCCACTCCCCATAACCCCTTATTCCCTTATCATTTAAGAAACTGTCTTTCTGTGTTAAATTTATTCAATGTCCCAGCTTCCACAGCTCTCTGAGGCAGCGAATTCCACAGAGTTACAACCCTCTGAGAGAAGAAATTTCTCCTCATCTCTGTTTTAAATGGGCGGTCCCTTATTCGAAAATCGTGCCCTCTAGTTCTAGTCTCCCCTATCAGTGGAAAAACCCTCTCTGCATTAGGGTCAGAACGGGGACGTTAGGGTAGGAGTGAGGACAATAGCGTCGGAGCGAGGGACATTAGGGTCGGAGTGAGGACATTAGGGTCGGAGTGAGGACATTAGGGTCGGAGTGAGGGACATTAGTGTCGGAGTGAGGGACATTATGGTCGGAGTGAGGTCATTAGGGTCGGAGTGAGGGACATTAGGGTCGGAGTGAGGGACATTAGGGTCGGAGTGAGGGACTTTATGGTCGGAGTGAGGTCATTAGGGTCGGAGCGGGGACATTAGGATCGGAACGAGGGACATTAGGGTCGGAGTGAGGGACATTATGGTCGGAGTGAGGTCATTAGGGTCGGAGTGAGGACATTGAGGTCGGAGTTAGGGACTTTAGGGTCTGGAGTGAGGACATTAGGGTCCGGAGTGAGAGACATTAGGGTCGGATTGAGGGACATTAGGGTCGGAGTGAGGGACATTAGGGTCGGAGTGAGGACATTAGGGTCAGAGTGAGGACATTAGGGTCGGAGTGAGGGACATTAGGGTCGGAGTGAGGACATTAGGGTCGGAGTGAGGGACATTGGGGTCGGAGTGAGGACATTAGGGTCGGAGTGAGGACATTAGGGTCGGAGTGAGGGACATTAGGTTTGGAGTGGGAACATTAGGGTAGGAGCGGGGACATTAGGGTCGGAGTGAGGGACATTAGGGTCGGAGTGAGGGACATTAGGGTTGGAGTGGGAACATTAGGGTCGGAGCGAGGGACATTAGGGTCGGAGTGAGGACATTAGGGCCGGAGCGAGGGACATTAGGGTCGGAGTGAGGGACATTAGGGTCGGAGTGAGGACATTAGGGTCGGAGTGAGGGACATTAGGGTCGGAGTGGGAACATTTGGGTCGGAGCGGGGACATTAGGGTCGGAGTGAGGGACATTAGGGTAGGAGTGAGGGACATTAAGGTTGGAGTGGGAACAATAGGGTCGGAGCGAGGGACATTAGGGTCGGAGTGAGGACATTAGGGTCGGAGCGAGGGACATTGGGGTCGGAGTGAGGGACATTAGGCTCGGAGTGAGGACATTAGGGTCGGAGTGAGGGTCATTAGGGTCGGAGTGAGGGACATTAGGGTCGGAGTTAGGGACATTAGGGTCAGAGCGAGGGACATTAGGTTCGGAGCGGGGACATTAGGGTTGGAGTGAAGGACATTAGGGTCTGGAGTGAGGACATTAGGGTCGGAGTGAGGGACATTAGGGTCGGAGTGAGGGACATTAGGGTCGGAGTGAGGACATTAGGGTCGGAGTGAGGTCATTCGGGTCGGAGCGGGGACATTAGGATCGGAATGAGGGACATTAAGGTCGGAGTGGGGACATTAGGGTCGGAGTGAGGACATTAGGGTCGGAGTGAGGGACATTAGGGTCGGAGTGAGGACATTAGGGTCGGAGTGAGGGACATTAGGGTCTGGAGTGAGTGAAATTATGGTCGGAGCGGGGACATTAGGGTCAGAGTGAGGGACATTAGGGTCGGAGTGAGGGACATTAGGGTCGGAGTGAGCACATTAGGGTCGGAGTGAGGGACATTAGGGTCTGGAGTGAGGGACATTAGGGTCAGAGCGGGAACATTAGGGTCGGAACGGGGGGCATTAGGGTCGGAGCGGGAACATTCGGGTCAGAGCGGGAAAATTAGGGTCGGAGTGAGGGACATTAAGGTCGGAGTGAGGACAATAGCGTCGGAGCGAGGGACATTAGGGTCGGGAGTTAGGACATTAAGAACATAAGAAATAGAAACAGGAGTAGGCTATACGGCCCCTCAAGCCTGCTCGGCCATTCAATGAGATCATGGATGATCTGATCATGGACTCAGCTCCACTTCCCCGCCCACTCCCCATAACCCCTTATTCCCTTATCATTTAGAAACTGTCTTTCTGTGTTAAATTTATTCAATGTCCCAGCTTCCACAGCTCTGAGGCAGCGAATTCCACAGAGTTACAACCCTCTGAGAGAAGAAATTTCTCCTCATCTCTGTTTTAAATGGGCGGTCCCTTATTCGAAGATCATGCCCTCTAGTTCTAGTCTCCCCTATCAGTGGAAACATCCTCTCTGCATTAGGGTCGGAGTGAGGGACATTAAGGTCGGAGTGAGGACAATAGCGTCGGAGCGAGGGACATTAGGGTCGGGAGTTAGGACATTAAGAACATAAGAAATAGAAACAGGAGTAGGCTATACGGCCCCTCAAGCCTGCTCGGCCATTCAATGAGATCATGGATGATCTGATCATGGACTCAGCTCCACTTCCCCGCCCACTCCCCATAACCCCTTATTCCCTTATCATTTAGAAACTGTCTTTCTGTGTTAAATTTATTTAATGTCCCAGCTTCCACAGCTCTGAGGCAGCGAATTCCACAGAGTTACAACCCTCTGAGAGAAGAAATTTCTCCTCATCTCTGTTTTAAATGGGCGGTCCCTTATTCGAAGATCGTGCCCTCTAGTTCTAGTCTCCCCTATCAGTGGAAAAATCCTCTCTGCATTAGGGTCGGAGTGAGGGACATTAGTGTCGGAGTGAGGGACATTAGGGTCGGAGTGAGGACATTAGGGTCGGAGTGAGGGACATTAGTGTCGGAGTGAGGGACATTATGGTCGGAGTGAGGTCATTAGGGTCGGAGTGAGGGACATTAGGGTCGGAGTGA
Organism: Pristiophorus japonicus; assembly: GCF_044704955.1. Classification (NCBI taxonomy): domain Eukaryota; kingdom Metazoa; phylum Chordata; class Chondrichthyes; family Pristiophoridae; genus Pristiophorus; species Pristiophorus japonicus. The sequence continues at coordinate 41,879,926 of NC_091996.1, forward strand.
GGGACATTAGGGTCGGAGTGAGGGACATTAGGGTCGGAGTGAGGGACATTAGGCTCGGAATGAGGAACATTAGGGTCGGAGTGAGGACATTAGCGATGGAGCGAGGGACATTAGGGTCGGAATGAGGACATTAGGGTCGGAGTGAGGACATTAGGGTCTGGAGTGAGGGACATTAGGGTCTGGAGTGAGGACATTAGGGTGGGAGTGAGGGACATTAGGGTCGGAGTGAGGGACATTAGGGTCAGAGTGAGGCACATTAGGGTGGGAGTGAGGGACATTAGGGTCGGCGCGAGATACATTAATGCCGGAGTGGGGACATTAGGGTCGGAGTGAGGACATTAAGGTCGGAGTGAGGGACATTAGGGTCTGGAGTGAGGGACATTAGGGTCAGAGCGGGAACATTAGGGTCGGAGTGGGGGACATTAGGGTCGGAGCGGGAACATTAGGGTCAGAGCGGGAACATTAGGGTCAGATCGGGGGACATTAAGGTCGGAGCGGTTACGATTAGGGTCGGAGCGAGGACATTAGGGTCGGGAGTTAGGACATTAAGAACATAAGAAATAGAAACAGGAGTAGGCTATACGGCCCCTCAAGCCTGCTCGGCCATTCAATGAGATCATGGATGATCTGATCATGGACTCAGCTCCACTTCCCCGCCCGCTCTCCATAACCCCTTATTCCCTTATCATTTAAGAAACTGTCTTTCTGTGTTAAATTTATTCAATGTCCCAGCTTCCACAGCTCTGAGGCAGCGAATTCCACAGAGTTACAACCCTCTGAGAGAAGAAATTTCTCCTCATCTCTGTTTTAAATGGGCGGTCCCTTATTCGAAGATCGTGCCCTCTAGTTCTAGTCTCCCCTATCAGTGGAAACATCCTCTCTGCATTAGGGTCGGAGTGAGGGACATTAAGGTCGGAGTGAGGACAATAGCGTCGGAGCGAGGGACATTAGGGTCGGAGTGAGGACATTAGGGTCGGAGTGAGGACATTAGGGTCGGAGTGAGGGACATTAGTGTCGGAGTGAGGGACATTATGGTCGGAGTGAGGTCATTAGGGTCGGAGTGAGGGACATTAGGGTCGGAGTGAGGGACATTAGGGTCTGGAGTGAGGGACATTAGGGTCTGGAGTGAGGACATTAGGGTGGGAGTGAGGGACATTAGGGTCGGAGTGAGGGACATTAGGGTCTGGAGTGAGGGACATTAGGGTCTGGAGTGAGGACATTAGGGTGGGAGTGAGGGACATTAGGGTCGGAGTGAGGGACATTAGGGTCAGAGTGAGGCACATTAGGGTGGGAGTGAGGGACATTAGGGTCGGCGCGAGATACATTAATGCCGGAGTGGGGACATTAGGGTCGGAGTGAGGGACATTAGGCTCGGAATGAGGAACATTAGGGTCGGAGTGAGGACATTAGCGATGGAGCGAGGGACATTAGGGTCGGAATGAGGACATTAGGGTCGGAGTGAGGACATTAGGGTCTGGAGTGAGGGACATTAGGGTCTGGAGTGAGGACATTAGGGTGGGAGTGAGGGACATTAGGGTCGGAGTGAGGGACATTAAGGTCGGAGTGAGGACAATAGCGTCGGAGCGAGGGACATTAGGGTCGGAGTGAGGACATTAGGGTCGGAGTGAGGACATTAGGGTCGGAGTGAGGGACATTAGTGTCGGAGTGAGGGACATTATGGTCGGAGTGAGGTCATTAGGGTCGGAGTGAGGGACATTAGGGTCGGAGTGAGGGACATTAGGGTCTGGAGTGAGGGACATTAGGGTCTGGAGTGAGGACATTAGGGTGGGAGTGAGGGACATTAGGGTCGGAGTGAGGGACATTAGGGTCTGGAGTGAGGGACATTAGGGTCTGGAGTGAGGACATTAGGGTGGGAGTGAGGGACATTAGGGTCGGAGTGAGGGACATTAGGGTCAGAGTGAGGCACATTAGGGTGGGAGTGAGGGACATTAGGGTCGGCGCGAGATACATTAATGCCGGAGTGGGGACATTAGGGTCGGAGTGAGGGACATTAGGCTCGGAATGAGGAACATTAGGGTCGGAGTGAGGACATTAGCGATGGAGCGAGGGACATTAGGGTCGGAATGAGGACATTAGGGTCGGAGTGAGGACATTAGGGTCTGGAGTGAGGGACATTAGGGTCTGGAGTGAGGACATTAGGGTGGGAGTGAGGGACATTATGGTCGGAGTGAGGGACATTAGGGTCAGAGTGAGGCACATTAGGGTGGGAGTGAGGGACATTAGGGTCGGCGCGAGATACATTAATGCCGGAGTGGGGACATTAGGGTCGGAGTGAGGACATTAAGGTCGGAGTGAGGGACATTAGGGTCTGGAGTGAGGGACATTAGGGTCAGAGCGGGAACATTAGGGTCGGAGTGGGGGACATTAGGGTCGGAGCGGGAACATTAGGGTCAGAGCGGGAACATTAGGGTCAGATCGGGGGACATTAGGGTCGGAGCGGTTACGATTAGGGTCGGAGCGAGAACATTAGGGTCGGGAATTAGGACATTAAGAACATAAGAAATAGGAGCAGGAGTAGGCCATACGACCCCTCGAGCCTGCTCCACCATTCAATAAGATCATGGCTGATCTGATCATGGACTCAGCTCCACTTCCCCGCCCACTCCCCATAACCCCTTATTCCCTTATCATTTAAGAAACTGTTTTTCTGTGTTAAATTTATTCAATGTCCCAGCTTCCATAGCTCTCTGAGGCAGCGAATTCCACAGAGTTACAACCCTCTGAGAGAAGAAATTTCTCCTCATCTCTGTTTTAAATGGGCGGTCCCTTATTCGAAGATCGTGCCCTCTAGTTCTAGTCTCCCCTATCAGTGGAAACATCCTCTCTGCATTAGGGTCGGAGTGAGGGACATTAAGGTCGGAGTGAAGACAATAGTGTCGGAGCGAGGGACATTAGGGTCGGAGTGAGGACATTAGGGTCGGAGTGAGGGACATTAGGGTTGGAGTGAGGGACATTAGGGTCGGAGTGAGGGACATTAGTGTTGGAGTGAGGACATTAGAGTCGGAGTGAGGGACATTATGGTCGGAGTGAGGTCATTAGGGTCGGAGCGGGGACATTAGGATCGGAACGAGGGACATTAGGGTCGGAGTGAGGGACATTATGGTCGGAGTGAGGTCATTAGGGTCGGAGTGAGGCCATTGAGGTCGGAGTTAGGGACTTTAGGGTCTGGAGTGAGGACATTAGGGTCCGGAGTGAGGGACATTAGGGTCGGATTGAGGGTCATTAGGGTCGGAGTGAGGGACATTAGGGTCGGAGTGAGGACATTAGGGTCAGAGTGAGGGACATTGGGGTCGGAGTGAGGACATTAGGGTCGGAGTGAGGACATTAGGGTCGGAGTGAGGGACATTAGGTTTGGAGTGGGAACATTAGGGTCGGAGCGGGGACATTAGGGTCGGAGTGAGGGACATTATGGTCGGAGTGAGGTCATTAGGGTCGGAGCGGGGACATTAGGATCGGAACGAGGGACATTAGGGTCGGAGTGAGGGACATTATGGTCGGAGTGAGGTCATTAGGGTCGGAGTGAGGCCATTGAGGTCGGAGTTAGGGACTTTAGGGTCTGGAGTGAGGACATTAGGGTCCGGAGTGAGGGACATTAGGGTCGGATTGAGGGACATTATGGTCGGAGTGAGGGACATTAGGGTCGGAGTGAGGACATTAGGGTCAGAGTGAGGACATTAGGGTCGGAGTGAGGACATTAGGGTCGGAGTGAGGACATTAGGGTCGGAGTGAGGGACATTAGGGTCGGAGTGAGGACATTAGGGTCGGAGTGAGGACATTAGGGTCAGAGTGAGGACATTAGGGTCGGAGTGAGGACATTAGGGTCGGAGTGAGGACATTAGGGTCGGAGTGAGGGACATTAGGGTCGGAGTGAGGACATTAGGGTCAGAGTGAGGACATTAGGGTCGGAGTGAGGGACATTAGGGTCGGAGTGAGGACATTAGGGTCGGAGTGAGGGACATTAGGGTCGGAGTGAGGACATTAGGGTCGGAGTGAGGGACATTAGGGTCGGAGTGGGAACATTTGGGTCGGAGCGGGGACATTAGGGTCGGAGTGAGGGTCATTAGGGTCGGAGTGAGGGACATTAGGGTCGGAGTTAGGGACATTAGGTTCGCAGCGAGGGACATTAGGGTCGGAGTGAGGGACATTAGGGTTGGAGTGAAGGACATTAGGGTCTGGAGTGAGGACATTAGGGTCGGAGTGAGGGACATTAGGGTCGGAGTGAGGGACATTAGGGTCGGAGTGAGGACATTAGGGTCGGAGTTAGGGACATTAGGGTCGCAGCGAGGGACATTAGGGTCGGAGTGAGGGACATTAGGGTTGGAGTGAGGGACATTAGGGTCGGAGTGAGGACATTAGGGTCGGAGTGAGGGACATTAGGGTCGGAGCGGGGACATTAGGGTCAGAGTGAGGGACATTATGGTCGGAGTGAGGTCATTCGGGTCGGAGCGGGGACATTAGGATCGGAATGAGGGACATTAAGGTCGGAGTGGGGACATTAGGGTCGGAGTGAGGACATTAGGGTCGGAGTGAGGGACATTAGGGTCTGGAGTGAGGGAAATTATGGTCGGAGCGGGGACATTAGGGTCAGAGTGAGGGACATTAGGGTCGGAGCGAGGACATTAGGGTCAGAGTGAGGGACATTAGGGTCGGAGTGAGGGACATTAGGGTCGGAGCAGTTACGATTAGGGTCGGAGCGAGGACATTAGGGTCGGGAGTTAGGACATTAAGAACATAAGAAATAGAAACAGGAGTAGGCTATACGGCCCCTCGAGCCTGCTCGGCCATTCAATGAGATCATGGATGATCTGATCATGGACTCAGCTCCACTTCCCCGCCCGCTCCCCATAACCCCTTATTCCCTTATCATTTAAGAAACTGTCTTTCTGTGTTAAATTTATTCAATGTCCCAGCTTCCACAGCTCTCTGAGGCAGCGAATTCCACAGAGTTACAACCCTCTGAGAGAAGAAATTTCTCCTCATCTCTGTTTTAAATGGGCGGTCCCTTATTCGAAGATCGTGCCCTCTAGTTCTAGTCTCCCCTATCAGTGGAAAAACCCTCTCTGCATTAGGGTCGGAACGGGGACGTTAGGGTAGGAGTGAGGGACATTAGGCTCGGAATGAGGAACATTAGGGTCGGAGTGAGGACATTAGCGATGGAGCGAGGGACATTAGGGTCGGAGTGAGGACATTAGGGTCGGAGTGAGTACATTAGGGTCAGAGTGAGGGACATTAGGGTCGGAGGGAGGGACATTAGGGTCGGAGTGAGGGACATTAGGGTCGGAGTGAGGGACATGAGTGTCGGAGTGAGGGACATTCGGGTCGCAGTGAGGACATTAGGGTCGGAGTGAGGGACATTAGGGTCGGAGTGGGAACATTAGGGTCGGAGCGGGGACATTAGGGTCGGAGTGAAGGACATTAGGGTAGGAGTGAGGGACATTAAGGTTGGAGTGGGAACAATAGGGTCGGAGTGAGGGACATTAGGGTCGGAGTGAGGACATTAGGGTCGGAGCGAGGGACATTAGGGTCGGAGTGAGGGACATTAGGGGCGGAATGAGGGACATTAAGGTCGAAGTGGAGACATTAGGGTCGGAGTGAGGACATTAGGGTCGGAGTGAGGGACATTAGGGTCGGAGTGAGGACATTAGGGTCGTAGTGAGGGACATTAGGGTCGGAGTGGGGGACATTAGGGGCGGAATGAGGGACATTAAGGTCGGAGTGGGGACATTAGGGTCGGAGTGAGGGACATTAGGGTTCTAGTGAGGACATTAAGGTCGGAGTGAGGACAATAGCGTCGGAGCGAGGGACATTAGGGTCGGAGTGAGGACATTAGGGTCGGAGTGAGGGACATTAGGGTCGGAGTGAGGACATTAGGGTCGTAGTGGGGGACATTAGGGTCGGAGTGGGGGACATTAGGGGCGGAATGAGGGACATTAAGGTCGGAGTGGGGACATTAGGGTCGGAGTGAGGGACATTAGGGTTCTAGTGAGGACATTAAGGTCGGAGTGAGGACAATAGCGTCGGAGCGAGGGACATTAGGGTCGGAGTGAGGACATTAGGGTCGGAGTGAGGGACATTATGGTCGGAGTGAGGTCATTAGGGTCGGAGTGAGGGACATTAGGGTCGGAGTGAGGGACATTAGGGTCGGAGTGAGGGACATTAGTGTTGGAGTGAGGACATTAGAGTCGGAGTGAGGGACATTATGGTCGGAGTGAGGTCATTAGGGTCGGAGCGGGGACATTAGGATCGGAACGAGGGACATTAGGGTCGGAGTGAGGGACATTATGGTCGGAGTGAGGTCATTAGGGTCGGAGTGAGGCCATTGAGGTCGGAGTTAGGGACTTTAGGGTCTGGAGTGAGGACATTAGGGTCCGGAGTGAGGGACATTAGGGTCGGATTGAGGGACATTAGGGTCGGAGTGAGGGACATTAGGGTCGGAGTGAGGACATTAGGGTCAGAGTGAGGACATTAGGGTCGGAGTGAGGGACATTAGGGTCGGAGTGAGGACATTAGGGTCGGAGTGGGGACATTAGGGTCGGAGTGAGGACATTAAGGTCGGAGTGAGGGACATTAGGGTCTGGAGTGAGGGACATTAGGGTCAGAGCGGGAACATTAGGGTCGGAGTGGGGGACATTAGGGTCGGAGCGGGAACATTAGGGTCAGAGCGGGAACATTAGGGTCAGATCGGGGGACATTAGGGTCGGAGCGGTTACGATTAGGGTCGGAGCGAGAACATTAGGGTCAGGAATTAGGACATTAAGAACATAAGAAATAGGAGCAGGAGTAGGCCATACGACCCCTCGAGCCTGCTCCACCATTCAATAAGATCATGGCTCATATGATCATGGACTCAGCTCCACTTCCCCGCCCACTCCCCATAACCCCTTATTCCCTTATCATTTAAGAAACTGTTTTTCTGTGTTAAATTTATTCAATGTCCCAGCTTCCATAGCTCTCTGAGGCAGCGAATTCCACAGAGTTACAACCCTCTGAGAGAAGAAATTTCTCCTCATCTCTGTTTTAAATGGGCGGTCCCTTATTCGAAAATCGTGCCCTCTAGTTCTAGTCTCCCCTATCAGTGGAAAAACCCTCTCTGCATTAGGGTCAGAACGGGGACGTTAGGGTAGGAGTGAGGACAATAGCGTCGGAGCGAGGGACATTAGGGTCGGAGTGAGGACATTAGGGTCGGAGTGAGGACATTAGGGTCGGAGTGAGGCCATTGAGGTCGGAGTTAGGGACTTTAGGGTCTGGAGTGAGGACATTAGGGTCCGGAGTGAGGGACATTAGGGTCGGATTGAGGGACATTATGGTCGGAGTGAGGGACATTAGGGTCGGAGTGAGGACATTAGGGTCAGAGTGAGGACATTAGGGTCGGAGTGAGGGACATTAGGGTCGGAGTGAGGACATTAGGGTCGGAGTGAGGGACATTGGGGTCGGAGTGAGGACATTAGGGTCGGAGTGAGGACATTAGGGTCGGAGTGAGGGACATTAGGTTTGGAGTGGGAACATTAGGGTCGGAGCGGGGACATTAGGGTCGGAGTGAGGGACATTAGGGTCGGAGTGAGGGACATTAGGGTTGGAGCAGGAACATTAGGGTCGGAGCGAGGGACATTAGGGTCGGAGTGAGGACATTAGGGCCGGAGCGAGGGACATTAGGGTCGGAGTGAGGGACATTAGGGTCGGAGTGAGGACATTAGGGTCGGAGTGAGGGACATTAGGGTCGGAGTGGGAACATTTGGGTCGGAGCGGGGACATTAGGGTCGGAGTGAGGGACATTAGGGTAGGAGTGAGGGACATTAAGGTTGGAGTGGGAACAATAGGGTCGGAGCGAGGGACATTAGGGTCGGAGTCAGGACATTAGGGTCGGAGCGAGGGACATTAGGGTCGGAGTGAGGGACATTAGGCTCGGAGTGAGGACATTAGGGTCGGAGTGAGGGTCATTAGGGTCGGAGTGAGGGAAATTAGGGTCGGAGTTAGGGACATTAGGGTCGCAGCGAGGGACATTAGGGTCGGAGTGGGAACATTTGGGTCGGAGCGGGGACATTAGGGTCGGAGTGAGGGACATTAGGGTAGGAGTGAGGGACATTAAGGTTGGAGTGGGAACAATAGGGTCGGAGCGAGGGACATTAGGGTCGGAGTCAGGACATTAGGGTCGGAGCGAGGGACATTAGGGTCGGAGCGGGGACATTAGGGTCAGAGTGAGGGACATTATGGTCGGAGTGAGGTCATTCGGGTCGGAGCGGGGACATTAGGATCGGAATGAGGGACATTAAGGTCGGAGTGGGGACATTAGGGTCGGAGTGAGGACATTAGGGTCGGAGTGAGGGACATTAGGGTCTGGAGTGAGGGAAATTATGGTCGGAGCGGGGACATTAGGGTCAGAGTGAGGGACATTAGGGTCGGAGCGAGGACATTAGGGTCAGAGTGAGGGACATTAGGGTCGGAGTGAGGGACATTAGGGTCAGAGTGAGCACATTAGGGTCGGAGTGAGGGACATTAGGGTCTGGAGTGAGGGACATTAGGGTCAGAGCGGGAACATTAGGGTCGGATCGGGGGGCATTAAGATTGGAGCGGGAACATTCGGGTCAGAGCGGGAAAATTAGGGTCGGATCGGGGGACATTAGGGTCGGAGCAGTTACGATTAGGGTCGGAGCGAGGACATTAGGGTCGGGAGTTAGGACATTAAGAACATAAGAAATAGAAACAGGAGTAGGCTATACGGCCCCTCGAGCCTGCTCGGCCATTCAATGAGATCATGGATGATCTGATCATGGACTCAGCTCCACTTCCCCGCCCGCTCCCCATAACCCCTTATTCCCTTATCATTTAAGAAACTGTCTTTCTGTGTTAAATTTATTCAATGTCCCAGCTTCCACAGCTCTCTGAGGCAGCGAATTCCACAGAGTTACAACCCTCTGAGAGAAGAAATTTCTCCTCATCTCTGTTTTAAATGGGCGGTCCCTTATTCGAAGATCGTGCCCTCTAGTTCTAGTCTCCCCTATCAGTGGAAAAACCCTCTCTGCATTAGGGTCGGAACGGGGACGTTAGGGTAGGAGTGAGGGACATTAGGCTCGGAATGAGGAACATTAGGGTCGGAGTGAGGACATTAGCGATGGAGCGAGGGACATTAGGGTCGGAGTGAGGACATTAGGGTCGGAGTGAGTACATTAGGGTCAGGGTGAGGGACATTAGGGTCGGAGCGAGGGACATTAGGGTCGGAGTGAGGGACATTAGGGTCGGAGTGAGGGACATTAGGGTCGGAGTGAGGACATTAGGGTCGGAGTGAGGGACTATTAGGGTCGGAGTGGGAACATTAGGGTCGGAGTGAAGGACATTAGGGTAGGAGTGAGGGACATTAAGGTTGGAGTGGGAACAATAGGGTCGGAGTGAGGGACATTAGGGTCGGAGTGAGGACATTAGGGTCGGAGCGAGGGACATTAGGGTCGGAGTGAGGGACATTAGGGGCGGAATGAGGGACATTAAGGTCGGAGTGGAGACATTAGGGTCGGAGTGAGGACATTAGGGTCGGAGTGAGGGACATTAGGGTCGGAGTGAGGACATTAGGGTCGTAGTGAGGGACATTAGGGTCGGAGTGGGGGACATTAGGGGCGGAATGAGGGACATTAAGGTCGGAGTGGGGACATTAGGGTCGGAGTGAGGGACATTAGGGTTCTAGTGAGGACATTAAGGTCGGAGTGAGGACAATAGCGTCGGAGCGAGGGACATTAGGGTCGGAGTGAGGACATTAGGGTCGGAGTGAGGGACATTAGTGTCGGAGTGAGGGACATTATGGTCGGAGTGAGGTCATTAGGGTCGGAGTGAGGGACATTAGTGTCGGAGTGAGGGACATTATGGTCGGAGTGAGGTCATTAGGGTCGGAGCGGGGACATTAGGATCGGAACGAGGGACATTAGGGTCGGAGTGAGGGACATTATGGTCGGAGTGAGGTCATTAGGGTCGGAGTGAGGCCATTGAGGTCGGAGTTAGGGACTTTAGGGTCTGGAGTGAGGACATTAGGGTCCGGAGTGAGGGACATTAGGGTCGGATTGAGGGACATTATGGTCGGAGTGAGGGACATTAGGGTCGGAGTGAGGACATTAGGGTCAGAGTGAGGACATTAGGGTCGGAGTGAGGGACATTAGGGTCGGAGTGAGGACATTAGGGTCGGAGTGAGGGACATTGGGGTCGGAGTGAGGACATTAGGGTCGGAGTGAGGACATTAGGGTCGGAGTGAGGGACATTAGGTTTGGAGTGGGAACATTAGGGTCGGAGCGGGGACATTAGGGTCGGAGTGAGGGACATTAGGGTCGGAGTGAGGGACATTAGGGTTGGAGCAGGAACATTAGGGTCGGAGCGAGGGACATTAGGGTCGGAGTGAGGACATTAGGGCCGGAGCGAGGGACATTAGGGTCGGAGTGAGGGACATTAGGGTCGGAGTGAGGACATTAGGGTCGGAGTGAGGGACATTAGGGTCGGAGTGGGAACATTTGGGTCGGAGCGGGGACATTAGGGTCGGAGTGAGGGACATTAGGGTAGGAGTGAGGGACATTAAGGTTGGAGTGGGAACAATAGGGTCGGAGCGAGGGACATTAGGGTCGGAGTCAGGACATTAGGGTCGGAGCGAGGGACATTAGGGTCGGAGTGAGGGACATTAGGCTCGGAGTGAGGACATTAGGGTCGGAGTGAGGGTCATTAGGGTCGGAGTGAGGGAAATTAGGGTCGGAGTTAGGGACATTAGGGTCGCAGCGAGGGACATTAGGGTCGGAGTGGGAACATTTGGGTCGGAGCGGGGACATTAGGGTCGGAGTGAGGGACATTAGGGTAGGAGTGAGGGACATTAAGGTTGGAGTGGGAACAATAGGGTCGGAGCGAGGGACATTAGGGTCGGAGTCAGGACATTAGGGTCGGAGCGAGGGACATTAGGGTCGGAGCGGGGACATTAGGGTCAGAGTGAGGGACATTAGGGTCGGAGCGAGGACATTAGGGTCAGAGTGAGGGACATTAGGGTCGGAGTGAGGGACATTAGGGTCAGAGTGAGCACATTAGGGTCGGAGTGAGGGACATTAGGGTCTGGAGTGAGGGACATTAGGGTCAGAGCGGGAACATTAGGGTCGGATCGGGGGGCATTAAGGTCGGAGCGGGAACATTCGGGTCAGAGCGGGAAAATTAGGGTCGGATCGGGGGACATTAGGGTCGGAGCAGTTACGATTAGGGTCGGAGCGAGGACATTAGGGTCGGGAGTTAGGACATTAAGAACATAAGAAATAGAAACAGGAGTAGGCTATACGGCCCCTCGAGCCTGCTCGGCCATTCAATGAGATCATGGATGATCTGATCATGGACTCAGCTCCACTTCCCCGCCCGCTCCCCATAACCCCTTATTCCCTTATCATTTAAGAAACTGTCTTTCTGTGTTAAATTTCTTCAATGTCCCAGCTTCCACAGCTCTCTGAGGCAGCGAATTCCACAGAGTTACAACCCTCTGAGAGAAGAAATTTCTCCTCATCTCTGTTTTAAATGGGCGGTCCCTTATTCGAAGATCGTGCCCTCTAGTTCTAGTCTCCCCTATCAGTGGAAAAATCCTCTCTGCATTAGGGTCGGAACGGGGACGTTAGGGTAGGAGTGAGGGACATTAGGCTCGGAATGAGAAACATTAGGGTCGGAGTGAGGACATTAGCGATGGAGCGAGGGACATTAGGGTCGGAGTGAGGACATTAGGGTCGGAGTGAGTACATTAGGGTCAGAGTGAGGGACATTAGGGTCGGAACGAGGGACATTAGGGTCGGAGTGAGGGACATTAGGGTCGGAGTGAGGGACATGAGTGTCGGAGTGAGGGACATTCGGGTCGCAGTGAGGACATTAGGGTCGGAGTGAGGGACATTAGGGTCGCAGTGAGGACATTAGGGTCGGAGTGAGGGACATTAGGGTCGGGGTGAGGACATTAGGGTCGGAGTGAGGGACTATTAGGGTCGGAGTGGGAACATTAGGCTCGGAGCGGGGACATTAGGGTCGGAGTGAAGGACATTAGGGTAGGAGTGAGGGACATTAAGGTTGGAGTGGGAACAATAGGGTCGGAGTGAGGGACATTAGGGTCGGAGTGAGGACATTAGGGTCGGAGCGAGGGACATTAGGGTCGGAGTGAGGGACATTAGGGGCGGAATGAGGGACATTAAGGTCGGAGTGGAGACATTAGGGTCGGAGTGAGGACATTAGGGTCGGAGTGAGGGACATTAGGGTCGGAGTGAGGACATTAGGGTCGTAGTGAGGGACATTAGGGTCGGAGTGGGGGACATTAGGGGCGGAATGAGGGACATTAAGGTCGGAGTGGGGACATTAGGGTCGGAGTGAGGAGATTAGGGTCGGAGCGAGGGACATTAGGGTCGGAGTGAGGGACATTAGGGTCGGAGTGAGGGACATTAGGGTCTGGATGAGGGACATTAGGGTCGGAGTGAGTACATTAAGGTCGGAGTGAGGGACAATAGGGTCGGAGCGAGGGACATTATGGTCGGAGTGAGGGACATTAGGGTCGGAGTGAGGGACATTAGAGTCGGAGCAAGGGACATTAGGGTCGGAGGGGAAGATTAGGGTCGGAGTGAGGACATTAGGGTCGGAGCGAGGGACATTAGGGTCGGAGTGAGAGACATTAGGGTCGGAGAAAGGGACATTAGGATCGGAGCGTGGGACATTAGGGTCGGAGCGAGGGACATTAGGGTCGGAGTGAGGGACATTAGGGTCGGAGCGAGGGACATTAAGGGCGGAATGAGGGACATTAAGGTCGGAGTGGGGACATTATGGTCGGAGTGAGGACATTAGGGTCGGAGTGAGGGACATTATGGTCGGACCGAGGGACATTAGGGTCAGAGCGAGGGACATTAGGGTCAGAGCGAGGGACATTAGGGTCGGAGTGAGGGACATTAGGGTCAGAGCGAGGGACATTAGGGTCGGAGTGAGGACATTAGGGTCGGAGTGAGGGACATTAGGGTCGGAGTGAGGGACACTAGGGGCGGAATGAGGGACATTAAGGTCGGAGTGGGGACATTAGGGTCGGAGTGAGGAGATTAGGGTCGGAGTGAGGGACATTATGGTCGGAGCGAGGGACATTAGCGTTGGAGCGGGAACATTAGAGTCGGAGCGAGGGACATTAGGGTCAGAGTGGGAACATTAGGGTCGGAGTGGGAACATTAGGGTCGGAGTGGGGACATTATGGTCAGAGTGAGGAACATTAGGGTTGGAGCGGGAACATTAGGGTCGGAGAGAGGGACATTAGAGTCGGAATGGAAACATTAGGGTCGGAGTGGGAACATTAGGGTGGTAGTGAGGGACATTATGGTCGGAGTGAGGGACATTAGGGTCGGAGCGAGGACATTCGGGTCGGAGTGAGGGACATTAGGGTCGGAGTGAGGTACATTAGGGTCTGGAGTGAGGACATTTGCGTCGGAGCGAGGGACATTAGGGTCGGAGTGAGGGACATTAGGGTCGGAGTGAGGGACATTAGGGTCTGGAGTGAGGACATTTGCGACGGAGCGAGGGAAATTAGGGTCAGAGCGAGGGACATTAGGGTCGGAGTGAGGGACATTAGGGTCAGAGCGAGGGACATTAGGGTCGGAGCGAGGGACATTAGGGTCAGAGCGAGGGACATTAGGGTCAGAGCGAGGGACATTAGGGTCGGAGTGAGGGACATTAGGGTCAGAGCGAGGGACATTAGGGTCGGAGTGAGGACATTAGGGTCGGAGTGAGGTACATTAGGGTCTGGAGTGAGGACATTTGCGTCGGAGCGAGGGACATTAGGGTCGGAGTGAGGGACATTAGGGTCGGAGTGAGGGACATTAGGGTCTGGAGTGAGGACATTTGCGACGGAGCGAGGGAAATTAGGGTCAGAGCGAGGGACATTAGGGTCGGAGTGAGGGACATTAGGGTCAGAGCGAGGGACATTAGGGTCGGAGCGAGGGACATTAGGGTCAGAGCGAGGGACATTAGGGTCAGAGCGAGGGACATTAGGGTCGGAGTGAGGGACATTAGGGTCAGAGCGAGGGACATTAGGGTCGGAGTGAGGACATTAGGGTCGGAGTGAGGGACATTAGGTTCGGAGTGAGGACATTAGGGTCGGAGTGAGGGACATTAAGGTCGGAGTGAGGACATTAGGATCGGAGTGAGGGACATTAGGGTCGGAGTGAGGGACACTAGGGGCGGAATGAGGGACATTAAGGTCGGAGTGGGGACATTAGGGTCGGAGTGAGGAGATTAGGGTCGGAGTGAGGGACATTATGGTCGGAGCGAGGGACATTAGCGTTGGAGCGGGAACATTAGAGTCGGAGCGAGGGACATTAGGGTCGGAGTGGGAACATTAGGGTCGGAGTGGGGACATTATGGTCAGAGTGAGGAACATTAGGGTTGGAGCGGGAACATTAGGGTCGGAGAGAGGGACATTAGGGTCGGAATGGAAACATTAGGGTCGGAGTGGGAACATTAGGGTGGTAGTGAGGGACATTATGGTCGGAGTGAGGGACATTAGGGTCGGAGCGAGGACATTCGGGTCGGAGTGAGGGACATTAGGGTCGGAGTGAGGTACATTAGGGTCTGGAGTGAGGACATTTGCGTCGGAGCGAGGGACATTAGGGTCGGAGTGAGGGACATTAGGGTCGGAGTGAGGGACATTAGGGTCTGGAGTGAGGACATTTGCGACGGAGCGAGGGAAATTAGGGTCAGAGCGAGGGACATTAGGGTCGGAGTGAGGGACATTAGGGTCAGAGCGAGGGACATTAGGGTCGGAGCGAGGGACATTAGGGTCGGAGCGAGGGACATTAAGGTCGGAGTGGGAACATTAGGGTCAGAGTGAGGACATTAGGTTCGGAGTGAGGGACATTAGGGTCGGAGCCAGGAACATTCGGGTCTGGAGTGAGGACATTAGCGTCGGAGTGAGGGACATTAGGGTCAGAGCGAGGGACATTAGGGTCGGAGTGGGGACATTAGGGTCGGAGTGAGGAGATTAGGTTCGGAGCGAGGGACATTAGGGTCGGAGTGAGGGACATTAGGGTCAGAGCGAGGGACATTAGGGTCGGAGTGAGGGACATTAGGGGCGGAATGAGGGACATTAAGGTCGGAGTGGGGACATTAGGGTCGGAGTGAGGACATTAGGGTCGGAGTGAGGGACATTAGGGTCGGAGTGAGGACATTAGGGTCGTAGTGAGGGACATTAGGGTCAGAGTGAGGGACATTAGGGGCGGAATGAGGGACATTAAGGTCGGAGTGGGGACATTAGGGTCGGAGTGAGGAGATTAGGGTCGGAGCGAGGGACATTAGGGTCGGAGTGAGGGACATTAGGGTCGGAGTGAGGGACATTAGGGTCTGGATGAGGGACATTAGGGTCGGAGTGAGGACATTAAGGTCGGAGTGAGGGACAATAGGGTCGGAGCGAGGGACATTATGGTCGGAGTGAGGGACATTAGGGTCGGAGTGAGGGACATTAGAGTCGGAGCAAGGGACATTAGGGTCGGAGGGGAAGATTAGGGTCGGAGTGAGGACATTAGGGTCGGAGCGAGGGACATTAGGGTCGGAGTGAGAGACATTAGGGTCGGAGAAAGGGACATTAGGATCGGAGCGAGGGACATTAAGGTCTGAGTGGGGACATTAGGGTCAGAGTGAGGACATTAGGGTTGGAGTGAGGGACATTAGGGTCGGAGCCAGGAACATTCGGGTCTGGAGTGAGGACATTAGCGTCGGAGTGAGGGACATTAGGGTCAGAGCGAGGGACATTAGGGTCGGAGTGGGGACATTAGGGTCGGAGTGAGGAGATTAGGTTCGGAGCGAGGGACATTAGAGTCGGAGTGAGGGACATTAGGGTCGGAGTGAGGGACATTAGGGTCTGGATGAGGGACATTAGGGTCGGAGTGAGGACATTAAGGTCGGAGTGAGGGACAATAGGGTCGGAGCGAGGGACATTAGGGTCGGAGTGAGGACATTAGGGTCGGAGTGAGGGACATTATGGTCGGAGCGAGGGACATTAGGGTCGGAGCAAGGGACATTAGGGTCAGAGCGAGGGACATTATGGTCGGAGTGAGGGACATTAGGGTCGGAGCGAGGGACATTAGAGTCGGAGTGAGGGACATTAGGGGCGGAATGAGGGACATTAAGGTCGGAGTGGGGACATTAGGGTCGGAGTGAGGACATTAGGGTCGGAGTGAGGGACATTATGGTCGGAGCAAGGGACATTAGGGTCAAAGCGAGGGACATTAGGGTCGGAGTGAGGGACATTAGGGTCAGAGCGAGGGACATTAGGGTCGGAGCAAGGGACATTAGGGTCGGAGTGAGGGACATTAGGGTCGGAGCAAGGGACATTAGGGTCAAAGCGAGGGACATTAGGGTCGGAGTGAGGGACATTATGGTCGGAGCGAGGGACATTAGGGTCGGAGCAAGGGACATTAGGGTCAAAGCGAGGGACATTAGGGTCGGAGTGAGGGACATTAGGGTCAGAGCGAGGGACATTAGGGTCGGAGTGAGGGACATTAGGGGCGGAATGAGAGACATTAAGGTCGGAGTGGGGACATTAGGGTCGGAGTGAGGACATTAGGGTCGGAGTAAGTGACATTAGGGTCGGAGTGAGGACATTAGGGTCGGAGTGAGGGACATTCGGGTCGGGAGTGAGGACATTAGGGTTGGAGCGGGAACATTAGAGTCGGAGCGAGGGACATTAGGGTCGGAGTGGGAACATTAGGGTCGGAGTGGGAACATTAGGGTCGGAGTGGGGACATTAGGGTCGGAGTGAGGGACATTAGGGTCGGAGCGAGGACATTCGGGTCAGAGTGATGGACATTAGGGTCTGGAGTGAGGACATTTGCGTCGGAGCGAGGGACATTAGGGTCGGAGTGAGGGACATTAGGGTCTGGAGTGAGGACATTCGCGACGGAGCGAGGGACATTAGGGTCAGAGCGAGGGACATTAGGGTCGGAGTGAGGGACATTAGGGTCAGAGCGAGGGACATTCGGGTTGGAGCGAGGGACATTAGGGTCGGAGCGAAGGACATTAAGGTCGGAGTGGGGACATTAGGGTCGGAGTGAGGACATTAGGGTCGGAGTGAGGGACATAAGGGTCGGAGCGAGGAACATTCGGGTCTGGAGTGAGGACATTAGCGTCGGAGTGAGGGACATTCGGGTCGGAGTGAGGGACATTAGGGTCTGGAGTGAGGGACATTCGGGTCTGGAGTGAGGGCATTAGCGTCGGAGTGAGGGACATTAGAGTCGGATTGAGGGACATTAGGGTCGGAGCGGGGACTTTAGGGTCGGAGCGAGGAACATTAAGGTCGGAGTGAGGGACATTAGGGTTGGAGTGAGGGACATTAGGCTCGGATGAGGGACATTAGGGTCTGGAGCGAGGGAGATTAGTGTCGGAGTGAGGGACATTAAGGTCGGAGTGGGGACATTAGCGTCGGAGTGAGGGACATTAGGGTCAGACCGAGGGACATTAGGGTCGGAGTGAGGAGATTAGGTTCGGAGCGAGGGACATTAGGGTCGGAGTGAGGGACATTAGGGTCGGAGTGAGGGACATTAGGGTCGGAGTGAGGGACATTAGGGTCGGAGTGAGGGACATTAGGGTCTGGAGTGAGGGACATTCGGGTCTGGAGTGAGGGCATTAGCGTCGGAGTGAGGGACATTAGAGTCGGATTGAGGGACATTAGGGTCGGAGCGGGGACTTTAGGGTCGGAGCGAGGAACATTAAGGTCGGAGTGAGGGACATTAGGGTTGGAGTGAGGGACATTAGGCTCGGATGAGGGACATTAGGGTCTGGAGCGAGGGAGATTAGTGTCGGAGTGAGGGACATTAAGGTCGGAGTGGGGACATTAGCGTCGGAGTGAGGGACATTAGGGTCAGAGCGAGGGACATTAGGGTCGGAGTGAGGAGATTAGGTTCGGAGCGAGGGACATTAGGGTCGGAGTGAGGGACATTAGGGTCGGAGTGAGGGACATTAGGGTCGGAGTGAGGGACATTAGGGTCGGAGTGAGGGACATTAGGGTCTGGAGTGAGGGACATTAGGGTCGGAGTGAGGAGATTAGGTTCGGAGCGAGGGACATTAGAGTCGGAGTGAGGGACATTAGAGTCGGATTGAGGGACATTAGGGTCGGAGCGGGGACTTTAGGGTCGGAGCGAGGAACATTAAGGTCGGAGTGAGGGACATTAGGGTTGGAGTGAGGGACATTAGGCTCGGATGAGGGACATTAGGGTCTGGAGCGAGGGAGATTAGTGTCGGAGTGAGGGACATTAAGGTCGGAGTGGGGACATTAGCGTCGGAGTGAGGGACATTAGGGTCAGAGCGAGGGACATTAGGGTCGGAGTGAGGAGATTAGGTTCGGAGCGAGGGACATTAGGGTCGGAGTGAGGGACATTAGGGTCGGAGTGAGGGACATTAGGGTCTGGATGAGGGACATTAGGGTCGGAGTGAGGACATTAAGGTCGGAGTGAGGGACAATAGGGTCAGAGCGAGGGACATTAGGGTCGGAGTGAGGGACATTAGAGTCGGAGTGAGGGACATTAGGGTCGGAGCGAGGGACATTAGAGTCGGAGTGAGGGACATTAGGGTCGGAGTGAGGACATTAGAGTCGGAGTGAGGGACATTATGGTCGGAGCGAGGGACATTAGGGTCAGAGCGAGGGACATTAGGGTCGGAGTGAGGGACATTAGGGTCAGAGCGAGGGACATTAGGGTCGGAGTGAGGACATTAGGGTCGGAGTGAGGTACATTAGGGTCTGGAGTGAGGACATTTGCGTCGGAGCGAGGGACATTAGGGTCGGAGTGAGGGACATTAGGCTCGGAATGAGAAACATTAGGGTCGGAGTGAGGACATTAGCGATGGAGCGAGGGACATTAGGGTCGGAGTGAGGACATTAGGGTCGGAGTGAGTACATTAGGGTCAGAGTGAGGGACATTAGGGTCGGAACGAGGGACATTAGGGTCGGAGTGAGGGACATTAGGGTCGGAGTGAGGGACATGAGTGTCGGAGTGAGGGACATTCGGGTCGCAGTGAGGACATTAGGGTCGGAGTGAGGGACATTAGGGTCGCAGTGAGGACATTAGGGTCGGAGTGAGGGACATTAGGGTCGGGGTGAGGACATTAGGGTCGGAGTGAGGGACTATTAGGGTCGGAGTGGGAACATTAGGCTCGGAGCGGGGACATTAGGGTCGGAGTGAAGGACATTAGGGTAGGAGTGAGGGACATTAAGGTTGGAGTGGGAACAATAGGGTCGGAGTGAGGGACATTAGGGTCGGAGTGAGGACATTAGGGTCGGAGCGAGGGACATTAGGGTCGGAGTGAGGGACATTAGGGGCGGAATGAGGGACATTAAGGTCGGAGTGGAGACATTAGGGTCGGAGTGAGGACATTAGGGTCGGAGTGAGGGACATTAGGGTCGGAGTGAGGACATTAGGGTCGTAGTGAGGGACATTAGGGTCGGAGTGGGGGACATTAGGGGCGGAATGAGGGACATTAAGGTCGGAGTGGGGACATTAGGGTCGGAGTGAGGAGATTAGGGTCGGAGCGAGGGACATTAGGGTCGGAGTGAGGGACATTAGGGTCGGAGTGAGGGACATTAGGGTCTGGATGAGGGACATTAGGGTCGGAGTGAGTACATTAAGGTCGGAGTGAGGGACAATAGGGTCGGAGCGAGGGACATTATGGTCGGAGTGAGGGACATTAGGGTCGGAGTGAGGGACATTAGAGTCGGAGCAAGGGACATTAGGGTCGGAGGGGAAGATTAGGGTCGGAGTGAGGACATTAGGGTCGGAGCGAGGGACATTAGGGTCGGAGTGAGAGACATTAGGGTCGGAGAAAGGGACATTAGGATCGGAGCGTGGGACATTAGGGTCGGAGCGAGGGACATTAGGGTCGGAGTGAGGGACATTAGGGTCGGAGCGAGGGACATTAAGGGCGGAATGAGGGACATTAAGGTCGGAGTGGGGACATTATGGTCGGAGTGAGGACATTAGGGTCGGAGTGAGGGACATTATGGTCGGACCGAGGGACATTAGGGTCAGAGCGAGGGACATTAGGGTCAGAGCGAGGGACATTAGGGTCGGAGTGAGGGACATTAGGGTCAGAGCGAGGGACATTAGGGTCGGAGTGAGGACATTAGGGTCGGAGTGAGGGACATTAGGGTCGGAGTGAGGGACACTAGGGGCGGAATGAGGGACATTAAGGTCGGAGTGGGGACATTAGGGTCGGAGTGAGGAGATTAGGGTCGGAGTGAGGGACATTATGGTCGGAGCGAGGGACATTAGCGTTGGAGCGGGAACATTAGAGTCGGAGCGAGGGACATTAGGGTCAGAGTGGGAACATTAGGGTCGGAGTGGGAACATTAGGGTCGGAGTGGGGACATTATGGTCAGAGTGAGGAACATTAGGGTTGGAGCGGGAACATTAGGGTCGGAGAGAGGGACATTAGAGTCGGAATGGAAACATTAGGGTCGGAGTGGGAACATTAGGGTGGTAGTGAGGGACATTATGGTCGGAGTGAGGGACATTAGGGTCGGAGCGAGGACATTCGGGTCGGAGTGAGGGACATTAGGGTCGGAGTGAGGTACATTAGGGTCTGGAGTGAGGACATTTGCGTCGGAGCGAGGGACATTAGGGTCGGAGTGAGGGACATTAGGGTCGGAGTGAGGGACATTAGGGTCTGGAGTGAGGACATTTGCGACGGAGCGAGGGAAATTAGGGTCAGAGCGAGGGACATTAGGGTCGGAGTGAGGGACATTAGGGTCAGAGCGAGGGACATTAGGGTCGGAGCGAGGGACATTAGGGTCAGAGCGAGGGACATTAGGGTCAGAGCGAGGGACATTAGGGTCGGAGTGAGGGACATTAGGGTCAGAGCGAGGGACATTAGGGTCGGAGTGAGGACATTAGGGTCGGAGTGAGGTACATTAGGGTCTGGAGTGAGGACATTTGCGTCGGAGCGAGGGACATTAGGGTCGGAGTGAGGGACATTAGGGTCGGAGTGAGGGACATTAGGGTCTGGAGTGAGGACATTTGCGACGGAGCGAGGGAAATTAGGGTCAGAGCGAGGGACATTAGGGTCGGAGTGAGGGACATTAGGGTCAGAGCGAGGGACATTAGGGTCGGAGCGAGGGACATTAGGGTCAGAGCGAGGGACATTAGGGTCAGAGCGAGGGACATTAGGGTCGGAGTGAGGGACATTAGGGTCAGAGCGAGGGACATTAGGGTCGGAGTGAGGACATTAGGGTCGGAGTGAGGGACATTAGGTTCGGAGTGAGGACATTAGGGTCGGAGTGAGGGACATTAAGGTCGGAGTGAGGACATTAGGATCGGAGTGAGGGACATTAGGGTCGGAGTGAGGGACACTAGGGGCGGAATGAGGGACATTAAGGTCGGAGTGGGGACATTAGGGTCGGAGTGAGGAGATTAGGGTCGGAGTGAGGGACATTATGGTCGGAGCGAGGGACATTAGCGTTGGAGCGGGAACATTAGAGTCGGAGCGAGGGACATTAGGGTCGGAGTGGGAACATTAGGGTCGGAGTGGGGACATTATGGTCAGAGTGAGGAACATTAGGGTTGGAGCGGGAACATTAGGGTCGGAGAGAGGGACATTAGGGTCGGAATGGAAACATTAGGGTCGGAGTGGGAACATTAGGGTGGTAGTGAGGGACATTATGGTCGGAGTGAGGGACATTAGGGTCGGAGCGAGGACATTCGGGTCGGAGTGAGGGACATTAGGGTCGGAGTGAGGTACATTAGGGTCTGGAGTGAGGACATTTGCGTCGGAGCGAGGGACATTAGGGTCGGAGTGAGGGACATTAGGGTCGGAGTGAGGGACATTAGGGTCTGGAGTGAGGACATTTGCGACGGAGCGAGGGAAATTAGGGTCAGAGCGAGGGACATTAGGGTCGGAGTGAGGGACATTAGGGTCAGAGCGAGGGACATTAGGGTCGGAGCGAGGGACATTAGGGTCGGAGCGAGGGACATTAAGGTCGGAGTGGGAACATTAGGGTCAGAGTGAGGACATTAGGTTCGGAGTGAGGGACATTAGGGTCGGAGCCAGGAACATTCGGGTCTGGAGTGAGGACATTAGCGTCGGAGTGAGGGACATTAGGGTCAGAGCGAGGGACATTAGGGTCGGAGTGGGGACATTAGGGTCGGAGTGAGGAGATTAGGTTCGGAGCGAGGGACATTAGGGTCGGAGTGAGGGACATTAGGGTCGGAGTGAGGGACATTAGGGTCTGTATGAGGGACATTAGGGTCGGAGCGAGGGACATTAGGGTCAGAGCGAGGTACATTTGGATCGGAGTGAGGGACATTAGGGTCAGAGCGAGGGACATTAGGGTCGGAGTGAGGGACATTAGGGGCGGAATGAGGGACATTAAGGTCGGAGTGGGGACATTAGGGTCGGAGTGAGGACATTAGGGTCGGAGTGAGGGACATTAGGGTCGGAGTGAGGACATTAGGGTCGTAGTGAGGGACATTAGGGTCAGAGTGAGGGACATTAGGGGCGGAATGAGGGACATTAAGGTCGGAGTGGGGACATTAGGGTCGGAGTGAGGAGATTAGGGTCGGAGCGAGGGACATTAGGGTCGGAGTGAGGGACATTAGGGTCGGAGTGAGGGACATTAGGGTCTGGATGAGGGACATTAGGGTCGGAGTGAGGACATTAAGGGCGGAGTGAGGGACAATAGGGTCGGAGCGAGGGACATTATGGTCGGAGTGAGGGACATTAGGGTCGGAGTGAGGGACATTAGAGTCGGAGCAAGGGACATTAGGGTCGGAGGGGAAGATTAGGGTCGGAGTGAGGACATTAGGGTCGGAGCGAGGGACATTAGGGTCGGAGTGAGAGACATTAGGGTCGGAGAAAGGGACATTAGGATCGGAGCGAGGGACATTAAGGTCTGAGTGGGGACATTAGGGTCAGAGTGAGGACATTAGGGTTGGAGTGAGGGACATTAGGGTCGGAGCCAGGAACATTCGGGTCTGGAGTGAGGACATTAGCGTCGGAGTGAGGGACATTAGGGTCAGAGCGAGGGACATTAGGGTCGGAGTGGGGACATTAGGGTCGGAGTGAGGAGATTAGGTTCGGAGCGAGGGACATTAGAGTCGGAGTGAGGGACATTAGGGTCGGAGTGAGGGACATTAGGGTCTGGATGAGGGACATTAGGGTCGGAGTGAGGACATTAAGGTCGGAGTGAGGGACAATAGGGTCGGAGCGAGGGACATTAGGGTCGGAGTGAGGACATTAGGGTCGGAGTGAGGGACATTATGGTCGGAGCGAGGGACATTAGGGTCGGAGCAAGGGACATTAGGGTCAGAGCGAGGGACATTATGGTCGGAGTGAGGGACATTAGGGTCGGAGCGAGGGACATTAGAGTCGGAGTGAGGGACATTAGGGGCGGAATGAGGGACATTAAGGTCGGAGTGGGGACATTAGGGTCGGAGTGAGGACATTAGGGTCGGAGTGAGGGACATTATGGTCGGAGCAAGGGACATTAGGGTCAAAGCGAGGGACATTAGGGTCGGAGTGAGGGACATTAGGGTCAGAGCGAGGGACATTAGGGTCGGAGCAAGGGACATTAGGGTCGGAGTGAGGGACATTAGGGTCGGAGCAAGGGACATTAGGGTCAAAGCGAGGGACATTAGGGTCGGAGTGAGGGACATTATGGTCGGAGCGAGGGACATTAGGGTCGGAGCAAGGGACATTAGGGTCAAAGCGAGGGACATTAGGGTCGGAGTGAGGGACATTAGGGTCAGAGCGAGGGACATTAGGGTCGGAGTGAGGGACATTAGGGGCGGAATGAGAGACATTAAGGTCGGAGTGGGGACATTAGGGTCGGAGTGAGGACATTAGGGTCGGAGTAAGTGACATTAGGGTCGGAGTGAGGACATTAGGGTCGGAGTGAGGGACATTCGGGTCGGGAGTGAGGACATTAGGGTTGGAGCGGGAACATTAGAGTCGGAGCGAGGGACATTAGGGTCGGAGTGGGAACATTAGGGTCGGAGTGGGAACATTAGGGTCGGAGTGGGGACATTAGGGTCGGAGTGAGGGACATTAGGGTCGGAGCGAGGACATTCGGGTCAGAGTGATGGACATTAGGGTCTGGAGTGAGGACATTTGCGTCGGAGCGAGGGACATTAGGGTCGGAGTGAGGGACATTAGGGTCTGGAGTGAGGACATTCGCGACGGAGCGAGGGACATTAGGGTCAGAGCGAGAGACATTAGGGTCGGAGTGAGGGACATTAGGGTCAGAGCGAGGGACATTCGGGTTGGAGCGAGGGACATTAGGGTCGGAGCGAAGGACATTAAGGTCGGAGTGGGGACATTAGGGTCGGAGTGAGGACATTAGGGTCGGAGTGAGGGACATAAGGGTCGGAGCGAGGAACATTCGGGTCTGGAGTGAGGACATTAGCGTCGGAGTGAGGGACATTCGGGTCGGAGTGAGGGACATTAGGGTCTGGAGTGAGGGACATTCGGGTCTGGAGTGAGGGCATTAGCGTCGGAGTGAGGGACATTAGAGTCGGATTGAGGGACATTAGGGTCGGAGCGGGGACTTTAGGGTCGGAGCGAGGAACATTAAGGTCGGAGTGAGGGACATTAGGGTTGGAGTGAGGGACATTAGGCTCGGATGAGGGACATTAGGGTCTGGAGCGAGGGAGATTAGTGTCGGAGTGAGGGACATTAAGGTCGGAGTGGGGACATTAGCGTCGGAGTGAGGGACATTAGGGTCAGACCGAGGGACATTAGGGTCGGAGTGAGGAGATTAGGTTCGGAGCGAGGGACATTAGGGTCGGAGTGAGGGACATTAGGGTCGGAGTGAGGGACATTAGGGTCGGAGTGAGGGACATTAGGGTCGGAGTGAGGGACATTAGGGTCTGGAGTGAGGGACATTCGGGTCTGGAGTGAGGGCATTAGCGTCGGAGTGAGGGACATTAGAGTCGGATTGAGGGACATTAGGGTCGGAGCGGGGACTTTAGGGTCGGAGCGAGGAACATTAAGGTCGGAGTGAGGGACATTAGGGTTGGAGTGAGGGACATTAGGCTCGGATGAGGGACATTAGGGTCTGGAGCGAGGGAGATTAGTGTCGGAGTGAGGGACATTAAGGTCGGAGTGGGGACATTAGCGTCGGAGTGAGGGACATTAGGGTCAGAGCGAGGGACATTAGGGTCGGAGTGAGGAGATTAGGTTCGGAGCGAGGGACATTAGGGTCGGAGTGAGGGACATTAGGGTCGGAGTGAGGGACATTAGGGTCGGAGTGAGGGACATTAGGGTCGGAGTGAGGGACATTAGGGTCTGGAGTGAGGGACATTAGGGTCGGAGTGAGGAGATTAGGTTCGGAGCGAGGGACATTAGAGTCGGAGTGAGGGACATTAGAGTCGGATTGAGGGACATTAGGGTCGGAGCGGGGACTTTAGGGTCGGAGCGAGGAACATTAAGGTCGGAGTGAGGGACATTAGGGTTGGAGTGAGGGACATTAGGCTCGGATGAGGGACATTAGGGTCTGGAGCGAGGGAGATTAGTGTCGGAGTGAGGGACATTAAGGTCGGAGTGGGGACATTAGCGTCGGAGTGAGGGACATTAGGGTCAGAGCGAGGGACATTAGGGTCGGAGTGAGGAGATTAGGTTCGGAGCGAGGGACATTAGGGTCGGAGTGAGGGACATTAGGGTCGGAGTGAGGGACATTAGGGTCTGGATGAGGGACATTAGGGTCGGAGTGAGGACATTAAGGTCGGAGTGAGGGACAATAGGGTCAGAGCGAGGGACATTAGGG
Source organism: Pristiophorus japonicus (assembly GCF_044704955.1). NCBI lineage: Eukaryota > Metazoa > Chordata > Chondrichthyes > Pristiophoridae > Pristiophorus > Pristiophorus japonicus. The sequence continues at coordinate 41,905,694 of NC_091996.1, forward strand.
TCGGAGTGAGGGACATTAGAGTCGGAGTGAGGGACATTAGGGTCGGAGCGAGGGACATTAGAGTCGGAGTGAGGGACATTAGGGTCGGAGTGAGGACATTAGAGTCGGAGTGAGGGACATTATGGTCAGAGCGAGGGACATTAGGGTCGGAGCAAGGGACATTAGGGTCAGAGCGAGGGACATTAGGGTCGGAGTGAGGGACATTAGGGTCGGAGCGAGGGACATTAGAGTCGGAGTGAGGGACATTAGGGGCGGAATGAGGGACATTAAGGTCGGAGTGGGGACATTAGGGTCGGAGTGAGGACATTAGGGTCGGAGTGAGGGACATTATGGTCGGAGCGAGGGACATTAAGGTCGGAGCAAGGGACATTAGGGTCAGAGCGAGGGACATTAGGGTCGGAGTGAGGGACATTAGGGTCAGAGCGAGGGACATTAGGGTCGGAGTGAGGGACATTAGGGGCGGAATGAGGGACATTAAGGTCGGAGTGGGGACATTAGGGTCGGAGTGAGGACATTAGGGTCGGAGTGAGGGACATTAGGGTCGGAGTGAGGACATTAGGGTTGGAGCGGGAACATTAGAGTCGGAGCGAGGGACATTAGGGTCGGAGTGGGAACATTAGGGTCGGAGTGGGAACATTCGGGTCGGAGTGGGGACATTATGGTCGGAGTGAGGAACATTAGGGTTGGAGCGGGAACATTAGGGTCGGAGCGAGGGACATTAGGGTCGGAGTGGGAACATTAGGGTCGGAGTGGGAACATTAGGGTCGGAGTGGAGACATTAGGTCGGAGTGAGGGACATTAGGGTCGGAGCGAGGGACATTAGGGTGGTAATGAGGGACATTAGGGTCGGAGTGAGGTACATTAGGGTCTGGAGTGAGGACATTTGCGTCGGAGCGAGGGACATTCGGGTCGGAGTGAGGGACATTAGGGTCTGGAGTGAGGACATTAGCGACGGAGCGAGGGACATTAGGGTCAGAGCGAGGGACATTAGGGTCGGAGTGAGGGACATTAAGGTCAGAGCGAGGGACATTTGGGTTGGAGCGAGGGACATTAGGGTCGGAGCGAAGGACATTAAGGTCGGAGTGGGGACATTCGGGTCAGAGTGAGGACATTAGCGTCGGAGTGAGGGACATTAGAGTCGGATTGAGGGACATTAGGGTCTGGAGTGAGGACATTAGGGTCGGAGCGAGGAACATTAAGGTCGGAGTGAGGGACATTAGGGTTGGAGTGAGGGACATTAGGGTTGGAGTGAGGGACATTAGGCTCGGATGAGGGACATTGGGGTCTGGAGTGAGGGACATTAGGCTCGGATGAGGGACATTAGGGTCTGGAGTGAGGGAGATTAGGGTCGGAGTGAGGGACATTAGGGTCAGGTGTGGGGACATTAGGGTCAGTGCGGGGACATTTTAAAAATACTCTGCGTTTCTATTTTTCCTACCAAAGTTGATAACTTCACATTTCTCCATATTGTTTTCCATTTGCCATGTTCCTGCCCACTCACTTAGCCTGTCTATATCCCCTTGAAGTCTCTTTGCATCGTCCTTACAACTTACATTCGCACCTAGCTTTGTACCATCAGCAAACTTGGATATATTTCATTTGGTCCCCTCATCCAAATCATTGATATAGATTGTGAATAGCTGGGGCCCAGCACCAATCCTTGCGGCACCCCACTAGTTACAGCCTGCCAACCTGAAAATGACCCGTTTATTCCTTCTCTCTGTTTTCTGTTCATCAACCAATCCTCAATCCATGCTAGTATATAATCCCATGAGCCCTTATTTTGTTCAATAACCTCTTGTGTGGCATCTTATCGAATGCCTTCTGAAAAATCAAAAATAACCACATCTACTGGTTCCCCCTTATCTATTCTGCTAGTTACTACCTCAAAAAGCTCTAACAGATTTGTCAAACATGATTTCCCTTTCATAAATCCATGTTGACTCTGCCTAATCCTATTATTATTTATTATTATTGGCTATGAGGTGAAACATACTAATTTTTATCTGCTCTATTAATTCATCTATTTTGTTGTGAATGCTTTGCATATTCAGATAAGTGCCTTTAGATTTGACATTTTTCTCTTTTTCCCCTGATGTCACTTTAGTCACTGATGCCCTATTACCTTTGTTACTCTCCCTGTCCCTTCCTGACCCATGCTGCTTATTTTTACCCAAACCTCTGCTCTGCTCTAAAGCCTTGACATTTACATAAGAGCATAAGAAATAGGAGCAGGAGTCGGCCATATGGCCCCTCGAGACTGCCATTTAATACGATCATGGCTGATCTGACCTTGGGCACAGCTCCACTTCCCTGCCCATTCCCCATAACTCTTTATTCCCTTATTGCTCAAAAATCTGTCTATCTCCACCTTAAATATATTTCTCTTGCTGCTTTTAAATTTACTCTTTCCTGAATCCTGCCCCCGCCCCCACTTCATTAGTTTAAAGGCCTGTCTACTGCCCCAGTGATTTGATTTACCAGGACACCGGTTCCAGCCCAGTTCAACTGGAGCCTGTCCCAACGGAACAGCTCCCTCTTTCCCCAGTACTGGTGCCAGTGCCCCATGAAGCAAAACCCCCTGCCTCCCACCCATTCTTTGAGCCAAGCATTTAACCTTCTAATTTGCTTACCCCTATACCAATTGGCATGTGGCTCAGGTAACAATCCAGAGATTATTACTGTAGTGTATGGAGAAAGAGTCAGACTGAACACTGAGCTCAAAATAATGTGTGACCTTAGTCTTTTATTGCAGGTCTCCAGAGTGCCTCTCCAACCTGTGAAGCCTCCTTAAATACCTGTGCTCCAAAGGGATTATGAGATCCCTTGGGACTCCGGGGAATGAGTCCTCTGGTGGCTATACAGAGTATATACAAGTCCAGATACATAACAACATTCCTCCCTAAAGTCAATAGTGTGACTATTTACAATGTGAGTCGATCTGGGGCCCTTCTTGCCCTGGTTGATCGTCTCGGTGTGAAGGTTGGTGTTGTTGAGTCATTTGTTGGGCCCTCGCTGGGCTGCTGTACAGCTGACCTTGCTGGACTGCCTGGTGTGTTGGGCCCTGCAGGGCTGCTGTGGATGATGAGTTCTGCTTCGTGGTCAACCGTGGTGTCGGTTGCCAATGGTGTGTGTGTTGGGGGATCAAAAAAGGTAGGGTCCAAGGTGGGTTGTTCAGGGTAGTCCGTGAATCTGAATTTGATTTGGTCCAAGTGTTTCTGGTGAATGAGTCCATTTGAAAGTTTGACCCGAAACACCCTGCTCTCCTCTTTGGCCACGACAGTGCCGGGAAGCCACTTAGGACCTTGCCCCCATAATTCAACAAAAATACAGGATCATTGACTTCAATCTCGCGTGACACATTTGCACTATCATGGTTTGCACTTTGTTGAAGCCGCCTGCTCTCTACCTGTTCATGTAGATCAGGGTGAACTAACGAGAGCCTTGTCTTAAGTGCTTTTTTCATGAGCAGTTCAGCAGGTGGGATCCCAGTGAGTGAGTGTGGTCTCGTGTGGTAGCTAAGCAGGTCTCGGGATAGGCGAGTCTGCAGTGAGTCTTCAGTTACCCTCTTCAAACTTTGCTTGATGGTTTGCACTGCTCTCTCTGCCTGACCATTGGATGCTGGTTTAAACGGGGCAGATGTGACATGTTTGATCTCGTTATGGGTCATAAATTCTTTGAACTCAGCACTGGTAAAACATGGCCCGTTGTTGCTCACCAGGACATCGGGTAAGCCGTGTGTGGCAAACATGGCCCGCAGGCTTTCAGTGGTGGCAGCGGACGTGCTAGCCGACATTATCTCACATTCAATCCACTTGGAGTACGTGTCTACAACCACAAGGAACATTTTACCCAATAACAGGCCTGCATAGTCGACGTGTACTCTAGACCACGGTTTGGAGGGCCAAGACCATAAACATTGCTTAACTGCGAGCATGTATTACATCTGTGAACGCAGGACTCTAAGTCCGCATCGATGCTGGGCCACCACACATGGGATCTGGCTATCGCTTTCATCATTACGATGCCTGGGTGGGTACTATGGAGATCCAATGGAGAAAAGGCTGTGTGATGCTATTATGCATGAAAGAGAGAACCATTGTAATGTGTAAGCTATTGGTATGCGTGGTTAATGCATTCGTATGCGTGTTTGTCGAAAAAAAGGTAACACTCTGTACAAGCAGAAAGCAACACCTTGTCAAGAGTGTATAATTATTCCGAGCATTTGTAATATTTTGAAGTTATATTTTAAGTTATATTTGAATGGATATTTTCCCTCAGTAACAGTAAGGGAAAACTAGCTTGATGAATTAACCCATTGGGCTGACAGAAAGCCACAATGGATGTTCTTTTCTTTTTCTTTCAAGCAGGCAATTACCGGAGAGATGTAATGGAAAGGACCTCAAAGAGTAGATGAACTTGAATCTGGATGGGGCAGTGCTGTGTGAACTCTCGTGATTTAGATCACAAAGGCTGGACATTTAACTTAGCTAAATTGATTTAAAGATGAAAAAATGTGAATAACTGGAGAAGGACCTGTGAGAGGGCGGCCCCAACAGAGCAAAAGATTTTTTTTTCATTTTTTTGTCTTAATAGGAACGAATTGAGCCAAAGATACGAGATTGTGTTGAGAAAGGTGGTGGAAGGAGAAACAAGGGATCCCTGTCATGTCTTGTCTGTCTTGTCTGTGTGGGTTTGAGGCCTTGTGTACATTGTTTGTTTGTGTGGGTTTGAGGCCCGATGTCTGTGTGATCCCAAATCCCCCGAACACCATCAACGCCACAGAGCTCATCTCATACACCAGGAAGCCCCCTCCCAGAGCCCCGACGGTACAGACTGTAGATAGGTGTCCCACCACCACCAGGGGTCCAGGGAATGGGTTGGTGTTAATTCCCTACTGACAAAGTTTTGTTTCAGAATGGGCATTACTCCGTGGCATCCGTGATCTTGAACCTGACTGAAGTCCACCTGCCTGTGTGGTGCCCGAAGAAGACGGAGAAGCTTTATGAAGCTCTGTTAAAAGTGATGTTTCAGGAATTTTAGGAACTGGACTATGACATGTAGATAAAGAACAGCTTTATGATCTGAATATTGGGAATAGTGTGAGGTCCGGGAGGCAGAGAAGAGGGACTTGGAACAATGCAGCCACAGTGTTCAGTACAGAACAGGTATTGTTAATAGTATGGATGATGGTTTTGCTCGATCAGAATGTGGGTTTGCTTCTGCAGGCACGGATCCTATCAATTGCACCATGTTCCTCCACAGGTAGCATATATATTGTGTCACCACCAGTGCGCCCCACTACCAACATGGACACTTCTGGTGCCCGGTGAATGACAGCAGTTTCTGTTTTAAACCTGAGGCAGAAGTTCAAGTGACCCAGGAACGGATTGTCTCCATTCCTGAACCCTCCACTGTTCACCTCACTGTGAAGGAAAACATCACAAACCTGCAGGATTATGTTACACGTTTTGGCTATGAAATCCCCCCCTTGACCCAAACATCTTACCGCCCTAATGAAAGCTGTAGAAGTATCACAGAAACACTTCTACACCCTAGAACAGAAAACAATTGAGACAGGGGTCGAGATTTCGGAGGTCACAGTTCCACCCTGGTGGGATATTGTCAGAAATATAAAAGTCCCTGCCGGGATCAGAAAAGCTTCCCACGGTTTAGTTATCTGCCAGTTCGCGACTATTCTTTATTTATGGTGTACTACCTGCAGGGTGAGAGGCAGAGGTCGTCGGTCCCAGCACCAGAGGGTGCTGGATGAGCCCTAGCTGAACTTAAGGGTTGTAATCAGGGAGGAAAACATAAAATATGATAGGACACTGCAGAAAATTCGCAGTCACCCGGTGAGGTCCAGTTTAGATTCCACCTGCCATAAAAGAAACGCAGAGTTCAAGTGTTAAAAGGTTTTTACTATGTGTGTTTTACGGTGTATTTTTTGTGAAGCTGGAGTAATGGAGGGGCGTTGGAACCCCTCTATGCTGTAATGTAACTTATGACTGAATTTACCTGTAAACAGCAATACATTTCAAAGGGGAATATACGTTTGGGTTTAGCTAGGTAAATTACAGGGGAAGGTTGACTCTCGGGAGTCAGGAATTTTGCTCACCTAGCATGACACTCAAGTATGTAGAGTGTCACAGGGGGGACTGTAGAGTTGCAAAATTCATGGGAGAATCCCCCAGTATTTGGACTCATTGGAAAGGAAATTTAATTTGGAACTATCTACCAGAAAGTTTGGGATCCTAAAATGCTTATGGAAGAAATCTACGAGTTTTAACCAAGTTTGGGATTTTTAAAAGGTGAATGTTGGATCTGCAAGAAAAGGTGTGGGGTCAATCTCTAAAAGGCCAGTTTGGACATTGGAGCTAATCAAATTGTCTGGGAACTGTTTACCCTCGAAACCTGCCCCTAGAAAACATTAGCATTTAAACAATCGACCATGGAAGAAACATTATCACCACACCCAGAGGACCCAAATGTCACATACATATTCCAACACCTTTTCAACAGGCATAGAAATATCTGGCTCAGGCCAGACTTCAGGAAGCAAATAACAGTGCTATCACAAAAGACAAAAGCTCATCAATTCAGAAAAGTCTATCAATGCCAGATTAAAACTTAATCAAGTTTCAGTTAGCTGGGCTGCAAAATCTAAACAAAGAACCAAGGTTGATTTGCGGACAGATAAGGAAGTCTCTCAAAGTATAATTAAGGCCTGTTTTTACAGCCAGGACTGCACTTGGCTTCTACACCAGCTTCGTATGCTTCAGACCTGGCAAACTTCAAGACCAGCACACCAGCTTCGTTAATCTGGTTCTTCAGAACATCAACCAAGACAGCATCGCAAACGACCAGGACACCAAGCACACTGCGGCAGCAACAGGCTCACGAAGCAACCACCAAGATAGTACCAGCAAACAAATTGGTAATATTGAGCCACCATGACCAAAGATTTCCAAACCAAAGTCAACTCGACAAAAACCCAAAAATTCGCAAGCTGTTTCCACTCTACAAGCTATTCCTGAGCTACCAACATGTAAAACATTACCTAAAAGAACTTTAAAACCTACTGCTGAAAGAAGAAAGTGAGTACTTACCCCATAAATCCAATACGCGCCCTACCGCATCAGCGGACACCACCCAACTGAGGAACACGCAGCAAGACGTTCGGGGTACGACTAGCAGAATCGACAAAATCCAACGCACCCCAAAATCGTGACCCATTACTGACTGTCAAGGAAGGATTGGTGAGCATAGTCCCTGAAGCCCTAGAGCCTAAACTAATTAGATAGGGGGAATTGGGAGGTGGGAGGTGTTGTACTGCTGTGTATTCTCTTGTGTTTGAGTAAAGGATTCCCCATTAGAGTAAGTTTTCTCTCATTTAAAGTAATAAGTTTTTTCAGTTTTAATAAAAGGTGTATTCATTCTTCTTGAATAAAAACCATACATTTTTTTGTACAAAACAGTTGCCTGCTGCACCTTATCACATCCTGATTAATAAATCCAGGCTTGAGAACCAGTGAGTGGGAGGGATTCGCAACTGCTCTGGGTCAGGGAAGGCAAGCTGACCCCACACCACCCCCTATACTCTGGAGACCTGCAATAAAAGACTACAGTCACACTTTACTTTGAACTCACAGTGTTCAGTCTGACTCTTTCTCCATACACTACAACTGGTGGCGAGATACAGATAGCGAACCCAAAAATGAAGAGAACAGTGGGCATCCTGGAGAAATTTTCACAGGGAGAGTATTTGGGAAACCTTTGTGGAGCGACTTGACCAATACTTCGTGGCCAACGAGCTAGATGGAGAAGAGAGCACTGCCAAATGTAGAGCGATCCTCCTCATCGTCTGTGAGGTACCAACGTATGGCCTCATGAAGAACCTGCTCACTCCAGCAAAACTCACGGAGAAATCATACGATGATTTGTGCACACTGGTCCGAGAGCATTTGAACCTGAAGGAAAGCGTTCTGATGGCGAGGTACTGGTTCTACACCTACAAAAGGTCTGAAGGCCAGGAAGTGGCGAGTTATGTCGCCGAGCTAAGACGCCTTGCAGGACATTGCGAATTTGAAGGACATTTGGAGCACATGCTCAGAGACTTTTTCGTACTTGGCATTGGCCACGAAACCATACTTCGCAAGCTTTTAACTGTAGAGACCCCAACCTTGAGTAAAGCCATAGCGATAGCCCAGGCATTCATTGCCACCAGTGACAATACTAAGCAAATCTCTCAGCACACAAGTGCTGCTACAAGTACTGTGAACAAAGTGATGTTGTTTTCGAATCGTAACATACAGGGCAGGTCACACATACCTGCAGCTACACGTCCTCAGATGTCTCAGAGTCCACCATCAAGGGTGATGAATGCAAGGCCATTAACACCTTGTTGGCGCTGCGGGGCTGATCATCGCTTCCATTCATGCCGATTCAAAGGATACGTTTGCAAGGGCTGTGGAACAATGGGACATCTCCAATGAGTGTGCAGGCGAGCTGCTAAGCCTGTTAAACCTGAAAACCACCACGTTGCAAAGGAGGACACATCCACGAACCTGAGCCTCAGATAGAGGAGGCAGAGGTACATGGGGTGCACACATTCACCAAGAATTGTCCCTTGATAATGCTGAATGTTGAACTAAATGGATTCCCGGTGTCAGTGGAGCTGGACACGGGCACAAGCCAATCCATCAAAGAGACTGGCTCGCGCCCGGGCTAGCGCAAGAGCAAAAAGTCTTTCGAAAGGTTGTGGTGCAACAAGGCCTCAAGGCCAGTCTTAACTCCAGATCGCATGAGACTAAGAACTACACTAAAGAACTGATTCCTGTCATTTGCAGTGCTACCGTAAAGGTCTCCTACGATGGAACGGTGCACAAGTTACCACTCTGGGTGGTACCGGGCGATGGTCCCACGCTGTTTGGCAGGAGCTGGCTGGGAAAGATACGCTGGAACTGGGATGATGTCCGAGCGCTATCGCCCGCTGACGACACTTCGTGTGCCCAGGTCTTAAAAAATTTCCTTCGCTGTTCGAACCAGGCATCGGAAAATTCCAAGGAGCAAAAGTGCAGATCCACCTAATTCCGGGGGCGCAACCCATCCATCACAAGGCTAGATGAGAGAAAGGGTAGAGATCGAGCTAGACTGGTTGCAATGAGAGGGCATCATTTCACCGATCGAGTTCAGCGAATGGGCCAGCCCTATTGTCCCAGTCCTCAAGGGAAATTGCACCGTCAGAATCTGTGGCAATTACAAAGTAACTATCAATCGTTTCTCCCTACAGGATCAATACCCACTACCAAAAGCCGACAACCTCTTTGCAACGCTGGCGGGAGGAAAGACGTTCACAAAGCTGGATCTGACTTCAGCCTACATGACGCAGGAACTGGAGGAATCATCGAAGGCCCTTACCTGCATCAACACGCACAGATGCCCATTTGGAATCCAATCAGCGGCGCCGATATTCCAGAGAAACATGGAAAGCTTACTGAAGTCGGTCCTGCACACCGTGGTCTTTCAGGATGACATCTTGTTCACAGGTCGGAACACAGTCGAGCACCTGCAGAACCTGGAGGAGGTTCTTAGTCGACTCAACCGTGTGAAGTGCGTTTTCCTGGCGCCCGAAGTGGAGTTCCTGGGAAGGAGGATTGCGGCGGACGGCATCAGGCCCACAAACGCGAAGACAGAGGCAATCGAGAATGCACCTAGGCCACAGAATGTGATGGAGCTGCGGTCGTTTCTGGGACTCTTGAACTACTTTGGTAATTTCTTACCAGGTCTCAGCACACTGCTAGAACCACTGCATGTCTTACTATGAAAAGGGGGCGAATGGGTTTGGGACAAAAGCCACGAAAATGCCTTTGTAAAAGCGAGAAAATTGTTATGCTCAAACAAATTGCTTGTGTTGTATAATCCATGTAAGCGTTTGGTACTAGCATGTGATGCATCGTCATATGGCATCGGGTGTGTATTGCAACAAGCTAATGATTTCGGGAAACTACAACCGGTTGCTTATGTATCCAGGAGTTTGTCTAAGGCCGAGCAGGATTGAAAAAGAAACGTTAGCGTGTGTCTATGGGGTAAAGAAAATGCATCAATACCTGTTTGGGCTAAAATTCGAATTGGAAACTGACCATAAGCCACTTATAGCCCTGTTTTCCGAGAGTAATGGGATAAATACCAATGCATCGGCCCACATCCAGAGATGGGCACTCACATTGTCCGCATAAAACTACGCCATCCACCACAGGCCAGACACAGATGCTCTCAATAGGCTGCCATTGCCCACCACGGGGGTGGAAATGGCGCAGCCCGCAGATCTAGCCATGGTTATGGAAGCATTTGAGAGTGAGCAATCACCTGTCACTGCCCGGCAGATCAAAACCTGGACAAGCCAGGACCCCTTATTAGCTCTAGTCAAAAGCTGTGTGCTTCACGTGAGCTGGTCCAGTGTCCCAGTGGAAATGCAGGAAGAGATAAAGCCGTTCCAGTGGTACAAAGATGAAATGTTTATACAGGCAGACTGCCTTCTGTGGGGCAATTGAGTAGTGGTCCCCAAGAAGGGCAGAGACACCTTCATCAATGACCTCCACAGTACCCACCCAGGCATCATAATGATGAAAGCGATAGCCAGATCCCACGTGTGGTGGCCCGGTATCGATGCAGACTTAGAGTCCTGCGTTCACAGATGTAATACATGCTCGCAGTTAAGCAATGTATCCAAGGAGGCGCCGTAAGTTTATGGTCTTTGCCCTTCAAACCGTGATCTTGGGTACACATCGACTATGCAGGCCCGTTCTTGGATAAAATGTTCCTTGAGGTTGTAGATGCATATTCCAAGTGGATTGAATGTGAGATAATGTCGGCTAGCACGTCCGCTGCCACCACTGAAAGCCTGCGGGCCATGTTTGCCACACACGGCTTACCCGATGTCCTGGTGAGCAACAACGGGCCATGCTTTACCAGTGCTGAGTTCAAAGAATTCATGAACCGTAACGACATCAAACATGTCACATCTGCCCCGTTTAAACCAGCGTCCAATGGTCATGCAGAGAGAGCAGTGCAAACCATCAAGCAAGGCTTAAAGAGGGTAACTGAAGGCTCACTGCAGACTCACCTATCCCGAGTCCTGCTTAGCTACCGCACGAGACCACACTCACTCACTGGGATCCCACCTGCTGAACTGCTCGTGAAAAGAGCACTTAAGACAAGGCTCTCGTTAGTTCACCCTGATCTACATGAACAGGTAGAGAGCAGGCGGCTTCAACAAAGTGCAAACCATGATAGCGCAAATGTGTCACGCAAGATTGAAGTCAATGATCCTGTATTTGTATTAAATTATGGACAAGGTCCCAAGTGGCTTTCCGGCACTGTCATGGCAGGGTGTTTCGGGTCAAACTTTCAAATGGACTCATTCACCGGAAACACTTGGACCAAATCAAACTCAGATTCACGGACTATCCTGAGCAACCCACCTTGGACCCTACCTTTTTTGATCCTCCAACACACACACCAGTAGCAACCGACACCACGGTTGACCATGAAGCAGAACCCATCATCCACAGCAGCCCTGCAGGGCCCAACACACCAGGCATTCCAGCAAAGCCAGCTGTACAGCAGCCCAGCGAGGGCCCAACAAATGATTCAATAACACCAGCTTTCACACCGAGACGATCAACCAGGGCAAGAAGAGCCCCAGATCGACTCACATTGTAAATAGTTACACTATTGACTTTGGGGAGGAATGTTGTTATATATGTGGACTTGTATTTACTCTGTACAGCCACCAGAGGGCTCATTCCCCGGAGTCCCAAGGGATCCCATAATCCCTTGGGAGCACAGGTATTTAAGAAGGCTTCACAGCTTGGAGAGGCACTCTGGAGACCTGCAATAAAAGACTACGGTCACACTTTACTTTGAGCTCACAGTGTTCAGTCTGACTCTTTCTCCATACACAACGGTTGCAGTGTCTAATGCTGGTGGTTCAAAAGTTAGAAGAAGAGACTGAGGCTACAGATAGAGAAGTTTCAGAACTCACAGAGCAGCTTACAGCAGCTAGGAAAGAAATAGAGAACTGGCGATTTCAGGCATTCGGGGATGCCAGGGCTGTTCTGTTGCTGGATCAGCAACTTGCTGATGAACAGAACCTATTCAAGATCTAGAGAAAGGAATATCTAAGCTGCAGCGGATGGTGTTACAGGGTATTAGGTTGCCCAGCGGAGACAACAATTGAAAAGCTGGGTGGTATTCGGAGGATTCCCCGGATCTGAGTGTTGAAAATGGGATTGAGGGACAGGGAGAATGCCCACTGTTCCCTTCCGCACCTCCTTTGCCTTTTCCGACTTTGGAGCTTTGAACCCGTGTGGTTCGCGTGGCAACGTTAGGTACGGAGGCGGAGATGTTAGTTACTTCCTTTGTTCCTCAGACGCTTCACAACCCGCAACATGTGGAGAGTGGGGAAAGCACGTTCGGACGGACAAGGCGAGAGCAGGATCACGATTCCTCTGCTCCCTGTGGTGCTCGTCCAGGAAACATTACCTTTAGTGGTTGTGGGGATTCCTGGTGCGAGTGAGGATTGTTAAAGTTACAGGACAAGAGAGCTATTCTTGGTGAAGTGGGACCTGCACCGCTTCAGGATCTTAATGAGTTCGCCCAATTGTGGTGTAATATTATGGGATGGTGACAGTCAGGGAACATATCGGAGAAACGAAAACTCACACGATTCTGTGAGCTTTAGGGAATCACCGGGGAAAGGTAGTAGGTTTTGAAACAACTTCCAGGGCTCTGCTTGGTAGAATAATAGCTGCAATCTTTAGTGCTCACTCAGGGCCAATGTTAATAAAGCGGCTTGCATTATTACCAGGGGACGGACCCAGGGAAGTGGGGCAAAGTATATTCCAGTTATGTAAAAGTTTGGTAAGTAATTAGATTGATATCAGTCATTATGGGGATGACACACATAGAAAGATTATTTTGACTCTTCTATCCACTTCAGTAGTTCTGGAAGTAGATGCCTGGGGCGAGGACGATAGTTTTGATAAATGGTTGGCAAAGGAAGCAAGCTTATATCAGAGAGCTGCAGGTATCCAAGTTATGAAAGTGAGACAGGGGTTACAGCGATGGAAGACAGAAGTCCTGAGTGGATAAATCCAGGGAGGAGTCGTATGAAAGGAGCAGGACCAGGTGGAGCCTGGATCCCGACCCATTAGTTGATAGAGGACAGAAATAGACTGGCTGAAGAATTGAAAAAGTTAAAAGAAAAGTTGAAGAATCAGGAAAGAGAAGCTAGAGTCACAGACAGGGATGATACCTCGGTTCAGTCGGTGAGGTCGGGGCAGATTCCGCAGGTGAGGGAGGATTGTTATCGGGATACCGCACCTCAACCACACGTTGTTCCCTCAGGACTCTTACTTCAGGATAGGGTTAGGGTTCGGTGATTGATCAGTCTGTGCTTCCTGTGTAGGGTGATTGATCAGTCTGATCTTCCTGTGTAGGGTGATTGATCAGTCTGATCTTCCTGTGTTCAGTAATTGATCAGTCTGATCTCCCTGTGTTCAGTAATTGATCAGTCTGATCTTCCTGTGTAGGGTGATCAATCAGTCTGATCTCCCTGTATTCAGTAATTGATCAGTCTGATTTCACTGTGTAGGGTGATCAATCAATCTGATCTCCCTGTATTCAGTAATTGATCAGTCTGATCTCGCTGTGTAGGGTGATCAATCAGTCTGATCTTCCTGTGTTCAGTAATTGATCAGTCTGTGCCTCAACAACATTCTGTGGTAGAGAATTCCACAGGTTCACCACTCTCTGAGTGAAGAAGTTTCTCCTCATCTCGGTTCTAAATGGCTTACCCCTTATCCTTAGACTGTGACCCCTGGTTCTGGACTTCCCCAACATCGGGAACATTCTTCTTGCAACTAACCTGTCCAATCCCATCAGAATTTCATATGTTTCTATGAGATCCCCTCTCATTCTTCTAAATTCCATTGAATATAAGCCTAGTCGATCCAGTCTTTCTTCATATGTCAGTCCTGTCATCCTGGGAATCAGTCTGGTGAACCTTCGCTCCACTCCCTCAATAGCAAGAAGGTCCTTCCTCAGATTAGGAGACCAAAACTATCATTAGTAAAGAGTTGCGTCCTAAATGGGAATTGGTCGGCCGTTCCCAGGGAAATGCAAGATGAAATTAAGCCGTTTCACTGACGCAAAGATGAAATGTCCATCCAGTCGGATTGTCTCTTATGGGGTAATTGCGTGGTTTTGCCAAAAAAAGGCGGGGAAACATTTATACGTGACCTACACAGTTCCCACCCAGGGATTGTTAAGATGAAGACAATTGCCTGGTCGCATGTTTGGTGGCCTGGCATTGACTCGGATTTGGAGTCATGTGTGCATCAGTGCAACACTTGCTCGTAACTGAGCAATGCACAAAGGGATGCTCCACTGAGTCTGTGGTCATGGCCCTCCAAACCGTGGTCCAGGATCCACATAGATTTTGCCGGCCCCTTTCTAGCACTGGTCCGACCAACTCACACATGCCAGAGTTTGAACTTAGATGATCAACCAGAGAGCGAAGGGCTCTGGATCGCCTCAACTTGTAAATAACTTGTACCAAAGACTTGGGTGGGGGGTGAGTGATGTTATGTATGTAACTATGTAATACTTGCCACCAGAGGGCACGATTGTTGGAGTCCTAATGGTCACCTGCACACACGTGCAGGGCCAGTATAAAAGGTTGGCTGCCATGTTATTTAGGCACTCTGGAGTTGTAATAAAGAAGACTATGGTCACACTAAGTGTAGCTCACAGTACTCAGGCTCATGGAGTTTTTTATACACAACAGAAATCACCCTGACTGTATTCGATCCACTGCAGTACTTACCATTATATCTGCGCTGGCCAACAAGAGGTTATCCAGTCTTATTTTAACCAATAAGGGAATTAAGGGTTATGGGGAGCGGGTGGGTAAGTGGAGCTGAGTCCACGGCCAGATCAGCCATGATCTTGTTGAATGGCGGAGCAGGCTCGAGGGGCTCGATGGCCTACTCCTGTTCCTAATTCTTATGTTCTTATGTAAGGATAAGGGGTAAGCTCTAAGGATAAGGGGTAAGCCATTTAGGACCGAGATGAGGAGAAACTTCTTCACCCAGAGAGTGGTGAACCTGTGGAATTCTCTACCACAGAAAGTAGTTGAGGCCAATTCACTAAATATATTCAAAAGGGAGTTAGATGAAGTCCTTACTACTCGGGGGATCAAGGGGTATGGCGAGAAAGCAGGATGGGGGTACTGAAGTTGCATGTTCAGCCATGAACTCATTGAATGGCGGTGCAGGCTAGAAGGGCTGAATGGCCTACTCCTGCACCTATTTTCTATGTTTCTATGTTTCTATGTTCTCATGTTCTAATCCGAATTACCAGCTCTAGGTCCGTAACTCTGCAGGTTACGGCACTTCAAGTGCCCATCCAACCATCCCTTAATTGTGGTGAGGGTTTCTGCATCCACCATTCTTCCAGGCAGAGTTCCAGATCCCCATAGCCCTCTGCGTAAAGAAGCCCCCCCTCAAATCCCCATCTAAATCTTCCACTAACTACATTAAAACTATGCCCCCTTGTAATAGGCCCCTCCACCAATGGAAATAGGCCCTTAGTATCCACTATGTCCAGGCCCCTCAATATTTTGTACAGCTCAATGAAGTCTCCTCTCAACCTCCTCTGTTCCAATAAGAACAAACCCAGCCTATTCAATCTGTCCTTATAACTAAGGTTCTCTATTCCAGGCAGCATCCTAGTAAATCTCCTCTGCATCCTCTCTAGTGCAATCACGTCCTTCCTATAATACGGTGACCAGAACTGCATGCAGTACTGCAGCTGTGGCCTAACCAAAGTATTGTACAATTTAAGCCTAACCTCCCTGCTCTAATATTCTATGCCTCAGCTAATAAAGGCAAGCATTCCGTATGTCTTCTTAACCACCTTATCCATCTGGCCTGCAACTTTCAGGGATCTGTGGACAAGCACTCCAAGGTCCCTTTGTTCATCTATACTATTAAATGGCCTACCACTTAATGTGTATACCCTTTCCTTATTAACCCTCCCAAAGTGCATTACCTCACACTTGTCTGAATTAAATTCCATTTGCCACTGCTCTGCCCACCTGGCCAGTAGATTGATATCCTCCTGCAGCCCATGACTTTCCTCTTCATTATGAACCACACAGCCAATGTTAGTGTCGTCTGCGAACTTTTTAATCATACGCCCTATATTCAAATTTAAATCGTTGATATATATAGCACAAAAAGCAAGGGACCCAGCACTGAGCCCTGTGGAACCCCACTGGAAACATCCTTCCAGTCACAAAAACATCCATCAACCATTACCCTTTGCTTCCTTCCTCCAAGCCAATTTTGGATCCAACTTGCCACTTTGTCCTGGATCCCATGGGCATTAACCTTCGAGACCAGTCTACCATTTGGGACCTTATCAAAAGCTTTGCTAAAGTCCATATCATCATCATCATAGGCGGTCCCTCAAATGAGGATGACTTGCTTCCACAAGAGTTCACAGATGTTTCAATGAAGGACCCGATGTTCCAGTCCTAAACTCCAATTGAGGGGGTGGAAGATGCCAGTGCGTGGATTTTTTTCATGTGTGATGACCATTGCACATCAGCCACCCACGGGCTCGACAGAGTTAGGCCTTTATCCAGTGGCAAGGGTTAACCAGGACGACTGGAGACCTGCTCTGCTACACGGACCTAGTGTGCACACATATCTTCATGTAGGCTGGCCTGAGCTGCCCCTGGGCCCTCGGCTCTTGTGGGCCCCGTACCCTCATTCGCCGCACTTTCTCCCACGATGTTCCAGGGCCCATCGCTGCAGCTCTATTTATAGCCCCAACCTGTGGTGATAATCTCACTATACCCAATATACTCAATATACCCAGCCCTCACTGCCAATCCTGGCCTGTCACCGCCGCCACACTAACATCTTCTGCTCCATGCACATACACTATATCGTACGCACTGCCCTCATCGACTCTCTTGGTTACCTCCTCAAAAAATTCAATCAGGTTAGTCAAACCAGATCTTCCCTTAGCAAATCCGTGCTGACTGTCCCTAATTAATCCTTACCTATCCAAATGCAGATTTATCCTATCTTTCAGGATTTTTTCCAATAATTTTCGCACCACTGAGATTGGGCTGACAGGCCTGTAATTACTTGGCCTGTTCCTTTCTCCCTTCTTAAACAAGGGTACTACATTAGCTGTCCTCCAATCCTACAGCACCATGCCCAAATCCAAAGAGGATTGGAAAATGATGGTCAAGGCTTCTGCTATTTCCTCTTTTACTTCACTCAACAGCCTGGGATGCATTTCATCTGGGCCTGGGGACTTATCTACTTTCAAAGCTGTTAAACCCCTTAATACTTCCTCTCTCACTATATTTATTTCATCCAGAATGACACACTCCTCCTCAATAGCAGTATCTGTATTGCCCCTTTCCTTTGTGAAAACAGATGCAAAGTATTCGTTAAGAACCCTTCCAACATCTTCCACCTCCACACAAAGATTCCCCTCATGGTCTCTAATAGACCCTACCCTTTCTTTAGTTACCCTCTTACTCTTAATATATTTATAGAACATCTTAGGGTTTTCCTTAATTTTACTGGCCACGAATTTTTTGTGCTCTCTCTTGGCATTCCTAATATCCTTTTTAATTTTGCCTCTTAACTTTCTATATTCCTCTAAAGATTCTATAGTATTTAGCCATTGGTATATGATATAAGCGTCCCTTTTTTTTCATTATCCTCCCCTGTAAGTCCCTAGACATTCAAGGGGCTCTAGAATTATTATTCACACCCTTTTTCTTTAAGGGCACATGTTTGGCCTGAGCCTTCCGGATCTCCTCCTTGAATGCCTCCCACTGTTCCGATACTGATTTACGCAAAAGTAGCTGTTTCCAGTTCACTGTGGCCAAATCACTCCTTAACTTAGCAAAATTAGCTTTTCTCCAATTCGGGACTTTTATTCCAGCCTTTCCTCGTCCTTATCCATAACCAATTTGAATCTGACTGAATTATGGTCACTGACACCCAAGTGCTCTCCCATTAATACCCCTTCAACCTGCCCAGCTTCATTCCCCAAAACTAAGTCCTCTGTTCAGTAATTGATCAGTCTGATCTCCCTGTGTTCAGTAATTGATCAGTCTGATCTCTTTGTGTTCAGTAATTGATCAGTCTGTGCTTTCTGTGTTCAGTAATTGATCAGTCTGATCTCCCTGTGTTCAGTAATTGATCAGTCTGATCTTCCTGTGTTCAGTAATTGATCAGTCTGATCTTCCTGTGTTCAGTAATTGATCAGTCTGATCTTCCTGTGTTCAGTAATTGATCAGTCTGATCTTCCTGTGTTCAGTAATTGATCAGTCTGTGCTTTCTGTGTTCAGTAATTGATCAGTCTGTGCTTCCTGTGTTCAGTAATTGATCAGTCTGATCTCCCTGTGTTCAGTAATTGATCAGTCTGATCTTCCTGTGTTCAGTAATTGATCAGTCTGATCTCCCTGTGTTCAGTAATTGATCAGTCTGTGCTTCCTGTGTTCAGTAATTGATCAGTCTGATCTTTCTGTGTTCAGTAATTGATCAGTCTGTGCTTTCTGTGTTCAGTAATTGATCAGTCTGATCTTCCTGTGTTCAGTAATTGATCAGTCTGATCTTTCTGTGTTCAGTAATTGATCAGTCTGATCTCCCTGTGTTCAGTAATTGATCAGTCTGTGCTTTCTGTGTTCAGTAATTGATCAGTCTGATCTCCCTGTGTTCAGTAATTGATCAGTCTGTGCTTCCTGTGTTCAGTAATTGATCAGTCTGATCTCCCTGTGTTCAGTAATTGATCAGTCTGATCTCCCTGTGTTCAGTAATTGATCAGTCTGATCTCCCTGTGTTCAGTAATTGATCAGTTTGATCTTCCTGTGTTCAGTAATTGATCAGTCTGTGCTTCCTGTGTTCAGTAATTGATCAGTCTGATCTTCCTGTGTTCAGTAATTGATCAGCCTCTGCTTCCTGTGTTCAGTAATTGATCAGTCTGATCTTCCTGTGTTCAGTAATTGATCAGTCTGATCTCCCTGTGTTCAGTAATTGATCAGTCTGATCTTCCTGTGTTCAGTAATTGATCAGTCTGATCTCCCTGTGTTCAGTAATTGATCAGTCTGTGCTTCCTGTGTTCAGTAATTGATCAGTCTGATCTCCCTGTGTTCAGTAATTGATCAGTCTGATCTCCCTGTGTTCAGTAATTGATCAGTCTGATCTTCCTGTGTTCAGTAATTGATCAGTCTGATCTCCCTGTGTTCAGTAATTGATCAGTCTGTGCTTTCTGTGTTCAGTAATTGATCAGTCTGATCTTCCTGTGTTCAGTAATTGATCAGTCTGATCTCCCTGTGTTCAGTAATTGATCAGTCTGATCTTCCTGTGTTCAGTAATTGATCAGTCTGATCTCCCTGTGTTCAGTAATTGATCAGTCTGTGCTTCCTGTGTTCAGTAATTGATCAGTCTGATCTCCCTGTGTTCAGTAATTGATCAGTCTGATCTCCCTGTGTTCAGTAATTGATCAGTCTGATCTTCCTGTGTTCAGTAATTGATCAGTCTGTGCTTCCTGTGTTCAGTAATTGATCAGTCTGATCTTCCTGTGTTCAGTAATTGATCAGCCTCTGCTTCCTGTGTTCAGTAATTGATCAGTCTGATCTTCCTGTGTTCAGTAATTGATCAGTCTGATCTCCCTGTGTTCAGTAATTGATCAGTCTGATCTTCCTGTGTTCAGTAATTGATCAGTCTGATCTCCCTGTGTTCAGTAATTGATCAGTCTGTGCTTCCTGTGTTCAGTAATTGATCAGTCTGATCTCCCTGTGTTCAGTAATTGATCAGTCTGATCTCCCTGTGTTCAATAATTGATCAGTCTGATCTTCCTGTGTTCAGTAATTGATCAGTCTGATCTCCCTGTGTTCAGTAATTGATCAGTCTGTGCTTTCTGTGTTCAGTAATTGATCAGTCTGATCTTCCTGTGTTCAGTAATTGATCAGTCTGATCTCCCTGTGTTCAGTAATTGATCAGTCTGATCTCCCTGTGTTCAGTAATTGATCAGTCTGATCTTCCTGTGTTCAGTAATTGATCAGTCTGATCTCCCTGTGTTCAGTAATTGATCAGTCTGTGCTTCCTGTGTTCAGTAATTGATCAGTCTGATCTCCCTGTGTTCAGTAATTGATCAGTCTGATCTCCCTTTGTTCAGTAATTGATCAGTCTGATCTTCCTGTGTTCAGTAATTGATCAGTCTGATCTCCCTGTGTTCAGTAATTGATCAGTCTGTGCTTTCGGTGTTCAGTAATTGATCAGTCTGATCTTCCTGTGTTCAGTAATTGATCAGTCTGATCTCCCTGTGTTCAGTAATTGATCAGTCTGATCTCCCTGTGTTCAGTAATTGATCAGTCTGATCTCCCTGTGTTCAGTAATTGATCAGTCTGTGCTTCCTGTGTTCAGTAATTGATCAGTCTGATCTTCCTGTGTTCAGTAATTGATCAGCCTCTGCTTCCTGTGTTCAGTAATTGATCAGTCTGATCTTCCTGTGTTCAGTAATTGATCAGTCTGATCTCCCTGTGTTCAGTAATTGATCAGTCTGATCTTCCTGTGTTCAGTAATTGATCAGTCTGATCTCCCTGTGTTCAGTAATTGATCAGTCTGTGCTTCCTGTGTTCAGTAATTGATCAGTCTGATCTCCCTGTGTTCAGTAATTGATCAGTCTGATCTCCCTGTGTTCAGTAATTGATCAGTCTGATCTTCCTGTGTTCAGTAATTGATCAGTCTGATCTCCCTGTGTTCAGTAATTGATCAGTCTGTGCTTTCTGTGTTCAGTAATTGATCAGTCTGATCTTCCTGTGTTCAGTAATTGATCAGTCTGATCTCCCTGTGTTCAGTAATTGATCAGTCTGATCTTCCTGTGTTCAGTAATTGATCAGTCTGATCTCCCTGTGTTCAGTAATTGATCAGTCTGTGCTTCCTGTGTTCAGTAATTGATCAGTCTGATCTCCCTGTGTTCAGTAATTGATCAGTCTGATCTCCCTGTGTTCAGTAATTGATCAGTCTGATCTTCCTGTGTTCAGTAATTGATCAGTCTGTGCTTCCTGTGTTCAGTAATTGATCAGTCTGATCTTCCTGTGTTCAGTAATTGATCAGCCCATGCTTCCTGTGTTCAGTAATTGATCAGTCTGATCTTCCTGTGTTCAGTAATTGATCAGTCTGATCTCCCTGTGTTCAGTAATTGATCAGTCTGATCTTCCTGTGTTCAGTAATTGATCAGTCTGATCTCCCTGTGTTCAGTAATTGATCAGTCTGATCTCCCTGTGTTCAGTAATTGATCAGTCTGATCTCCCTGTGTTCAATAATTGATCAGTCTGATCTTCCTGTGTTCAGTAATTGATCAGTCTGATCTCCCTGTGTTCAGTAATTGATCAGTCTGTGCTTTCTGTGTTCAGTAATTGATCAGTCTGATCTTCCTGTGTTCAGTAATTGATCAGTCTGATCTCCCTGTGTTCAGTAATTGATCAGTCTGATCTTCCTGTGTTTAGTAATTGATCAGTCTGATCTCCCTGTGTTCAGTAATTGATCAGTCTGTGCTTCCTGTGTTCAGTAATTGATCAGTCTGATCTCCCTGTGTTCAGTAATTGATCAGTCTGATCTCCCTTTGTTCAGTAATTGATCAGTCTGATCTTCCTGTGTTCAGTAATTGATCAGTCTGATCTCCCTGTGTTCAGTAATTGATCAGTCTGTGCTTTCTGTGTTCAGTAATTGATCAGTCTGATCTTCCTGTGTTCAGTAATTGATCAGTCTGATCTCCCTGTGTTCAGTAATTGATCAGTCTGATCTCCCTGTGTTCAGTAATTGATCAGTCTGATCTCCCTGTGTTCAGTAATTGATCAGTCTGTGCTTCCTGTGTTCGGTGGTTGATGCCAACTGAAAGCACCAGTTTTAAAAATTCTGGACAAGGGAGCATTCCAGGACCATACACATAAATTTGGCACCTGGAAAGCTGTCAATTTGTGTATTTGAATTCAGACAACCTTTTACCCGAAAGAGGTTAGAATCCTCCAATATCAAAATGGGTCGAGCAGGTTGTAATTTCCAGGTCCTGTGTTTCTAGGTCATGCTGGGATGCCTTGTTACTGTTTGTACTTTCTCCTACAGTGTCGGGCCCTGTGTCTGATATGGTACCAACTGGGCTATTTGGTCTGGTCTGGTCTGTCCTTTGTCTCTGTGGGAGGCAGGCCCGGATTAACCCAGAGCCTCAGGCCCTTATATTTTTTAGGCCCTAATTTTTATATCATTAACCCTAAATCTTTGTCACAAGATTGGTTAAGCAATATCATATATAACTGCATAATTATATCTTCAGAGGTGCAAAATATTGCATCCTTATGGCTCAAAGTGTGTATAAAATTCTGTGACAATCTTGGAAAAATGTATAAATATCCCCAAAAAATTCCATCAGAGAATTATGTACGCTGTTCATAGCATAAATAATATCAGGTTTGATAATTGTGAATGCTTACGAAAGGATGAAGAATTTTCATTTATCTTTTGAAAGTGGAAATCTAGATGTCAAAGTTGTTATGTTCAGAATAACTCCACAAGACTGTATTGTAAGTTCAAACTGTTGTGACCTTGGTCTCTTTATTCAGATTCCAGAGTGAGGAAGCAGCATGGTGGATTAACTTTTATACCAGCTTGCCCAGGGTGCACCGGTGACCCTTAGGTCTCCCACAGGCGTGCCCCCTAGTGGCAAGTCTTACATATTGGTGAGGTTTACATACATACATAACAAAATTCAAATGTCAAAATTATTTACTAGATTATGTATGTCCTCATAGATACCCCCAGATATCCCTCATAGATACCCCTAGATCCGACTAGAAACTACTAGGGGTAAAACTAAATTAAGTCTGAAAGACTATATTGGAATTATGCATTTTTTTCGGGGGGGAGGGCAGCTTTGATAAGCCATTGTGACTCTTAGCTGCTTCTTTTTCCTATATTATGTTATTCTGACCTGTGTTCTCAAGTCAAGTCGTTTTTGAGTCAAGATCGTCATCTCAATACTGTTTTCTTTGGGAAAAACTGACTCTCTAAAATACTTTCTAGCCTGGCTTTGTAAATGTTAAATGTTGCACTTGATGTAATGATGTAAGGATTGGGCTTTGCCATCCCCTTGTTTTATCAACTTGTCGGCATTTGTCTTCATAAAGTCATCAGAATGACAACACATTATTTACTGTTAAGCTATTCATATATGTGTGCCAAACAAACCCATTTTTAATAGTTTTTTTATGTCATTAAACTTTGATATTATTCACGACTTTACCACAGCTAAGGCCAGGAAGAAACTAGTCTTTGTTTGAAGAGACTTATTCAGAGAATGCTTTCTTTGATATTGCAGTTTAAGCAAGGAAGATACCAATCTTGGATTGAACTCTATGCTGTTTTTGCTGGGTTTTTTTAATGTACATAGCTTTTATTTTTGTAACTTGTTTGCCACAGTCAAGGCTAGGAACTTATCCACCTTTGTTTGAAAATATGTATTCAGAGAACGTGTTGTTTGATATCACAGTTTAAAGCCAGGAGGGAAACCATTCTCTTTTTGAATTGTATGCTGGTTTTTTTAATGTACATAGCTTTGAGTTTTGTTAGTTAAATTTGGATAAATATACAATTCTATTTGAATTGTATGCAATATATAGTCCATATATAGGCCCTTCCCTCCTTTAGGCCCCTCAGCCTTAATCCAGCACTGCAGGAGTTGACTATGGTCTCCGGGTCTCCATTTGTTGGGGAGGGGCTTGTCAATGCGGCTGTGGGCAGTGTTCCATTGTCGGATAGATGCCAGTGTTGTAGCTGTACTGGAACAGCTTGGCTAGAGGCGCGGCTAGTTCTGGAGCACAAGTCTTCAGCACGACAGCCGGGATGTTGTCGGGGACCATAGCCTTTGCTGTATCCAGTACACTCAGCCGTTTCTTTATAGCGTGGTGTGAATCGAATTGGCTGAAGTTCGGGTTGTGTGATGGTGGGAACCTCGGGAGGGAATTCCCACTATCGGACTATGCTGTTACTCTATTCATATGTTTAGCTTAAAATTATTATTCTGCATTTAAAACAAAATATTTTAAAATGTAATTTAAATTTTTTGGGAGTCAGACAAATGCTAGAAAATAAGGTACTTGTATGGTTACAAACAGAAAGTGTAGAAATTGACTTAAGCAGAGGTGTGAGCGTAAACACGACTGCTCCCCCAAAGGGTCAGCACAGGCTCTCTTTCTGTGCTGTAAGTTTCTAATGATATATTGTCCTTTGTTTACAATAAGAACATAAGAAATAGGAGCAGGAATCGGCCCCTCGAGCCTGCTCCGCCATTCAATGAGATCATGGCTGATCTTTTACCTCACCTCCACCTTCCTGCACTGTCCCCATATCCCTTAATTCCCTTAGATCCCCAAAATGTATCGACCTCTGTCTTGAATATACTCAATGACTGAGTATCCACAGCCCTCTGGGTCGAGAATTCCAAAGATTCACGACCCTCTGAGTGAAGAAGATTCTCCTCATCTCAGTCCTAAATGACCAACCCCTTATTCTGAGATTGTGATCCCCGGTCCTAGATTCTCCAGCAAGGGGGAACAGCGGCTCAGCATTAACCCTGTGTAGCACCTCTCATTCTACTAAACGCTAGGGAATATAGGCCTGGTCTATTTAATCTCTCCTCATAGGACAATACCCCATCCCAGGAACCAATCTGGTGAATCTTCATTGCACTCCTTCTAAGGCAAGTATGTCTTTCCTCAGGTAAGGAGACCAGAACTGTACACAGTACTCCAGGTGTGGCCTCACCAATGCCCTGTATAATTGTAGTAAGACTTCTTTACTCTTATCTTCTTACTCCCTTTGCAACAAAAGCTAACATACCATTTGCTTTCCTAATTGCTTGCTGTACCTGCATGTGTAACTTGCTGTAACTTTCTGTGATTCATGTACAAGGACACCCCGGTCCCTCTGAATGCAAACATTTCAGTCTCTCACCATTCAACAAATATTCTGTTTTTTTCCCCCCCTACCAAAGTCGATAACTTCCCACTTCCCACATTGTATTCAATTTGCCACATTCTTGCCCACTCAGTCAACCTGTCTGTATCTCTCTGCAGAATCTTTGCATCCTCCTCACAGCTTACTTTCCCACCTAACTATTATCAGCAAACCTGGATATGTTACACTCAGTCCCTTCATCTAAGTCACTGATATAGCAAACCGAATAACTAGGGAGGTAGATACGGCTTTAAACTAAATAAGGGCGGGGGGGAAGAGGACGGTCACAGTGGAGAGAAATCTAGAATGTGAGCTAAAGCTACCCAGTTATAGCAGACAATGACCCTGAAATTCCGATGTCCCGGGTCCGTACGAAGTTCCTACGGACCGGGGAAGGCATCGGAAAAGCCGGGTTTCAGCGCGCAATGCACATGCGCTGAAAACCGGCTTTTCCCATCTGTCAAGTTTCTGGCTTGACAGATTATCCGCAGATCGGGAGCGAGGACATTTGCAGGGCACGATTACCGATATTTACGGATATCTTGCCCAGCAAATGTCCTCAAAAATCTTGCGCCTGAAAAAGAAGGCGTATAGACTACTGTTACAGGCGCAAGTGTTTAAAAATACACAGAAACATTTAAAAATAAAGTTAGAAAAACACATTTTATTTTTAAAAACCCTCCCCACTATGGTAAGTTTATTTTAAGGCTTAATTAAAAAAAAAATGTTTAAAGTTGGGAAAATATTTTTTTTACAAGAACTTTAATTTAAATGAATGTTAAATATGTAGTTTATTTTCTATTTTTTATTGTGTTTTGGGTGTTTGGGGATGGGGGGATTCTCATTCATAGTATAGGATTTACAGACTTACGAACTTCTATTACTATGAATGAGAATCTATATTTCACCTGATTGGCTGCTGTCACCAGATCCCGGCCTGCGCACGTCCCCACGTGCACACACTGCGACGCGCAGTCACGGGAGGCCTCAGGCTCGGAAGTTCCAACAGGCGAAGCAGCACCAGGTAAGTGCACATCTTTTTTCTCTTTTTCTGTCGTTTGCCCGCGGGAAGAGCTCGAACGGAATTTCAGGGCCAATGAGTCCTCATGAACCCTGGAGACAGGCACTGTTGGGAAGCACACACTGTATAATCCTCAGGGCAGGTATATGACTCACACACACCGCACACTGTACGGGCTCAGCTGGGGAAAGGGGAGGAAACTCGGGTTAAACAGAGAGCCAGCAAAAAGGGTGCAAGCATTGAGCCCATCAAACCAGAAGAGACCCAGTGAGGGGGCAGAATAATGTACCTGAGTGCGTGAGGCTCCCCAAGTCCATCAGTCCAGTCTCTGCTCGTCTGCACTCAGGGGCCTGGGGGAGGGAGAGCACAGACACAGGAAGGAGCCATTCAGGATACAGCACATGGTAGCAGGTCACCCCTTGCCCAGTTACAGAAATTCACTTTGGACTCTATCACACCTGGGGGGGAAGGCTTAAAGTGGAGGAAGCAGCAAGCTGGTAGGTTGAGGCATTTTTGAGGGCTGGGCTATTTAAGAGCTAGCTTTGACTCTTTTAGTCCTGCTGCAGACTGGTTGTGGAGACAGAGTGCCTCCTGACTTCAAATACAAGTCTCACTCCAGGTAATGTAACTATTACTGTTTTTGTTTCTGTCTTTAAAGTTTGGGTCTCTGTCCAGGAAATGTAGCTGTATTGTCGAATGTTTGCAGTGTTGTGCCCTGAGTCTGTGTATGTGAAACTCCATGTATGTGTGAGAGACTCCTGAGTGGATCAGGCTTTTGCCCCATTCCCCCTCCCTCTATTCCAAGTTCTGTACCCAGGTGTGGGAGAAAGTTTCCCGAGCTGTGGGTCGAGGATCTGCGAGAAGGTGGTGGAGAGGGGGAGTGCATGTGTGGCGGTATCACCTCTTTAATTTCTCTCCTCATTCCCTCTCTCGCATTTCTCACTCTCTCTTCTTGCTGCTGCTTTTCTCTTGCACTGCTTCTCTCCTTTCTCCGTTTGTCCCTTTCCATCCGTTCTTTGTTCTTCTCTCTTTTCTAGTTCACTCTTGTACTTTTCTAATCTCTTCCCCTTTTCTCTTTGCCTCTGTCTCTCTAGCTCCTATGTCTCCTTTCTCTCTTCTTTATTCCCTTATTCCTTTTCTCTCTCGCCTCGTTCTATTTCTCTCATTTCCTCTTCATTCTTCCTGTTTCATCGCTTTCCTCAGTCTTCTCTCTCTTTTACACTTTTTCCCTCTGACCTGAGTCTTCTATCTCCTCTCTCCATTCTATTTTTTGGAAGAACTAGAGGAGCAAAGATTTAAGTGAGAAGCAACTCTAGCAAGGATTCGAAAGGAGATGTGGTGTATTAAAGAACAATACGTCGAGAGTCAATGTATTGATGATCAGATGCAGTGTGATGTGTGGCAGAGAAATGTCAAAGACATAGCAGTCTGCGTGTCGAAAGATCTAATATGGATTTAAAAGCTGCATGCAGGTCCATCCAGGACCAGATTGTAGAGCAGCAAAAGATAAAAGGCGATCATACGGAATGCAAAAGAGGGTTAAGGTTAGGTGATGACTCCTCAGTCAGAACCAGCAGAAAGTAATTGTACAGATTTTGAAGACTAAGTGGAAATAGAACAGAATGGCCTATCACAGGGAGCCAGACCACCACCTATAGCCCCAATGCATCAAAGGAGGCACTTCCCACCAGCACAGTGGGCGGGAGCTCTAGGTCCCTTAGATAATGAATTGTAATTCCATATAGTATGGAAGATTTGAGAAAGATGGCTACTCACAGAGATTAGAAGTCATGGAAGACGCTCAAGGGTCATTTCCTAGAGGAGGAACAGATAGCTGTTTTGAGTAACCTGGACAAAAGAAAATAAACATTTATTACTTTACACCCCAAGTCCTGGTATTTCTGCAGGCCTCCCAACCCCCCCTCCCCCCAAAGTAAATGGGTAGGGGGCGAGTATGGGGTTTGAAGACATGAGTTGCTCAAGTAATGGGGGCTGGTAAAGGGAATCCATTTAAAGCCATGGCGGAGATAGAGCAGGGCCCCAACGTGCCCCCAGTTGCTTTTGCTGACCGACTGTGGGCAACTTACAATGATGTCAGGCATGTAATCATTGGTTGTGTGACCAGATAGCTAGTCGTCTGCCATATTTACAAGTAGTTATGTCATATTTTGATCCAGAGGACGAGGGTGAAGGTAAATCAGAGGCCGGGGTTTTGAGGAAAATGACGGGTTTTGAGGAAAATGACGGGTTTTGAGATGTCTGGTGGTCAAAAAGAACACTGGGGTAATGGATAAGCCGAAGAGTAAGGTATGGAGATGAAAGGAGGTGCCACAAAGGTGGCAGCAGGAAGGGTCAAAGTGCAGGAATGGGCAAGAAGGAAGAGCTTGTTTTATCTGTGGAGAGCGAGGTCACCTTATTAAGGACTGCAAGAAACCTAAGAAAGGGAAGACTGCGGTTCCAGTCAGAAGGACCTCAGCCTAGTGCCCCTACTTACGAGGAGTTACCTAGATATGTGACCACGTGTATGAAAGTGGATGAGGCGTTTCGACAAAAGATCCATACAGCCCATGGGGAGAATCGCAGGGAAACTTGGGCATGAAGAGGCCACGCCCAGCACAAATACCTGTGTAACCTTACAGGATGTTTAAAAGTTTTCAGTTTGTATGGAAGTGTGTGGAATCTTTCCCGACTGAATGTTTGGGGAGTTAAAGAATTTTTCATTTGTCTGAAAATATGCCTAAAAAAAGTCTGTTTGAACTCCATCCACCTTTTCGGACAGCTGAATTGTTTTTAACCCTTTGTAGTGATTGTGGATGTGAGAAGTTTTATGATCGTGTACCTAGAATTGGATTCCATTTTGAGTTCGAAACGCAGGTGCGGTTTTATTTTGATTACCATTTACAGAATTATGAAATGCGCAGAAGATCTCTTGTGATGCAAAAGATGCGCTTTAGCCTTGAAGTTACTTGATATGAATTCAATTAGAAAACTCAAATCATAACACAGTACTGTCCTTTGAATTTGTTTGCAGAAAGGGAAAGTTTCTTTGCGTGGTGTCCCTTGATAATTAAAGTTATTGAGGTTAATTAACCGATTTAAAAACCCGACTTTTATTGTGGCCACGATGAAATTCTGGTTATTTCAAAATGTGAATGTCTCTGGTTCTGGACATGAGACTTTCACATTGAGGAGAAAAAGATACCCTGTGTTTTTTTTGCTAGTAAAAATAAAAGATGGCATTTGGTTGTTTGGAGAAAGTCTTCCTTAATTTTACGTGAAGTGACTCACTGACATCAGACAATGTTTTGTTCCACATTCTTATAAACTCAAAGAAATTCACCATCTCTGCTGACAGGTGTTCTTAATTCTGCAAGGAACCACTTTTGACTTGCCGCAGGTGAGACTGAGTGAGCTGTGATATAGGAAGACACCAGCAGAGGGAGGCAGTGAGGTGTAACTGAGTGAGCTGTGATATAGGGTGACACCAGCAGGGGGAGGCAGAGACAGTGAGCTGTGATTATAGAGAGACCAGCAGAGGGAGGCAGTGAGTAAAGTGTATTGGACAGAATCAGTCAGGTTGTCTTTAACCAGAATCACTGAAAAGCCTCTTCTCATGACATGTTGTACAATGAGCTAAAGCTGCCCAGTTGTAGCAGACAATGAGTCCTCATGAACCCCAGAGACACTGTATAATCCTCAGGGGCAGCTACACCACACACACCGCACACTGTACAGGATCAGCTATAGGGAGCTAGCAAAAGGCGCAAGCAGGGGGGGAACCCATCAAACTGGATTTCTGCAGCAAGAGACCCAGTGAGGGAGCAGGGTAATGTACTTGTGAGTGAGGCTCCCCAAGGTCCATCAGTCCAGTCTCTGCCTGTCTGCACTCATTGGCTTGGGGGAGCGAGAGCAGACACTGGAAGGAACCATTTGGGATACAGCAGGTCACGCCTCCTCCCTCCCTCACCCGGTTACAGAAAAAAATCACTTTGGACTCTCCTACAGATGGCGGGGGTGGGGGGGAGGCTTAAGGTGGAGGAAGCAGCAAACTGATAGGTTGTGGCATTTTGACGGCTGGGCTATTTAAGGGCTTACAGAGCTAGCTTTTAGTCTTAGTCCTGTTGCAGACAGGTTGTGAAGACAGTGTCTCATGTCTTTAAGCACAAGTCTCACTTTCCAGGTAATGTAACTGTATCTCTGTTTCTGTCTTTAAAGTTTGGGGGTCTCTGTCCAGGAAATGTAGCTGTATTGTCGAATGATTAGACAATGCTTTGCCGAGTGTGTGTATGTGAAACTCTGTGTGTGTGTGGTGTGTGTGAAACTCTGAGCTTTTACCCCAGTTCCCCCTCTGCCTGATCCAGGTTCTGTGCCCAGGAATGGGAGAAAGTTTCCCGAGCTGTGAGTCAAAGGTCTGTGAGACGGTAGTGGAGGAGGGAACACTGACCGTGTGGTGGTGAGTATCACCTTTAATTTCTCTCCTCATTCTCTTTCTTGCATTTCTCACCCTCTCTCCTTGCTGCTGTTTTTCTCTTACGCTGCTTCTCTCCTTTCTTAGTTTCTCCCTTTTCATCCTTTCTTGTGCTGTTCCTTCCTTCTCCCTTTTCTGGTTCACTCTTGTATTTCTCTATTCTTTATCTCTTTGCCTCTCTCTCCTCTGGCTCCTCTTTCTCCTTTATCTCTTTTCTTTCTCCCTTTATTCCTTTTCCTTTCTTTCCTTCTTTTTCTCTCATTTTCTCTTCTTTCTTCCTGTTTCAGTCATTTCCTCAATCTTCTCTCTTTTACTCTTTTTTCCCTCTGACCTTTCTTTCTTTTCGATCTCCTCTCTGCACTCTATTCTCTTTTTTCTCTCTCTCTCTCTCTCTCTCTCTCTCTCTCTCTCTCTCTCTCTCTCTCTCTCTCTCTCTCTCTGCCCTCCTATTTCTCTTTTCCCTCTTCCCTTTGCTTTTTCTCTCTCTTTTCATTGTCCTTTCTTCTCTTTCTCTCTCTCTATTTTTCCAATTGACGCCCCTCCCCAGTGTGCAAGAGGGAGAGGCGCTCTCCCGTGTAAAAATACACCGTTTTCTGCTTAAGATGGCAGAACCTACAAATTGAGTAAATCCTAATAACCCAGTATACCTTGCAGGCCAAGAGCCCTTTTTGTTGAGCTTTAAGAAATGCAGACAAGTGAAACAACTGTCCCAGGGATTGATAAGACTAACATCAATCCCTGCCTAAGTAACTGGCCCACGGATTGATGAGAACCAACTGAGCTCAGAGAACTTATATTTGACTGGAACATAACCTTAAAGAATAACAAACTGCAGACCTTTTTGATAGTCTCGGTAGTTTGGTGAAATACGCACACAGTAGGCTAATAGTCAATTTTCTAAATATAATTAGAGTGCGTATTCTCTGATCCACTGTTGCAGTCACGAGATTGGTAACCTGGTCAGTTACTAAAGGTATCGGAGTTAATTTCCAATCACTGATCACGGTCTGGTGAGTTTGTTTGTTTTAATCACTTGGGAGGGATTGGCAATTTTAACTGTCAAACAAAGTATATTAAAAGAAATAGGTTGATGCAGGCTAATTGTGCATTTCAGGCTATCCTAAACTGCTTGTATTTCCTTTGATTTATTCCAGGTAAAGAAACATCCCGAATCTATCTGTTGGATTTTTTGACTCAAGTTTGAACTCTGTAAAGTGAAGATAAATCTTACAGGTTAAACCTATTAAAGATAAGTCTTACAGTTTTGGTACCCAAACAGGGACTTTTGATGGACAAACAATGTCGAGGCCTATGGATAAGTCGGTTACAAAGTAAGTGATGAAGTTGCCCCTTGGAGGGGTGGGTGTGGGCCATTATAGACAGTGATAATTCAGTGGTGGAGGCTGATTTATGGACACAAGTTTCCACTTGTTGGCCGAGGTTGAAGAAAGCGGTCTGGTTGTTGGCCTATAGAAGGAAAGTTAAAATCTGTGAAGGTGTAAAGTTTAAAAACAGAAATTAGTGAAAACGTAGTAAACCGACTTTTGAAATAACTAGAGGAGGAACGATTAAGTAAGAGGGAACTCGAGCAAGACTCTAAAGGAAAAGGACAGATGGTGTAATGAACAATACCTCGAGAGTCAATATTAATAATCAGGCAGTGCGATGTGTGGGCAGAGGAAGAAATGTCAAAGACATTGCACTCTACCAGCAAAAAGATCTAAAATGGATTTAAAAGCTGCGTAAAGGTCCATCCAGGAGCAGATTGTAGAGCAGCGAAAGATAAAAGGCATCATACCGAATGCAAAAGAGAGATTTAGGGTTAGGGTTATGCAATGACTCCTCAATCAGAACCAGCAGAAAGTAATTGTGCAGATTTTGAAGACTAAGTGGAAATAGAACAGAATGGCCCACCACAGGGAGCCAGACCACCACCTATAGCCCAATGTGTCAAAGGAGGCACTTCCCATCAGCACAGGGGTCGAGGCAGGAGCTCTCAGTCCCTTAAACAGAGAATTGTAATTCCATATAGTATGGAAGATTTGAGAAAGATGGCTACTAACAGAGATTAGAAGTCAGGGAAGACACTTTAGGTCATTTCCTAGAGGAGGAACAGATAGCTGTTTTGAGTAACCTGGACAAAGAAGAAAAATATTTATTGCTTTACACCCCAAGTCCTTGTATTTCTGCAGGTGTCTCCACTCACCCCCCACCCACCAGAAAGTAAAAAGGGCAGGGGGCGAGTATGATGGATTTAAGGCACGACTTGCTCAAGTAATGGGAGCAGGTAAAGGAATCCGTTTAAAGCCATGGCAGAGGAAGAGCAGGGCCCCAACGAGCCACCCATTGCCTTTACTGACCGACTGGGGGGCAACTTACAAGGATGGCATGGTTGGGTAATAGGTGAGGATCTGAATGGGCAGACATGTAACCATTGGCTGCGTTCCCTGATGGCTAGTAGTCTGCCATATTTACAAGTAGCTATGTCAGATTTTGATCCAGAGGTTGACGGTGAAGGGAAGTCCGAGGCCAGGGTTTTGAGGAAAATGGCACTGTTTTGAGGCGCATCAGGTGGACAAAAATAATATTGGGGTAATGGATCTGCCTAAAGGTAAGGTGTGAGGTGAAAGGGGGTGTCACAGAAGCAGCAGCAGGAAGGGGACAAAGGGTGGGTTTGTTTTTACTGTGCAGAGCGAGGGCAACTTATTATCGACGAAGAAGCCTAAGAAAGGGAATGTTGTGTCCTTGCACACTACAGCAAATCAACACGAGGCACAGACTGGAGACAAGGTCACTGTGTGACCTATACCTTTATTCACAGGACCAAGAAATGACCCTGTGTGGGACCTCCCTTTATATACCTGGATGACCAGGTGAGGAGTGTCTCCCACAAGTTCACCCCCTGTGGTCAAGGTGTGCATTTCTCAGGTGCATACAGTGTACAGTGTTGTTACATAAAGGTTACAGTTATGTGAGGTTACAAACATGACAGGCAAGACTGCGGTTCCACTCCGACGGACCTCAGCCTAGTGTCCCTACTTACAAGGAGTTGCTTAGATATGCGACCACGTGTATGAAAGTGGATGAGGCATCGCAAGGAAAGGTCCATACCATCCATGGGGAGAATCGCAGGGAAACTCAGGTATGAAAGGGGCCGAGCCCAGCCTGAATACCTGTGTAACCTTAAAGGATGTTTAAAAGTTTTCAATTTGTATGAAAGTGTGTGGAATCTTTCCCGATTGCGAATGTTTGGGCAGTTAAATAATTTTTCTTTGTCAAAGTATGTCTTTATATATAAAAAAAGTGTTTGGTTTATCTCCGCCCACCTTTTTGGACAGAGACCTGAAAATATATTTAACCCTTTGTCGTGTTGTCCGAGATGTGGTTAGTTTTCTGATCGTGTACCTAGAATTAAATTGCATTTTGAGTTAGAAATGCAGGTGCGATTTTATTTTGATTACGATTTATGGAGTTATGAAATGCGCAGAAGCCCTTTTTGTTCTGCAAAAGATAAACTTTAGCCTTGAATTAGTTGTTATGAATTCAATTGGAAAATTTGAATCTTAACACAGTACTGTCTTTTCAATTTGTTTGCAGAAAGGCGAAAGGGAATGTTTCTCTGTGGTGTCCCTTGAAAATTAAAGTTATTGAGGTTAATTAACCAATGCAAACCCGACTTTCATGTGGCCACAGTAAAATTCTGGTTATTTCAAAGTGTAAATGTCTTTTGTTCCGGACATGAGACTTATACATTGAGGAGAAAAGTAAGTCACCCAGTTTTCTTTTGCTCGAATATAGAGCTGATATAGGGAAACACCAGCAGAGGGAGGCAGTGAGATGTAACTGACTGAGCTGTGTTTTAGGGAGACACCAGCAGGTGGAGGCAGTGAGGTGTAAGTGACTGAGCTGTGCTATAGGGAGACACCAGCAGGGGGAGGCAGTGAGATGTAACTGAGCTGTGTTTTAGGGAGACACCAGCAGGGGGAGGCAGTGAGGTGTAAGTGACTGAGCTGTGATATAGGGAGACACCAGCAGAGGAGGCAGTGAGTAAAGTGTATTGGACGGAGACACAGACAGGTTGTCTTCAACAGGAATCACTGAGAAAAGCCTCTTGTAATGATGGCATGTTGTAAAGCTGGCCAATTATAGCAGGCTATGTGTCCTCATGAACCCCAGAGACACACTGTTGGAAAGCACACAGTGTATAATCCTCAGTCAGCTACACAACATGCATACTGTACTTTGGGAAAGGGGAGGAAGTTCGGGGTTAAACAGGGAGCCAGAAAAAAGGTACAAGAAATGGGGGGGGAGCTCATCAAACTAGATTTCTGCAGCAAGAGAGCCAGTGAGGGGGCAGAATAATGTACCTGAGTGTGTGAGGCTCCCCAAGGGCCATCAGTTCAGTCTCTGCTTGTCTACACTCAGGGGCCTGGGGGAGGGAGAACAGACACAGGAAGGAGCCATTTGGGATGCAGCACATGGTCAGCCCTCCCCGATTACTAAATTCACCTTGGACTCATCACACCTGGGTGGAGGAAACAGCAAGCTGGTCAGTTGTTGCATATTGAGGGCTGGGCTATTCAAGGGCCTGCAGAGCTAGTTTTCAGTCTTGGTCCTGTTGCAAGACAGGTTGTGGAGACGGTGTCTCCTGTCTATAAACGCAAGTCTCACTTCCAGGTAATGTAACTGTATCTGTTTTTTGTTGCTGCCTTTAAAGTTTGGGTCTCTGTCCAAGAAATGTAACTATTGTCAAATGTTTACAGTGCTGTGCCGAGTGTATGTGAACTTCCGTGTGTGTGTGAGACTCTCCGTGTGTGAGTGGATCATGCTTTTACCCCATTCCCCCTCTCCCTATTCCAGGTTCTGTGCCCAGATGTGGGAGAAAGTTTCCCGAGCTGTGGGTCAAGGGTCGACGAGAAGGTGGTGGTGATGAGCGAGCGCTGACCACGTGTGGTGGTGAGTATCACCCCTAATTTCTCTCTCCCTCTCTCTCTCTCTCTCTCTCTCTCTCTCTCTCTCTCTCTCTCTCTCTCTCTCTCTCTCTCTCTCTCTCTCTCTCTCTCATTTATCACTCTCCATGCTGCTGTTTTTCCCTTGCACTGCTTCTCTCCTTCTCTTCTTTCTTAGTTTCTCCCTTTTCATCCTTTCTTGTGCTGTTCCTTCCCTAGTTCACTCTTGTATTTCTCCTCTCCATCTTTGCCTCTCTCTGGCTGCTATTTCTCTACCTTGCTTTTCTTTCTTGTTCCTCTTTCTCTCATTTTCTCCATTCATCCTGTTTCATTCCTTTTCTTTTTCTTTTACACTCTTTTCCTCTGACCTTTCTTTCTTTTTCTATCTCCTCTCCATTCTATTTTTTCTCTGTCTCTTTGCCCTTGTAAGCAGTTTTGATCCTAGCCCAATTGCTAGACGGACGGTTTGAATCGCCCCTGCCTTATGCAAGTTCTAGACCCCCCCACCCCCCCCCCCCCCCTGGGAATTATTATTCAGAGTGTAAATGTTATGGATAGGAAGGCTCTGGTGAAAAATCGTACTTATATTTATTTGGTCTAACATACACTGGCTAAAACATGCACTACTAAACGAAAATCACTGCCTCAGTGGAGAATAAAATCCAGCTTACAAACAGCATACATACAGTACAGAAATAAGACCTAGTAACATGCAGTAATTCCCTGGTGGATTCTAACTTCACCCCTACCAACGAATTACCCAGTCGAAGCTTCCTCCCCAGAATAGCTCTGAAAAGCTTCACTTTTGAGAAAACTCTGAGCCCTTTACACCCCACACAGCTCGCCTGGCACTCTGGTTACCGGCTTGGGAAACTTGCGATCATGCTCACCACTACACCCACAGTTGGTTTCAGCTCAGTGGTGGGAAGTCATTGGGTTTCAGTCTCGGCGGCTTCCTCTGCAGAACTGTGGCTTCTCGTCGAGAGAGAGAGAGAGAGAGAGAGAGAGAGAGATTAAGAATAAAGTGCAAAGAGCCTGTCTTTATGGGAGTCCGTCTTTCCCGCCAATCTTTAAAACCCTTTTGTTTCTAAGCACGGGTACTTAGTCAGTGATGGGCCATATAACCCATGTGTTAGTCTGGGCATCTCTCTCAGTCTTTGGCTGGCCAGGCTAGTGGGTTCATTGTTCTGCTTTCCTTCTGAGGTGGAGGTGAGATGTGCTTTTGCATATTAGTGACTTTGTCTGTGGCCCCCCTTCCTGGCCGACAGCTCTTTTGTCAATATTCATGGCCCCCTTCCTTTAGCTGTGACTGGTGGGCGAACCCGTTGTGGATCACTGACAGCTCTTTTGTCACAGCTAACCGTGCGGTCTCTGGAGTTTTAACAAAAAACAGCTTTTTCACTTATTTGCACAGGCCGACTCCAGCACAGGGAAAACACCCTCAGAAAAAAATAAAATCCATGAAATATTCTTAACTGAGTCCATTCTTTAAACAGAAACTTTGGAATCTCTTCAGTCCCCCGTTTGATGCTTTTTCTTCCCATAAAGCATCATACAACGAGAGAGCAAAGGCCAAAGTCTCCCACAAGTGAAGCTGTTCCCCTGATTTTAAGTTTTAAAACTTACTACAATTCCCATCACTGTATGGTTGGACCGCCCGCAATCTACAGGGACAGGGTAGACTTCAGAGGCTCACCGAATTGCTGTACGGGTGCAGCGGGGCGAGATGCTTGTTGTTTAACCATGAAGGGACGCGACCTTGCCGCAGGTCCTCCAGATTACTGCAGCCCTCGCCCAACAACCATGCTCCATACAGTACACACACACCTCATTCCGTGCAGCCTGCTCCGAGGCGTTCCTGTCCTCCCGTATCAAATCATTAACAGTTTTAGCATGTCTCTCCAGCTCCGCAATGACCTCCTTTTAAATGAATGGACATTGCTTGGTCCTCATGAAGCTCTGAACCCACCACTGTATTCTCTTCCCCTAGAATCTTACGCAGTTGGTTCTTTAACCCAGTGATCTGTATCTGGAGTTGTACATCATCCATACTATTAACAATACCCGTTCCTGTACTGAACACTGTGGCTACATCATTCCAAGTCCCTCTTCTCTGCCTCCCGGACCCCACCTGTTCCCAATATTCAGATCATAAAGCTGTTCTTTATCTACATTTCCATAGTCCAGTTCATAAAATTCCTGAAACATCACTTTTAACAGAGCTTCATAAAGCTTCTCCGTCTTCTTCGGGCACCACACAGGCAGGTGGACTTCAGTCAGGTTCAAGATCACTGATGCCACGGAGTAATGCCCATTCTGAAACAAAACTTTGTCAGTAGGGATTAACACCAACCCATTCCCTGGACCCCTGGAGGTGGTGGGACACCTATCTACAGTCTGTACCGTCGGGGCTCTGGGCGGGGGCTTCCTGGTGTATGAGATGAGCTCTGTGGCATTGATGGTGTTTGGGGGATTTGGGATCACAGTCATTGGGACTCAAACCCACATAGACAAACTATGTACACAAGGCCTCAAACCCACACAGATGCTGGGCCTCACCCCATGCAGACCAGACAGTGGGCCTCAAACCCACACAGACAATACATTGGGCCTCAAACCTACACAGATGCTGGGCCTCAAACCCATGCAGACAAGACATTGGGCCTCCAACCCACACAGACGCTGGGCCTCACCCCATGCAGACAAGACATGACAGGGATCCCTTGTTTCTCCTTCCACCACTTTTCCCAACACAATCTCGTATCTTTGGCTCGAGTTACTCCTATTAAATGAAAGAAAAATCTTTTGCTCTGTTGGGGCCGCCCCCTCACAGATCCTTCTCCAGTTATTCACATATCTTTAAATCAGTTTAGCTAAGTCAAATGTCCAGCCTTTGTGATCTAAATTACTGGAGTTCACACAGCACTGCCCCATCCAAGTTTTGAGGTCATTTCCATATTAATCAATTACACCTCTCCCGTAATTGCCTGCTTGAAAGAAAAAGAAAAGAACATCCATTGTGGCCTTTTTGTCAGCTCAGTGGGTTAATTCACAAGCTGGTTTTCCCTTACTGCTATCGAGGGAAAATATCCATTCAAATATAACTTAAAATATAACTTCAAAATTTTACAAATGCTCGGAATAATTATTTCACTCTTGACAAGGTGTTGCTTTGTGCTTGTACAGAATGTTACCTTTTTTTTAAGTTTAAAAAAAAAACATACTAATGCATTGACCACGCATACCAATAGCTTACACATTACAATGGTTCTCTCGTTCATACATAATAGCAGCACACAGCCTTTTCTCCACTGGTCACATTCTTGAATTGGTCGGAATTGTTTTATTTTAAAATACCAAATATATGTGATTGCCTCAAGTCTGGAACTAGAGGTTTTTCACATAATTTAAATCAACCAAAATTCCACCATGGCCATAATGAAAGTTTGGTTTTCCCAGGTTAATTAACCTCAATAATTCCAAATTAATTCAAACCAATTTCAAACTAGCCAGTGCCAGTTGAGAAAAACTATACAGACACACACACACTTAAAGACAAGTTACAAACCATCCACATGCTTTTAACTTTACCATTCACACTGAAACATCAGAGGTTTTTAGTGCAGCTTTCCTCCACCCATGCCCATAATCTGCTGTAATGCAGCCACTAAAATTTGTCGTCGGCTGCCTTCCTGTGGCTCTGTTTTGCCTCAGCACCCTCGTAACCTGGCTTCCCTCCTTTCGGGAGCTGACAATTCCTACTCCAGTGTCCCAAATTCCCAGAGTTATAACACTCTTGGTATTAACTTGCATTACCTCCCTCTTGTCTCCATTCTTTCTTTTGCCTAACCTCTCCTTTAACTTCGTGCCCTACTACTGCCTCTGCATCTGACTGTGCCTCAGACTCCGAGCTCTGCCTCTAACTTACTGACCTGCTCATCTGGCAGTTGGACTTGTCTTTGTAGACAGTCGAGCCATACCGCCTTTTCAATGCTGCACCTATGCTCCTTGACCTTTGTCCATTCTGTCGTTGCGTCCACTGGACGCTCAGCACGCAACAAGCCTAGCACCCATTTCTTAGTGATGTTAACCTTCTTAAATACATATAAAGAAATCCCTTCCTCCATTTGGGATCTTTCGCCAGAAGCGCTGTCCATGACTGATTTACACTCCTGTTACCAGGTCCTGCCGCGGTCACCAGAGATGTAAGCGGTTTTGATCCTAGCCCAATTGCTAGATGGACCCAGCAGCAAGCTTCCCTCACCAGCAGCAGTTCACTTTCAACTAACTTTCGGATTTACAGCAATTAGAACAGGTGAGAAACCATTGGTGGGGCATTTTAATGTAGGTGATTTGAACTTCTCTATCAATATGCAGTGCAGTGATGTCAACAACATGTGTATTCTTGTAGTTTTATTTTGATTAATAGAAAACAACAAAGTAATAATTCCTTTTGGCTATTTTGTTTTATCTTAAGCTGAAACCAGAAACTTAACTGGACCAGTCACATAAATACTGTGGCTGCAAGAGCGGGTCAGAGGCTGGGTATTATGGGGCGAGTGTCTCTCCTCCTGACTCCCCAAAGCCTTTCCACCATCTCCAAGGCACAAGTCAGGAGGGTGATGGAATACTCTCCACTTGCCTGGATGAGTGCAGCTCCAACAACACTCAAGAAGCTCGACACCATCCAGGACAAAGCAGCCGTTTGATTGGCACCCCATCCACCATCTTAAACATTCACTCCCTCCACCACTGGCGCACCGTGGCTGCAGTGTGTGCCATCTACAAGATGCACTGCAGCAAATCACCAAGACTTCTTTGGCACCACGTCCTAAACCCATGACCTCTACCACCGAGAAGGACAAGGACAGCAGACACATGGAAGCACCACCACCTCCAGGTTTCCCTCCAAGTCTCACACCATCCTGACTTGGAAATATGTCGCATTTCCTTCATTATCGCCGGGTCATAATCCTGGAACCCACTCCCTAACAGCACTGTGGGAGCACCTTCACCACACGGACTGCAGCAATTCAAGAAGGCGGCTCACCACCACCTTCTCAAGGGCAATTAGAGATGGACAATAATGCCTGCATGCCAGGAACGAATGGAAAAAAAGGTTATGGAATTTTTTTTTAAAACATTCATGTAAATCTCGGATATCAGAATTATTTTTAAAAATCCCATAAAACCTTTTTTTTTTATAAAGTGCTTGCAAGAAACTGAAGACCAGTCTCTTGTAGAATCGAGCTCTGCATTAATTTATAAAAGTGGTTTCCTACAGCATATTCTTTTCAATCGCCTTTTTTTAGCTTTTGCAACTCAAAAGAATGCTTGCAAAGAATTGCTCCGGAGTGGGATTGGGTGAGAGTGGTTCGGAAGCAGACATACACTAGACATGAAACTTTGGGGACAGCGGAATTTGTTGAGTTGCCCATTGCCCTTCCCTGTTTGACCACGTGCAAATCTGCCATCTTCCAAAATGTGACATCTCTGCCCGTCAAATGCCATGAATGATTTTGTGATAAATTGCTCCTGATTTTAGTTCAAACTTGGTTTTTGGGTGGGTATGTATTTCTTGTCGGCCAAACGATGTGTGAACTAATAATGAAACCAGCCTCTTCAAATTTGAGGTTTTGGATGTCTGAGGTTAGAGGCCATGAAGAGGACAGAAGAGTGAAAAGGGCAATCAGAAAAGCGAGCATGTCATCAGAGAATGCAATGGTTCTGGGACAAAACTGGGGGATGCAGGTTGGAAAAGTATTCCGGAGTTTAGCTTGACTTTCAGTGAACAGGGTGAAACATTTCCACAAGATATTGAATGGATTAAGAAATGCCCAAGATCAAATAGATTGCTGTGTAGAACATAAATAGGCCAATCAGCCTTCGTTTGTTCAGTGCTTTTTGCAGTTATTAATAAGCTCTGAGCATCTTATTACTTGATTTATTTGACTGTAATTTGAGTCACCCCCAGCAGACGGAGCTATGATTAGTTTTTTTAATAGACATAATACTTGTATTACAGTAACAACTT
This sequence comes from Pristiophorus japonicus, assembly GCF_044704955.1. NCBI lineage: Eukaryota > Metazoa > Chordata > Chondrichthyes > Pristiophoridae > Pristiophorus > Pristiophorus japonicus. The sequence goes on from NC_091996.1 coordinate 41,947,278, forward strand.
GCATTTTTACATAGAAAAATGTCCCTAAGAGGGGTGACCAATAGCTTGGCCAAAGAGGTGGGTTTTAATAAGAAATATGAGCAAGAGTAGGCCACAAGATCCCTTGAACCTGCTCTTTTAAGGAAGACATTCCAGGAAGAAAGGATGGTGCAGGGGTCCTGGATTTAGGGAGCTAATTCCAAAGATTGGGACCCAGTGGCTGAGGGCACGACCAGCAATTTGGGGTGAGGGGAAAGGGGATGCATAAGAGGAACAAGAGTTTGTAGGGAGGGGAATGGAAGGAGCTATACAGAGATAGGATGGGGCAAGGCTATGGATGGGTTTCTACAGAAGAATGAGAATTTTAAATACAAGACATTAGGGGACAAGGAGCCAAGGTGGGTTAGAAAGGACAGGGTTTTGAATGCTTTGAATTTTATGGAGGGTGGAGAATAGGAATTCATCCTGAAGAGCAAAGGAATAATAAAGTCTGAAGCAATATTTCCTGTAAGCTGCGCTTTGTTCTTTGTGGCCTGTTTCTTTTAGTGCGTGGTCCTTTTAAGTTTTCACGCATGGACGGTATTTACAATGTAAAAGCCGGTGAGGTGCCTGCACGGACCTTTCCCATTACTTTGCGGCCGGGAAGCTTAGAGGGAACATTGGTCTGAAGTGGCAAAGGTTCCAATGGCAAATGGACTGAAGTAGGGGTACAGGTGGACAATATTATGGTGGTAGATGGTCTTTGTGGACGACATGGTGTAGGGTTGGAAGTATAGCTCAGGGTCAAGCAGGACATTTAGGCGATAAACAGTGTGGTTCAGCCTGAGACTGTGGCCAGGAAAGGGGATGGAGTTGGTGCCAAAGATACAGGGTTTATGACCGGAGCCGAAGACTATGGGCTAGAGATTCCGTATCACCCCAGTTGGAGCTGTTAACTTTTGAAAAGTTGTAAGTTTAGTGCCAGGTACTAATCAATCTCCACACCAGCGAAATTGAATCCCTGCGCTGAAAGAATGCAGGGGAGCACTAAATTAGACGCTAATGGCGTAGGTGAGAGGCATTAGGCTCCAAGTGGTAATGAATATGAGGTGTTGTGTAATCGAGAGTGAGCATTGGCGAAGGCGCCTTCCAGCCATTAAAGGGAGGGTCACTAGAGTCTGCACACCAGCCCCATATGATTTGGGGAATGTAGAACAGCGATCTGCTGTGGGCTGACTGCCCGCAATACTCCGGGAACTAAGCAGATACCTCCTGCACTTTCTGGCACGCATAAATGATCTTTGGAACAGAAGTACTGGGGAGTATCCCTTTAAGTGGCGCACCGCCAGCCAGCTTGTTCACGGCTCCGCTCCCTGGCACTGTCGGCGTGAGGCAGTAAGGCGGGGGAACTACTGAAGTTTGCAGATTGGGCTTGCAGCGAGCGTTGCATGCTCACTGACATCATGATCTGCATTGCAAAAGGTGCCGAGCCGCTAACTTTTATCATTGGCACTATGGGGCCAGCGAATGTGACATATGGCGCGGGAATCACCCCACTGCGGCGCTGCTGCCTGAACGCCCGTTAGCGCCCACCCCCAAGTGCTAACAGGAGGCGCTAACCAGCCAATTTCTCCCCCTATGGCTTTGGTCTTAGCGGGCTCAGGCCAATGCAAGGCTGGATGTTGGAGAAGCAGTATGACAGCAGTGGAAGGGTGGAGAGAACGGCTGGAGCTGGGTGACATCAGCATAGATGTGCAAACTGAGTCCATTTCTGCAGAGAGTATGGTATCGTAGTGGTTATGGGGGTGAAATTGCCCCGCGCCACATTTGAAGGTGGTAACCTTCCAGGGCCGGGACATTTATCGCTCGGCCTGGAGGTTCCGCCCCGGCGTGAAATTTGGCCCTTCCGCCCCTTGATGGAGATGGTGCGCTATCGGAGATGCTCCACGTCCGTGGAGGGGTGTTCCCGGGGAGTGGGGGTAGAGCTCCGGAGCCCAGTGTCTATGCCGGAAATGTCAGTGCTACGCAGGTGCTCCACTGAACGCTGATGCGACAGAACGCCCTCTCCTTCAATTAAAGGGGAGGGCCGCTGCACACTTGGCAGTCCCTTTGCCGTCCTCATCAGGGACGCCCTCCACCAGGCAAACAGCTTGGCACCCATAACGGTTTGATGCAAACGGGTGCAGGGCCTGTTTGCGTCAGCGTAAGGCGATGTCTAAGGCATTAATTAAACATTTTCAGATTGTAGATTATACACATACACTGTATGAAATTAGTTTCTGCAAATATTGGGCCAGATTGCAGTTTTGACTGTCTAAAATGATCATTAAATGTAAGTTAATGTGAGGTTGGTAGTTGAAGGTAATTACAAATAAAATTCCAATTCTGTAAATTGTAATTAGATTAGATTTTGAGATTCATTACATCTTGTTAAGGGATTCCCTTCGGAAATGATTCAAATGGAATTCTGATTTGTGATTGGAGGACCGGGCCCACGTGGTCCCAGGGACGTTTGCGCACTGCCTGCACCCCTGGGATCTGTGGGCCATTAAACTGCCCTCCACCTCGCAGCCTCAGACCGCAAGTTCTCACAGCCTCACCACCAGCAGGTCAGTTCATCATTGTTTCGCGGGTCGGAGGCATGCTCCGGAGGGCCGCAATTATTGGCCCGTCGTATTCCAGTATTTTACCAAATCTTCACTACTTCTAGTTGAGAGCATGATTTTAGCATCATTAGGTTGTGTTAATGCTTCAAATAAAATAGATTTTGTTAGCCCTCTTGTTATGTGTCAGTTAGGTTCACTTTAAAAACATGTCCGCTTTCACAGATGGAATCTTGATGAAAATGTGTGTAATACTCCCTTGTTTTTGTTTATTAACACAACACAATGATGCAAGAAGGTCCTCAAAGACAATGGGCTAGAACCTCCACTTTTGTGCTTATCGCCCCAAAATGGTCGTTATTTCCAGCGTTGGCGGTAAAGGGTTTTCAGATCGCCGGCTTCTCGCCCATTCTCAAAGCATCTAATCTCCATTTTTGAAAATGGCCGTTACCGCGAGCGATATGAAATGGGTGGTAGGTTAAATTTTTTTTACCTTCTGCCGTATAGTGTGGCTGTCCTTAGCAACGGCATGGCAACGCTTGATTCCCGCGATTCAGGAGGTCAAGTGTCATGTGCAGAAGAGGAGACAGAGAGAGAGGGCGCTCAGAGGGACTGAAGGCATGGCTGGGTGTGGTGTGGCTGCTTTGGGAGGGAGGAGGGAGACTTTAGAGCTTCACAGCAAGTAGACAAATAAAAATTAGCTGTTACCAGCCACATATTTGGCCTATAATGGAGAGAGGAGGAGGCATCACAGCACACTGTGGAGACTGATGCTGGAGAGAGCAGTGAGGTGGGAGAGGAGCACATTGGAGGCCGCAAAAGAGCCAGGAGGTTCTCGGGTGAGGCAAATGTCTCCCTCCTGCAGGAGGTCGCGTTACGCTGGGGTGATTTGACACAGGGAGGGCGTGGGAAGCCCACCCCAAAGGCCTACCAGATGATATGGACTGAGGTAGCAGAAATGGTCTCGTCGGCGACCAACGAGGTTCGTGAGGGCAACCAAATCCGCAAATGATGGAACGACCTTGTGGGATCCGCAAGAGTAAGTATTACATTGATTTACATGTACTTATGTATTTATATAATTTGATTTGTAACAGTCATGAGTGACTGTCATCAGATGTGAGGTCTTTCACTTTTATCGGAAATGTTTTACTCAAGGCCTGCGGTCACGGTGTACATTTTTAAGTAAAGAATGATAGTTTTCATAATAATCATGATTACATCTGTTGGTTATGTGTTGTATCAGTCTCTGACAGTACCTAGCAATGATATCACGCAATGATCTCATGCCATGTTGTCCTCTCACCTTTTACAGAAGAAGCTATCGACGATGAGGTCCGTGCAGAGGCGAACGGGTGGGGGGTCACCAGACCCAACAACATCACTGACAGGGAGGAGCGGGTGCTCGCACTCGTGGGGAAGCACCCCCGGACAGCCACGGATGCATCTGCAGACCCTGAAGTGATGCCACGTGAGTAAAATTTAAACCATTGCGTGATATAAAGTCATTAGATGCCATACCCACTCATAGCCGAACAATTATATATGATAGGTGATTTCTAAAATTGTAATCGAAATAATGCTGGCCTAATGAAAATCATTGCAATGCAAATGTGTTGACGGTCATGAAATGTGATGTCTGTGATGATTTTGATAGCAGTGGTGCTTTTGTCGTGCATGTGCTGTGTGTAGTGCTGGACTCCCCTTGTGACCCTAGCACCCCCTTCTCCTCTAATAACCTCATTTGTGTTTTGCAGCTCAGCCAGCAGCAAGACCACAGAGGCCTGTAGGTGGGGACGCGGGGCCTGACTCTCCGGACAATCCTACATCTGGTGCTGAGGAGCTCCGATTGTCGCCCGTCAATCCACTGGGTCTGTTCTCCATGGATGAGAGCGCCGACTTCGAGGAACCTGCATCGCCACGCTCAAGAAGCCATTCCACCCCAAGTCCTCTGGTCATTCCCGCCTCCACTCTGGAGGTACCGGCCCCAAGCACCTCACCACAGGGCACCCCATTTGTCCCCAGGATGGCGCTGACCCCGTGGAGGTCTCGTGGGCGCGACAAGTCTGTTCCATGAGCGCCACATGACAATGGAGAGATGGTACAGTTGTCCGGGAGGACTGTAGACATTGGTGACCAGCTCATTGAAGCAGTGGGGGGCATATCCCGACAGCTGGCCACCATGACCGAGTACATTCTATGGATGGTGTAGGCCTTGGATGCGATAGCCAGGACCATTGCTGGCACAGGCCTCCCAGTGGTCCCAGAGCGCAGCACTCCACTCCTAGGTTCCGCACCACCACTGCGAACGACAGATGAGAGCAAGGACCAAGATCCCGCTTCTGCATCAGAGAATGTTGCCCCCTCGGCACCCCCCGCTCCCATACCCGTGCAACCACCACATCTGCCGCCTTCCCTCCCAACGAGGCACCACCTGAGGAGCTCCTCGGCCAGGCACCGAGGAGGGGAAGGGGTAGAGGTGGGGAGAAGGGGAGGGGGGAAGGAAAGTGAGGTGCATGTCCGCAGGTGATGGCTGTGTTATATCTCCATCTGGATGTATGCAATTTGTTGTAATGTATGGGGACTGGGGACCACCCTCCTGCTTTGCCTTTGTATTCTGTGTTGCTGGACATGTTGAACATTTGATTGATGTCAATGGTGGAAAAAGTGGGGTGTGGGCGGGGATTGGGTGTTATTGCCTGTGATACTTATGTTTTCAGACCAATGTTGGTATAATTTTTTTTTATTGAACATAACCTTGTTGCGCATTGTCTCGGATAGCTACACCATTACACACTGGTGATTCCTTAACATGAAAGGGTTAAATAAAGCTTAACTTCAATCAACTTAAATTTTAACTAGCACCAAGGTGATGGGCACCATTGATGTTTGAGCTGCACATACACAGCAGTGTGTCAGCATTGTCACTCACATCAACGCTCTTTCAGGAAAATTGTTCAGATATCAGCTCCTCACGTAACAGTCTCGCAGCTATGTAGCCACCATGGGCCCTTTCCTGCGGTCTAGAGGGGGTCGTGGGCATGGTTGCATAGCCAGCCTGATTGTCTGGCCCTAGGTCAGTGTCCAGCCCCTCGTTGTCCTCTTCCTCTCTCTCTCTTGAGGTGGAGCATCAGTGCCTTCTGGCAATTCTTGGCCCCTCATGATAGCCAGGTTGTGCAGCATCGAGTATACGACCACAAATTTACCTACTTGCTCAGGGTTGTATTGTAGCTCCCCTCCTGAGTGGTCAAGACATCTGAAGCGCTGCTTAAGCACAGTTATTGTTTGGTGGCCCCATTGCATTGAAAGTATAATAGCGATTGATCAGAAGCAATGATTTCCTCACTAAAATACACCAGGAGTAAAGCCCCAATAGTCCAGAGTCTGAAAATATGTCTGTTGAAATGTTCACTTCACCTGAGAAGAACTCCTGAGTCAATGCAAACTCCCCTGAAGTTGAGGCAGCCTTTTGAATGAAGCGAACTACGATTTTAAAAATGCCAGCCACACTGCTGACATTCATTCAGAACAGTTCCACTTTTTATGGGCGGATTTTTGGGCGAGCGATATTGTGGGCGATATGTGCGAGGTGGTGAAAGTGACGCTGGGCGATCTCCTGGGTGTTAGTTTCGCCAAATATCCTCTTTTTACGACAAAAAAAAGTGGACGGGTGGTATTATTGAATCTTGGCATTAATTCCATGCGGAAAGTAACACTGGGTGATATTAGGCGCGTTGATTTCGCCCATTCTGATTCCGCCCCAAAAAAGTGTGCGGGCGGTAATATTTTTCCCCAGCGTTAAGCACATGGGGAAAGTAACGCTCGCCGATAAGTTTCCTAAAAATGCCCGTCAGTTTCCATTTTGTGCTTATATGGGCGTTGTACGTCATTTCAGCAGTTAAGTGGGCGTTAAGCATGCAAAAAAAAAGTGGAGGTTCTAGCTCACAATCCCTTCAAAACACAGTAAAGAAGATTCTGCATATTGTGAGAATGACAAAACCCGATGGTAGTGGAGGTACCCACGTACCATTGTCTCCATTTGTTACCCGGCTGGTGTGTGTCCATTTTGCTTGAATGTCTGATGGTGATTGGGGGGAGGGGAAGTTTATGCAACTCCTCCCAGTCGAGTGGTGAAGCATCCATGCAATCTGACTCCTGGTGCTGCAGAGGTCAGTCTGTTTCTATTCTTTCCACTGGGAGAGTGCAGGCATCTCTGATCCCAACAGTGTAGGCAGTCTCAGGTCAAGTTCATTTTTTTGAACTTCCATAGCTAAATTTGAAACCCATGATATGCAAAAAAACAAAGAAAGAATTTGTATTTATATAGCGTTTAGGACGTCCCAAAGCGCTTTATAGCCAATGATGTACTTTTGAATTGTAGCCAATGTTGCAATGTCCTTTCACTTGATAAAAATCACAGAATCATATGATCAGCACTTCCCATTTTAGGCAATGGATAAGTATTTCGTGCTTCAGTCAAATGTCTTCATGGTGGAATTAATTGGATGTAAATACATTTTGGTTTCCAGCATCAAAGGTAAGGGTTGCGAAAGATGTGCTACGTTGGCGGCATAACTAAATCAAATGTTCTGTTTATAAAGGCAGTTACAGAAACAAGTTGAGCCTTTATAGAAATTATAACCGTGAAGATACGTTGGCTACAGTTTAAATAACAGAGATGGCAAACAAAAAGACTTTTGCAACCGTTGGGTATCAAAAGCTCATGTATATTGTATTCCAGTTTTGAGAGCACGGTTATAATACTATTGTGTTGTATTGAAGTTTCAAATGAAATTGATTTTGTTAACCTTCATATCCTGGGTAAATATTTATGAACAGTGTACTGGATCTGCTGAAGTGGATTAAAAAATATACATATTTTATTGATTAAGGTCCGCAATTTAAATATTCAATGATTTGTATTTTGCATTTGAAAACATCAATCCAGAACCTAAATACAATGAAACATTAAAGATTCAGTCACTAACTAGCCTGGGTTGCATGGATGCTGTTTACACACCAGAAATCTTACTTGAGGTGACATATAATCGACAGAACTGATCCTAGCAGCTGCGGTTGAAAATATTATGGAACTCGTGATTTATCTCCATACAGATCTTTACCCTTCTACAGTTCTGAGAGAATGCTAAGAACAGAGCAGGGAAGAACCCTTTACGGTCTGAGCCTTGCATCAATTCAGCCTGGCTTATTCACATGAAACGATCGTGGGACCTTTTTAAACATCAGTATTGATGAGGAGATTAGTGAAAATATTTGATCATAGGGAATTTTGACTGATAAGAATCTTTATATAAATTGCTAAAGATACAGGGCTGGATATTTGTTTGGTGTGTGCCTCTATTAGCGCTCTGGAGGCACGGTAATGGGTTTGGAAATGATTAGCGCCCGAGTGGCAAGCTTCCAGTGCCACACCGGGAAATTTGGTGCCTGTTTTGCCGTGCCGTATTGCAACGCCCCCTGGTATCGTCCCAATCTGAAAATTAGTTTCGCGCTGACCCCGTAGCGGCCGACAGCCAACTCGCCAGAGCAAAGTGCCGGTCAGAGCTGACCCGGCGGTGGTGAGGGAAGGAATGACTGTCTGAGGTAAGTGTGATTGTTTTTTTGTGTTTTATTTTTGCGATTTATCTTTATTTGGGGTGAGCAATATATTGAGTGTTTTTTGTGCTGATTTTTTTTTTTCCCAGGGAGGCCTCTCCTTGGGTACACCGAAGCCGGATCTTTAGTAACGGATTTTCAGTTGCTCACCCATCCTAGCGCCCTACAAGAGGTGTGGAACGCCTCCCTTAGCGCTCCGCTCCACTCTCGGGGCGCAGCAACCGAATTTGTTGACTGCTGTTGCAAACCATTTCCCGGCGCAAAGTTTACCGCCTCGCTGTCATTAGCTCCCTAAGAAACCTTGCACTGAAAACCCAGCCAAAAGGATTTAACGATCATGGTTTGTTGATCCTAATGCTGGATTGAAATGCAGTTCCAAGCAATGCAGCACCAGTTAATTGTTTCATTCTGTACTTACGAGCACAGTTGAACAAATATTCATGTAACTGTATTTCCTGGGATTCTTTAGCACAGGCTTGCTGACCTTATGACCCGAACACTGCAAAAAAAAAAACTGTGCTGCAAGAATCTTTTTTTCTCTCCAGCTGCAGAACTATAAAAATTCAAACTTCCTCCACACAATTACAGTAAAGTTGCAGATCCTGTTTGGGGGTCAGCAACCTGTATGTTAAGAATTTGTGGGACTGTGACTAAGGCCAATGACCCACTGCAAAGATTGTTAGTGTTTTATTTTCAGCAATTTCTGTGCCTTATAATTTACTCCATTTTCAGTACCACGGCGTAACAGTCAATGGGAGGAAAATAAATAAACCCAGGGAAGGTTTCCTCAGTTTTATTATGTGTCAATGACATCATATGTTTAGAGGGATGATTTGCAGTGGTCATGATTTCTAGCAAGCACCTAAGCCTGTTGATTTAGAAGACTTTCATGATTTTGCCAAAAATAACAAACACAAGAAATCTTCCCAGTATCTTTACAATGTCACAGACACATAGGAATCTTCCCCTAGTTTGCGTGCCATTGTTTAGCAACAGGGCGATGGCAGCAAAGCTGGCTCTACAAGATTTATGAGAATGGTTCCAGGGATGAAGGGACTTCAGTGACATGGATAGACTGGAGAAGCTGGGGTTGTTCTCCTTAGAGCAGCGAAGGTTGAGAGGAGATTTGATAGAGGTGTTCAAAATCATGACAGAGTAGATAGAGAGAAACTGTTCCCATTGGTGGAAGGCTGAAGAAGCTGAGGTTTAAGGTGATTGGCAGAAGAACCAAAGGTGACATGAGGAAAAACTTTTTTATGCAGCGAGTGGTTAGGATCTGGAATGCACTGCCTCACAGGGGTGGTGGGGGGGGGTAGATTCAATTGTGGCTTTCAAAAGAGAATTGGATAAGTACCTGCAGGGCTATGGGGAAAAGGCGGGGGAGTGGGACTAGCTGAAGTGCTCTTACAGAGAGCCGGCACAGGCTCGACGGGCAGAATGGCCGCCTTCTGCTTTAACTATTCTATGATTCTATGCTTCTATCTCAATGGTCTGGACTTCTTGAGGCAAAATGCTTAATATATTTTGATTAGTAATCTACCGCATTCTCCTGTGGCCATATTCACTTCAAATTTTGAATTTGGTAATTTGGAGACGGTTAGAAAAACTGCACCTGGATATTTGTCATTCCTGCTCCTCTTGGCCACACAAAGAAAAGTAAAAAAAATAAAGGTGACCTTGAATGACACTTTTTGCTTCCTCTCCTCTTCTGACAGGCTTCACTTGGCGACAAAGCTGCAGCCGCGCCCCTGCTCAGGCCAGAGTTAAAATTGCAGTGGGTGGCTCAATTATGTCATTGGATCTAGATCTGCATATTTAAAGAAGGACCCCGCCAGCTTTGGGCTGGCAGTTTAGTTGCCTATCCCGAAGCGGCAGTAAGAATTGGAAAAACGGTGGGTCATCGCCAGGTGATTCACCTGGTGGATTTTAACTGATTACCCACCAGGTTTACACTGGATGAGTGGAGTTAAAATCTACCCCACCGAGTCAACTGTCAGTGGCAAACCCCTCTGAAGCCAGCATCCCAGCAGCCTCCTGAACATGGTATTGGAGAAATGTTCACAGGAAGTAGACAAAACAACTCCACTCAAACTGGAATATGAAACCAAACCTGAGGAGGCAGCAATGGTAAACCTCAAGTGTTGTATACGGACCACGATTTAAGTCTCTGCAGCTGGGTTTTTGTCTTTGGATCCACTCTTGCGGCTGACCGTAATTGAGTCTCAACTTTGTCACTCGTGTTACCTCATAGGCCTCCCACACAATCTTTTTTGCACGTCAGATCGACAGGCAACACCAGAGTTCACGGCAAAGAGTCGCATTTGTTTACAGATCGTAAATGACTGGTGAGCCACAAAGACTCAAGGCGAGAAAGGTATTTTGATGCTGCTATATTATAAAAAAAAAGTAGTTAACCTAATTGTTACCTGGTGATGATTTGTATTAGATAAATACTGAATGTAGTTAGTTGCTGCGAATGTGAACTACAAGATGGAGTAAAAATGAAGTGAAGAGGAGCTTATCACTCTACCAGTAAAATTATACATAACACGAGTAAGCTGTAGAGGAGAATTAGTACAGCTACAGGTCAGACTGGATTAATTATAGTTTCAATTATAGTGCAACAAACTTGAGTCCATCCTGATACAACATTGAAGCAAAATGCCAATACAGATGAAGCTATATTGAGATATGCACTGCTATCTTTAATGATTGTGTCTGTGTGTAAAATCTTGTACAATATGTATGTCATCAATACATTTTCAGTTTCAGTATACTCTTCAGAATCACTCACTTCATTTCCTCTGGTTATATCAGTTTGTGTAGAGTATTTTAAATGTGTTAATGAATGAATTATAATGACCCATATGGGACTTTTACACTGACGTTAAACGATGAATTGCAGAGGAAATTCATTGTGTTTCACGAGGATAGTAAATACATTTATACTAAAACATCTCTCTCGTGCTGGTGAATTCTGTTGCAATGTGTGAAACAATGAATTGGATTAAAAGAGAGGAAAGAGATAATGGTGATTAAGGACAGTTTCTCAGAGTGGTTGAAAGTGGTGACCCACAGGATTCTGTTCTGGGAACCCTTTTGTTCAGTGTACATCAATTATTTGGATATCGAGCTAGAGCGAGTGGTGTCCTAAATTTGCAGACAATACTAGAATAGGGGAGGGGACCTAGTAAATGATTCTGAGAACCAAAGGAAGCTGCAAGGGAGCACTGATATCGATGGTGGAATGGACAAACAAGGGGCAGCTGGGATTTAATGTCAGTAAATGTGAGGTGGCACATTTTGGTTCAAATTTAAAAGTAATTCTGCTTTGAATGTGGGAAGGTTTGATGATGATGAAGGGCAGAGGGATTGGGGAGCTCGGCTTCACAAAACATTAAAAACAGCAGCTGGTGTGCAAGGCCTTCAAAAACAAAATTGAGGAATACTGTGTTTTATGGCAAGAGGCATAGAATATAAAAGTCGAGAATAGCGTATCTATATGCAACCTTAGTAAGACCACACTTGGAGCACTGTGTTCAGTTTTGAGCTCTACACTATAGGAAGGAAGTTCAGACAATGACAACGGTACAGTTCGGATGCTGCCTGGCATATACAAATACAAATACAAGGACTAAATTTGGGCTGATTTCATTATAAGAGAAAAGTTTGCAGGGTGATCTGAGAGTGGTGTTTAAAATTATGAAGGGATGGGACAAAGTAGATAGAAACAAACTGTTTTGGTGGCTGAGGGTCTAGAATGAGGAGCTGTATATATAAAATTAAATGCAAGAGATTTAGGACAGAGAGCAGGAGAATTTTTTTGCACAGAGGGTTGCGGGCTGCACCAGTGCTTGCAGCAGAGATCATGCCAACCTTTAATAATAGGTTAGTTATGTGGTTGAAGAAAAGGTGCATGAGGTGATTTGGGAGTGGAGTGGACACATGGGATAAGGACGACTGGTTGAGTGGAGGATATAACACCAATATGACTGGTTGAGCTGAATGGCCTGTTCGGTTTAGTAATTCTTATGTAAATGGATGTAAATTGGAGGATCTGAAAAGGGGAAATGAATAGAAACTATTGAAAGCTTCGTGCTGGATCACAGCCAGTGGGTTATGGAAAGTCTGAGTTTGTGTTCTACGAGTTCCTCTAAATACGAACATTAAATTCGGCATCATGCCTGAAAAACTTCAATCCTGATTACTGACCTTATTGCAGAAAGTAATACTTAGCCAGTGACTTGTTCAGGATCGTATTCTATGTGACTTTCTCCGATTGTAGCTGCTTGCTAAATTGGTTGTTTGAAAGCCGAGTGCAACAACATAATCAATTATCTTCTGAGGACTGTCATTTTGAAACCGTGAAGTCATCCCACATTAACATCTTGCTTCATTGTTTTAATATAACTGGCTGAAATCCAAACTGGGCTGCACCATCTTTGGTTTCTTGTGACCATAATAGCTTTGAAACTGTTCAGTTAATCTTTGAATTCATGTGTCTTTCTTCAAATTGGACATTTCTGAGTAACATTCAGTCTACACTAGTACTAAACATCAGCTGGTCCTTTACCTCTGCACAGTATACCTGTACGTGTCAGTTGATGCAAGGACAATTGAGTTTTTCAGACTGTTGGGATGGTCATGGTTTAATGTTCCTCAGTAAGCGAACCAATTCATTATAAATTTAGCAGTTGAAATATTTTTGCAATACAGTAGTCATTAATACAGAAGTCAAAATGAATGCACTAAATCAATGTTTAATCGCTAAAACTGCCATTGCATAATCATCCATCATCCAACAGATGGATAAATGCATCATAACTGCGTCTCTGCTGAGTTAGCTGATCTGAGTGAGGGTCGGAGTGGAGTCCACAATTGGTTTCAGAGCCAGGCTAAGGGAATAGGTTGGGCAGGATCTTTCTCCTGATTGTTCTCCATTGATCCCTCCTAGACAGTGCCAGTGGTAGGGAGCAAGGACAGATTGAACTCAGCTGTGATGTCCAGGTTCATGTACAAAGAGTGGCTATTTGGGTGAGGTACCAATGGAACTTCACCACAGCACCTTCAGGAGAGGAAAAGTTCCTTTTAAGAATATTTTAAAACTCTTTTGGCTTTGAGATAAAATCACTGGGGGTTAGAACCTCCAAAAACAGGTGTGGGGATTGCATTGCACGATTAACCCACTCCCATTCGCTGCTTTGCAGGCAACACATAAAATTGGTGCTGCCTGCTGTTTTAAATGATTGAGTGCAGCTAGTGCTACTGTTCATTGGCTGCACACATCAGCAGGGGGCCCGATATCGTGAGTGGCTAGTGCTACTTAAAGGCAGCCTGCACCTCTTAAAGGGGAGGTGCATTGTGGCTGCAAGAAGTGGTGGGAGTGCCCCTCTGCACTCCTTGCATAATCCACCTCACCCACCCTGCCCCACCCTCAATCCATTAAAACACAAATATATCGGAAAATGCAAAACACTATACCCAGGTACTACGCTTCAGTGAAGCTACTTAATTTTATAGGGGCCCTATATTTGGTTGGACAGCCATGTAAGCCATGGCTCAGTGGGTAGCAGTCCTGCCACTGAGACAGAAGGTTGTGGGTTCAAATCCCACTCCAGAGGCTTGAGCACAAAGTCAAGGTTGACTCTCTAGTGCAGTGCTGAGGGAGTGCTGCACTGTCAGAGGTGCCTTCTTTTGGATAAGGTATTAAACCAAGGCCACATCTGCTCTCTCAGGTGGACTTAAAAGATTTCATGGCACTATTTTGAAGAAGAGCAGGGGACTTCTCCGTAGTGTCCTGGCCAATATTTATCCCTCAAACAACATCACAAAAACAGATCTGGTGATTATCACAATGCTATTTGTGGGAGCTTGCTGTGCGCAATTGGCTGCCGCGTTTCCTACATTACAACAGTCACTACACTTCAGAAGTAAATTGGCTGTAAGCGCTTTGGGACGTCCCGAGGTCATGAAAGGCGCTATATAAATACAAGACTTCCTCTTTTTTTGGACAAAAGCCTTGTAGGCCCAAGTATTAATCTACATCTTGATGAAAACTGGTCACATGGGTAAAGCTGGTGCCCGTGAAGAAAGGAGGAAAAATACAAGGTCAAAAAAAGAGTAAGTATACTCAAACCAGTTGCAACATCTGGAAGCTTTGCATGTGTGTGGTGTTGAAGTGATAACTTTTGCATCAGGTTCTGTGATCTACATTCTTCAACAAACTGTTACCCACAGCTGTACTTTGTTTGTCACAGTCTTAGCAATAAAAGCGAATTTTATTTATAATTCAACACTTTTCACCATTTCTGTGAAAAGCACAGGAAACTAGTAGTTGCTGCTGCACGAGACTGGCAACAAATGGAATTAAGTTAGCGGCATCACAAGTTTATTGTCTGCAGTTCTTGCCAAATTAAATCATTAAACTTCTCTACTTTTAAGTATTTTCTTAAAATGTATTTCTAAGTACTCTTAATTATTTGCCCCTTTTTGATTATTCAGCACCACACACTGCAGCATGTTTTCTTCTCTTCAGTAAAATTCACCACCATGTACCTCGTTGAGCAGACAATTTGCTTACCAACCACTGAGGTAGATCATAACTTGGTGCGACAGTATGGGTGATAGCGAGTTGGTGGGCCATTTTATATTTCTCCTGATTTTTATTTGTAGCGAAGTTATCGGAAATAAAAATCAGCAGAGATGTAAAGCGGGCTGCCGACTCGCTGTCACTTGTTTTACACAGTCACACAAAGTCAAGATATAACCCATTACCTCTCCCCCCACCCCCCCCCTCTAACTAGCTATTGGGTGGGGCACACGAGCGACTCGGGCACTTTCTCGATTTACTTGTCCGAGATTAGCAGCTTAGCATATGGGAGAATCGTGACAAGAACTTGCACTTGACCGCCCTGTGTTGCACCAACCAATTATCTTGCCACCTAACATTACTTTGGTTTGACAGAGACAATACAAGCAAAAATTCTACAAATTTCTGAAGTAAAATGATGTGCAAATATTATTGAGCATAATCTGAGGCACATACTCAAAGTTGGTAGTGTTGAAACTTGAAACAATACTTTTCAGATATCTACACAAGAGGCTCCCTTTGTAAAATTGAACTGCCCTGAACACAGCTGGCACTGGGCCAGCTCTGTTCAGGAAAATAGAGTCTGCAGGTAGCCTAAGCAGCTGGAGGCCACCACCAAAAAAGGTAAGTTTAAAAAAAAAAAAATACTTATCTAAAATGTGGAGCCAGATTGAACAGAAGTGCTCCTCCCAGCTCCACTGCAATGCCAAAGATCATTGCTGGATCTTGCTCGGCTCTCTCCTGATCACTGCCACCCTCTCCCGGTCGGCTCGAAGGGCCATATGGCCTATTCCTGCTCCTATTTCTTATGTTCTTATGAAACATTTAAAAAAATTTATTTTACACTCAATCGTGTTAAGTTAGATGTAGCATAGGCTCAATGTAATGTAAAGCTCATCAGAAGAAAACCTATGGTTCGCTTTATTGCACTTCCATTTTATTATCTTGACCTTGGGCCAGAGGCTCAAGGCACTCAGAACAACATGTTTGAGTATAAAATAAATTTATATTTTGTTTAAAATAAATGTTTCATAAGAACATATGAAATAGGAGCAGGAGTAGGCCATATGGCCCTTCGAGCCAGCCCCACCATTCATTAAGATCATGGCTGATTACCGAATCAGTGGCAACTATCGGACAAGGTCCAATCAATGGTGCTATTCACCACAAACTTTGTTTCACTTACCTAAACTTGGTTTAGCCAACAAATCAAAAGGAAACATCTGAGGAGATCTCGCAGGGGTATTCCACAATTCCAGTTTCATATTTAACACTTATTTCTATACCCTAAAACGATTACAGTTTTGTTTTTAATTTAAAAATATCTATTCATTGTTATTTTTCTAGGTAAATCAACCGAAGGAACCCGGTTAATCTGACAGCTTTGCTGCCCTCGATGCAGAAACATCTTTTGCAATGACCTTTAACACTTCAATCAGCGAGTCCACATGTAAACCTCAGAAGCTGGTTATTTTCATCCCTGCTTTTCTAAGTGTGGTTTTTATATTGGGTTTTGTTCTGAGTGCCTTGAGCCTGTACACATTTTGGTTTCGCTTCAAGGAGTGGAAAACCAACATGATCATCCAGTTTAATCTGGCTTTATCAGACATCATCATAGCTCCAGCAGCACCGTTTATGATCATCTACTTCTCAATGACAAATCATTGGCCATTTGGACAGTTCCTGTGTCAGTTAAAAACGTTCTTGATATTTGTACATATGTACGGCAGTATCTACTTTCTCACTTTGGTGAGTGTGCACAGATATATCACAGTGGTGTGCTTGACCAAGAATAGTATTTTTAAGAACAAAAGAGTTGTGAAGTCCATTTGCGTGGCTGTATGGATTTTCCTCGTTATTAACGCATTACCATTCTTTGTTGTCCTCAAAACATCTGAAATGTATAACGTTACCCAATGCTTAAGTGTGCATCAAAACAAAATGTTATCTGTATACTTCACATGGAGCATGGTCATTTTATTCCCCGGGTTCATCATCCCATTTGGAGTTTCAGTCACTTGCTACATCCTACTTGGATCTTATATCGTGAAAATTGACACCAACCTATCAAGGGGAAAAGCGATGAAAGTGAAATCAATGGGGATAATTGCAGTGTCTCTGGTGACGTTCGTCGTTTGCTGTTTGCCAGTACAGGTTTTGCGTTTAGCAGCTGTCATGATTAAACAGCTCTATCCTGAGAAGTGCCAGTTGCTACACGAGATAGAAAATATGTATTATGTGTCTTTTGTACTCGCCAATGTGAACTGTTGTCTGGATCCTCTGCTCTACTGGTTTTCCAGCAGGAAATTCCAAGAAGCTTTCAAAAGTACTCAAAAGAGTTTATTCGGCTGTCATCGCAAAAAGCAAAATCCAAGTTTCGATACAAATAGTCAGTTGTAGCAGCTAGACCCACTGATTCAAAAATGAAATGCTTTTGCTGCAATTTTATTAAAATGTGACGTGTGGAATAGTTGAACATTTTACTTGAAAACAATCATGTACTTTTTTTTGTGAATCTATCTATTATGACATGTAATAGACCTAATATTTTAGTATTCCCTACATTGCAACTGTGAAAACACTCCAAAAGGACGTAATTGGCTGAGAGTACTTCTGGAGGTCGTGAAAGGCGCTATATAAATGGGGGGAGGGGGGTGTCGGGGCTGATTGTGGGTAATTGCGGGAGATTTGAGAGTGATCCCAGGGGGTCAGAGAAGATGACAGATCGCAGGGGGTCAGGAGTGAACGCGGGGTGTGGTTAGGGGTGATCGCAAGGGTCAGGAGTGAACGCGGGGTGTGGTTAGGGGTGATCGCAAGGGTCAGGAGTGAACGCGGGGTGTGGTTAGGGGTGATCGCAAGGGTCAGGAGTGAACGCGGGGTGTGGTTAGGGGTGATCGCAGGGGGTCAGGAGTGAACGCGGGGTGTGGTTAGGGGTGATCGCAGGGGGTCAGGAGTGAACGCAGGGTGTGGTTAGGGGTGATCGCAGGGGGTCAGGAGTGAACGCGGGGTGTGGTTAGGGGTGATCGCAGAGGTTAGGGGTGATCGCAGAGGGTCAGGAGTGAACGCGGGGTGTGGTTAGGGGTGATCGCAAGGGTCAGGGAAGCTGTCCGATCGCGGGGGAGATCGTGGTGTGATGTCATGGGTGATCGCAGGGGGAGCGGGGAAGCTGAGAAATCACGGGGGTGTCAGGAGGAGATCGTGGAGGTGGAGTGAAGTGTTTACAGGGTAAGATTGTTCACCTGAAGGAAACATTCCTGGAAGTGTTTACAGGGTAAGATTGTTCACCTGAAGGAAACATTCCTGATCCTCTTGGCCCACTAGCAATGCTGTAAAGGCACTTAACGTATGGATCCAACCCTTCTGGGAGAGCAAATTGTGAGGAGTTCATAAGAAATCTGCAAAGGGATACAGACAGGCTAAGTGAGTGGGGAAACATTTAACAGATGGAGTATAATGTGGGAAAATGTGAGATTATCCACTTTGGCAGAAAAAATAGAAAAGTTAATTATAATTTAAATGGAGAAAAATTGCAAGTGCTGCAGCACAGAGGGACCTGGGGGTCCTTGTACATGAAACAAAAAAGTTAGTATGCAGATACAGCAAGTAATCAGGAAGGCAAATGGAATGTTGGCATTTATTGCAAGGGGGCTGGAGTATAAAAGCAGACAAGTCCTACTACAACTGTACAGGGTATTGGTGAAGCCACACCTAGAGTACTGCATGCAGTTTTGGTCTCCGTATTTGAGGAAGGATATACTTGCATTGGAGGCTGTTCAGAGAAGATTCACTAGGTTGATTCCGGAGATGAGGGGGTTGACTTATGAAGATAGTTTGAGTAGGTTGGGCCTATACTCATTGGAGTTCAGAAGAATGAGAGGTGATCTTATTGAAGCTTATAAAATAATGAGGGGGCTGTGAACAGCCTCCAATGGAAGTATATCCTTCCTCAAATACGGAGAGCAAAACTGTATGCAGTACTCTAGGTGTGGCCTCACCAATACCCTGTACAATTGTAGCAGGACTTCTCTTCTTTTATACTCCAGCTCCCTTGCAATAAATGCCAACATTCCATTTGCCTTCCTGATTACTTGCTGTACCTGCACACAAGGTGGATGCAGAGAGAATATTTCCACTCATAGAGGAAACTAAAACTAGGAGATATAGTCTCAGAATAAGGGGCCACCTATTTAAAACTAAAATGAGGAATTTCTTCTCTGAGGATTGTAAATCTGTGGAATTCTCTGCCCCAGAGAGCTGTGGAGGCTGGGTCATTGAATATATTTAAGGCAGAGAGAGACAGATGTTTGAGCAATAAGGGAATAAAGGATTATGGGGAGCGGGCAGGGAAGTGGAGCTGAGTCCATGATCTTACTAAATGGTGGAGCAGGCTCAAGGGGCCAAATGGCCTACTCCTGCTCCTATTATGTTCTTATGTTCTCGCCTCCGTTTACCTGTCAGGTTTCCCAAGATCTGGAAAACCCAGCCAACATAAGTTTAAAAATAGAAAACATATTAAAATGGAGGCACACTGCCTCCTCACAAGCATTCAATGCCTCCTGAAAGCGGATTGGTCACCCGCCTCAGTTAAAACCGGAGGTGGGTGGGTTGAGGCGGCTTGGGGTTCTGTTTGAAATTTTTTACATTTTTACTTGATGCAACCCTCCCATTTTTTTGGCCGTTAAAATTATCCCCATTGAGTCCCCGCCATTTCATTATATATAGTTTTGATGCAATTAATAGTTCTCTAAAAATACCATTGTCTTTAATAGAAAGGAAAATCGGGTGAGATGCATAACTGCGGCTGATCCGATATCACCCCAAAGTCAACTCCTGTGAGTGTCATTTTTTAGAGAAATCCGAGTAGCGAAATAACACAGAAGCTGAAAGCTGAGGTTTGATTTTTCACTTCATACTTACTGCACTTCCTGGACAACTGGCTGTTCTTGTTCTTTCTGTTAATGTACACAAGTAAAACCTGTAGATTTGACAGATAGAATATAACAATGTGGTATAACAATTTTTCAAGCAACATTACCAATATGTTGGACATAGCTGTGTGTAAATTTATTTTATTTCTTAGCTTAAAGAATAATATAAGCTATGATTTGCTATCTCGTGACAAGCCAAAATAGAAATTCATGAGAAAACATTGGCATTTTGATATTAATGTTTAATAATTTATTTCTAAATGCCTTTTGTAAATGATGCGCAGTCACATTTTAAATATCTTGTATAACAAATAAACCTGTAAACATCAGTTGAAGATTGTGATTTGATTATTTTGTTGAGAAGCCTTTATTACACACTGAAGTCTGAAGTGTTTGTTCAAGGTACATTTTCCCTCCAATACCTTCAGCTTAAAATATTCTTTATTGCTTTATTCATCATCTTCATAATGGTACTGTAAGAGAGAATAATAAATATTCCCATCCATAATTTCTCCTCCTGTTTTTTAAAGAAATAGTTGGTTTATTAACAAAGCTTTAACAATCTGATTCCCGGGATGGCGGGATTGACATATCAAGAAAGACTGGATCAACTGGGCTTGTATTCACGAGTTCAGAAGAATGAGAGGGGATCTCATAGAAACGTTTAAAATTCTGACGGGTTTAGACAGGTTAGATGCAGGAAGAATGTTCCCAATGTTGGGGAAGTCCAGAACCAGGGGTCACAGTTGAAGGATAAAGGGTAAGCCATTTAGGACCGAGATGAGGAGAAACTTCTTCACCCAGAGAGTGGTGAACCTGTGGAATTCTCTCCCACAGAAAGTTGTTGAGGTCAATTCACTAAATATATTCAAAAAGGAGTTAGATGTAGTCCTTATTACGAGGGGGATCAAGGGGTATGGCGAGAAAGCAGGAGTGGGGTACTGAAGTTGCATGTTCAGCCATGAACTCATTGAATGGCGGTGCAGGCTCGAAGGGCCGAATGGCCTACTCCTGCACCTATTTTCTATGTTTCTATGTTTCTAATCACACCAGTTCATCCACTAGGCTCACAACTACATACCTCATCGTGAATGACCTCGACCCAAACTGACTGGGGTTTTATTGAGTCTTGTGAACACCACATGACTGGCTAAGCCACTCACAATGCAACCGCTCTACTACTATTTTTGTGTAAAACTTTAAATCTCTTAAACTTAGATCTGAATTGACACATTGTTATCAGACTTTCATTCAGATTCAAGCAAACTCACCATTTTTCTGGCTTAACTGGGATTGTCCTGGCTTTGTAAATTTTGCCACCGTCCCTTTACTTTAATCTTTTGGTTTTCTCTTTGCTTCTCTTGTTTCCCCAGTCAAAACACCTGATGGCAGAGCAGATACCTCAACCACTCAAATCCTCCTGCCAATGTCTCTTTTGACCCAGTGCTAGGAGCTGAGAAATGTCTGGAATGAAATAGAAACTTAGGATCAGGAGTAGACTATTCAGCCCTTCGAACCTGCTCCACCATGAAATAAGATCGTGGTTGATCTGCGACCTAACTCCATATACCCGCCTTTGGTCCAAAACCCTTAATACCTTTGGTTAACAGAAAGCTATGAATCCTCGATTTAAAATTAACAATTGATTTAGCATCAATTATCGTTTGTATGTAGAAGTTTTTCCTAATTTCACTCCTGAAAGTCTGCCTCTAATTTTTAGCCTATGCCCCCTAGTCCTAGACTCCCCAACCAGCGGAAATAGTTTCTCTCTATATATCCTATCTGTTCCCCTTAATATCTCGAAAACTTTGATCTTACCATCTAAATTCTGAGGAATACAACCCTAATTTGTGTAATCTCTCCTCGTAACTTAACCCTTGAAGTCCGGGTATCATTCTGGTAAACCTATGCTGCACTCACTGTTATATTTCTTTCCCCTTCTCCCTCTAAGTGTTTGTCTTCTGCCAGCGCCCTTTCCTAAGAACATAAGAAATAGGAACAGGAGTAGGCCAAACGGCCCCTCGAGCCTGCTCCACCATTCAATAAAATCAGGGCTGATCTGATCATGAACTCAGCTCCACTTCCCCATCCGCTCCCCATAACCCCTTATCCCCTTATCGTTTAAGAAACTGTCTATTTCTGTCATAAATTTATTCAATGTCTCAGCTTCCACAGCTCTCTGAGGCAGCAAATTTCACAGAGTTACAACCCTCTGAGAGAAGAAATTTCTCCTCATCTCTGTTTTAAATTGGCGGCCCCTTATTCTAAGATCGTGCCCTGTAGTTCTAGTCTCCTCCATCAGTGGAAACATCCTCTCTGCATCCATCTTGTCAAGCCCCCTCATAATCTTATATGTTTCGATAAGATCACTTCTCATTCTTCTGAATTCCAATGAGTAGAGGTCTAACCTACTCAACCCCCTCATCCCCGGAATCAACCTGGTGAACCTTCTCGGAACTGCCTCCAAAGCAAGTATATCCTTTTGTAAATATGGAAACCAAAACTGCGTGCAGTATTCCAGGTGTGGCCTCACCAATACCTTATATAGCTGTAGTAAGACTTCCCTGCTGTTATGCTTCATCCCCTTTGCAATAAAGGCCAAGATACCACAAGTACTCCCAGGTCCCGCTGTACTGCGGGACTTTGCAATCTTTCTCCATTTAAATAATAACTTGTTCTTTCCTTTTTTCTGTCAAAGTGCATGATCTCACACTTTCCAACATTATACTCCATCTGCCAAATTTTTGCCCACTCACTTAGCCTGTCGATGTCCTTTTGCAGATTTTTTGTGTCCTCCTCACACATAGCTTTTCCTCCCATCTTTGTATCGTCAGCAAACTTGGCTACGTTACACTCAGTCCCTTCTTCCAAGTCGTTAATATAGATTGTAAATAGTTGGGAACCCAGCAATGTTCCCTGCGGCACCCCACTAGTTACTGGTTGCAACCCGAGAATGAACCATTTATCCCGACTTTGTTTTCTGTTTGTTAGCCAATCCTCTATCCATGCTAATATATTACCCCCAACCCCGTGAACTTTTATCTTGTGCAGTAATCTTTTATGTGGCACCTTGTCAAATGCCTTCTAGAAGTCCAAATACACCACATCCACTGGTTCTCCTTTATCCACCCTGTTCGTTACATCCTCAAAGAACTCCAGAAAATTTGTCAAACATGACTTCCCCTTCATAAATCCAAGCTGACTCTGCCTGACCGAATTTTGCTTTTCCAAAGGTCCTGCTACTGCTTCTTTAATAATGGACTTCAATATTTTCCCAACCATAGATGTTAGGCTAACTGGTCTATAGTTTCTTGCTTTTTGTCTGCCTCCTTTTTTAAATAGGGGCGTTACATTTGCAGTTTTCCAATCTGCTGGAACCTCCCCAGAATCCAGGAGATTTCCGTAAATTACAACCAATGCATCCACAATCCCTGCCGTACTTCTCAAGACCCTAGGATGCAAGCCATCAGTTCCAGGGGATTTATCCACCTTTAGTCCCATTATCTTACTGAGTACCACCTCCTTAGTGATTGTGATTGCGTTAAGTTCCTCCCATCCATAACCCCTAGACTATCCACTGTCGGAATATTGTTAGTGTCCTCTACTGTAAAGACTGATACAAAATATTTGTTCAGAGTTCCCTGTCAGCAGAGCCTAGAAAGGGAGGCTCGACTATGCACTGAGCACCAACAAGCTCCACCTTTAAACTTTCACTTTCAATAAGAGAAATAAGCAAACCTTTTTTGAAGAATGCTGCTTCTTCCCAAACTCTTTTCCCGTAACCCACACATGTGGCCTTTTAACTGATAAAAGGGACAGCAGCATTCTCCCAGGTTCCTGTGATGCTGCTGTGTATGTTCAGCTCATGCAATCTTTCTTTTACACTTGGGAATACACCTCACTTTCAGTTAGAAAAGTGTTTTATAGAAACGATAGTCAAAAAATGTATCCTCCACATCAAAAGAAGACACTGTCCACAGCTAAGAATTAGAACCTCCTTATGTACTCAGGATGGGAAAAGACCATTGGGCTCGTCCCACTTATTCCTAGACACATTCCTATGTCCTCCCACCTCCTGGAAGAAGCAAAACACACACAGACCTGCAGCCAATTCAGGAAGCCTCCCAGAAATTCCTCTCTGACCCCTCAAAGGCAGTCAGACAAGTATCAGCAGGGCCCAACCAGTCGCTTGTTATGCAGATTCTTAGCTCCCTTCTGCCCTAATCTTGTAGCTTTCAAAACATGTATCTTCTTCTTGAAGGTCTACAAGATGTCATTCTTCAATACCATTTCCAGAATGCTGTTCAACAGATTGATCAGCCTCTGAGAAAATAATACTTGCGGACATCGAACCTCACTCCGTAATTTCTCAATTTAGTTGGGTGGATCCTAGTTCTACCTGGCCTATTTCCCTCCACTAATCTATCTACAAGTAGGTAGCTGAGGCCCTTCATAATTTTAAAGACTCTCTAAGTCTACGCCTCTCCACCAAATCCAAACCCAAGCACACAGTTAATCTCAATAGCTCAGTCCACTTCACTGAGGAATATCCGTGTTGCCTTCTCTAGAACCATAATGTCCTTCATGATGTAGCGGGACCAAAATGGTACATAAAACTCCCAATGAGGTCTCTCACGTGTTGAAAGATTTAAAAATAGTAACTATGATGATGATGATGACATCAACTTGCATTTTTATAGCACTTATGATGTAGAAAAATGTCCCAAAACACTTCACCGAGGTGTAATCAGACGAAAATGGATGTCGAGCAAAGAAGGAGCTATTAGGCTTGGTCAAAGATATAGGTTTTAAGAAGCGTCTTAAAGGATGAGACGGAGGTGGAGTGATAGAGGGGTTTAGGGAAGGAATTCCAGAGCATGCGGCTTAGGGTGTGGAGGCATGGCTGCCAACAGTGAAGGGGAATGCGTGAGGCCAGAGTCAAAGAAATGGAGAGATGGTGGAGGCCAGCATATTTTAGGGGTGGAAGAGGTTACAAAGATAGGGAGAGAAAAGGCTGTAAAGGATTTAAACATGAGGACAAATTTGCTGGCGTTTTGAGATATGACGAGCAGGGTAGATAAAGGGGAACCAGTAGATGTCGTGTATTTGGATTTCTAGAAGGCATTCAATAAGGTGCCACATAAAAGGTTACTGCACAAGATAAGAGCTCACGGGTTGGGGGTAATATATTAGCATGGAAAGAGGATTGGCTAACTAACGGAAGGGATAAATGGGTCGTTTTACGGTTGGCAAACAGTAACTAGTGAGGTGCCGCAGGGATCGGTGCTGGGGTCTCAACTATTTACAATCTATATTAATGACTTGAATGAAGGGACTGAGTGTAATGTAGCCAAGTTTGCTGATGATAAAAGATGAATGGGAAAGCAAATTGTGAGGAGGACACAAAAATCTGCAAAGGGATATAGACAGGCTAAGTGAGTGGGCAAAAATTTGGCAGATGGAGTGTAATGTGGGAAAATATGAGGTTATCCACTTTGGCAGAAAAAAATAGAAAAGCAAATTATAATTTAAATGGAGAAAAATTACAAGATGCTGCAGTACAGAGGGATCTGGGGATCCTTGTGCATGAAATACAAAAAGTTAGTGTGCAGGTACAGCAAGTAATCAGGAAGGCAAATGGAATGTTGGCCTTTATTGCAAGGGGGATAGAATATAAAAGTAGGGAAGTCCTACTACAACTGTACAGGGCATTGGTGAGACCACAACTGGAGTACTGTGTACAGTTTTGGTCTCCATATTTAAGGAGGGATATACTTGCATTGGAGACAGTTCAGAGAAGGTAAACGAGGTTCATTCCTGAGATGGAGAAAGTTTGAGCAGGTTGGGCCTATACTCATTGGCATTTAGAAAAATGAGAGGTGATCTTATTGAAATGTATACGATTCTGAGAGGGCTTGACTGGGTAGATGCAGCCCTCGTAGGGGAATCTAGAACTAGGGAGCATAGTTTCAGAATAAGGGGTCGCCCATTTAAAACGGAGACGAGGAGGAATTTCTTTCCTCAGAGGGTTGTGAATTTTTGGAATTTTCTACCCCAGAGAGCTGTGGAGGCTGGGTCATTGAATATAATTAAGGTGGAGATAGACAGATTTTTTAATGATAAGGGAGTCAAGGGTTATGGGAAGCAGGCAGGGAAATGGAGTTGAGGCCAAGATCAGATCAGCCATGATCTTATTGAATGGTGGAGCAGGCTCGAATGGCCAAACTCCTGCTCCTTTTTCTTATGTTCTTATGATCAAAATTTTAAATTGGAGGTAATGGGGACTGCAAGCCAATGCAGTAATTCATCTTTAAAAATCAGTGCTGATGATTTTTTTTGGCCCAGTTTTTCCTTTTTCTCCTGAAAGAGTGGAATCGTGCTGAGATATGGCATGAGATCAGATTCATGGCCCCAAGTTTCGACATGATTTGTTCCTGATTTTTAGGAGCAATTGGTGTAGAACGGAGTATCTTAGAAATCGGAATTCTCGTCATTTTGTTTGCTCCAGTTCTAGTCAGTTAGAACAGTTTCACTTTGGAACAGAATTTTCTTTTCAAAAGGGGGCGTGTCCGGCCACTTACGCCTGTTTTCAAAGTTTCGTCAGTGAAAACTTACTCCAAACTAACTTAGAATGGAGTAAGTGAAGATTTTTGTACGCTTGAAAAAACCTTGTCGACACTTTAGAAAATCAGGCGTAGGTTACAAATCAGGCATAGGGAATGGGGGGGGGGGGTTTAAAGGGAAGTTTACAAACATTAAACACTTCAGTTTTACAAATAAAGAGCCATCATCAATAATAAATGATTAATACATCAATAAATCAACCAATAAATCAATCAAAAAAAATTAATAAGAAAAATTTTTTTTTAATCAATAAATAAAACATTTTCTACTTACCGACTGCAGCACCGGGAGCCCTCCAACAGCGTGCTGGGATGCCCCCCCCCCCAGTGTGTCTCTGTCAGTGTCTCTATCTCTCTGTCTGTCTGTGTGTTTCTCTCACTCTCTGTCTGTCAGTGTCTGTGTTTCTGACAGCGAGGGGAGGGGGAGGAGGGGGGTAGAGGGAGAGAGGGGGGAGCAGGGGGAGGGATGGGGGAGAAGGGGGAGGGATGGGGGAGAAAGGGGAAGGGGGAGAAGGGGATAAAGGGGAGATGGGGGGGAAAGGAGATGGGGGTGGGGAAGGAGATGAGGGGAGGAAAGGAGATGGGGGGGAAAGGAGATGTGGGGGAGGAGATGGGGAGGGGGAAAGGAGAAGGGGGGAAAGGAGAAGGGAGGGGAAAGGAGAAGGGGGGGTGAAGGAGAAGGGGGAGGGAGGCTGAACGGGCCGGGCCCGAAACTTCGGGTAGGGTCCGTCCCCAGCACCAGATTTACAGGTAGGTGGGGTTGGGTCGGGTCGGGGGGAGCGCGGGTCGGGGGGGTGGTGGGAGGGAAGTCGGTTTGGTTCGGGTCGGGGGGAGGGAGGGAGAGAGAGGTCAGGTCGGATCCAGTCTGGGGGCGGGGGAGCAGGAGTCGGGTCGGGGTCGGTGTCGGGTCCAGTCCGGAGGCGGGGGCGGTGGGAAGCGGGAGTCGGGTCGGTGTTGGTGTCGGGTCCGGTCCGGGGGCGGGGTGGGGGGGGAGCGGGAGTCGGGTCGGGGTCGGTGTCGGGTCCGGTCCGGAGGCGGGGGCGGGGTGGGGGGTGGGAAGCGGGAGTCGGGTCGGTGTCGGTGTCGGGTACGGTCCGGGGGCAGGGGGGGGTGGGGGGGTGGAAGCAGGAGTCAGGTTGGTGTCGGGTCCGGTCCGGTCCGGGAGCGGGCGGGGGGGGGAAGCGGGAGTCAGGTCGGTGTCGGATCCGGTTCGGTCCGGGGGCGGGCGGGGGGGGGGGAAGCGGGAGTCAGGTCGGTGTCGGGTCCGGTCCGAAGGCAGGAAGCGGGAGTTGGGTCGGGTCGGGAGGAAGCAGGAGCTGGCCGTAGGAGGAGCCTTATTCACGCAGCCCCAGTGAGCCCATTGGGCCAGGGCTAGGGGCTGCGTGCTTCGGCCCCTCCCACACAGTTTTGGGCGCCTGGAGCTACTGCACATGCGCGCCCACTGTAGCGCGCATGTGCAGAGGTCCCGGCACTGTTTTCAGCGCAGGGACCTGGCTCCGCCCCCTACTGCTCCTGCTGCGCTGCGCTGAGGGCCAGAGTACCTGCAGGGAGCTGGAGAATCTGGAGGGTTTTTTTAGGCGCACTTTGTGGCACGAAAAACGGGCGTCCAGGTCGGGACTGCGCCGTTTTAGGCGCGGCTCGAAACTTGGGCCCATGTCTCTATATGTTGTGTGTAACGGTCGCAACATGAAATGAGTTTAGGTAGTCTTAATCCACTGAAGCACATTATTGACACAGAATGTAAAGAGCTTTACTCTGCCTCTAACCATGATGTTATGATTCAAGTGTTTTCCCAATTCTCTTTAATTGTGCAAATAAAAAGCAAATAAAACCCTGAAAATCTGAAACAAAACCAGATACACCTTGGAGAGAAAATATGAGTCAGTGTTTTGAGCCTGGCCCTTCTTCAGGTGAAAGGTTAACAAGCATTTAACAGCATCAGTAAAAGAGGGGTGGGGAAGGGAATAAAATGATGCAACAAGTAGACACTTTGAGCACAGACAGAAATATTGGTTGAATGCCCTGGCGCCTGCTCAAAAGAAAAGCAGAAAATTGCGAGACGATGCAAAGGATTATCTTAGTCAGAAAATAGAAAGAAGCATTCAAGTAATTAAACAGCTTTACCCATCTAAAGATAAAGATCAGAAAATGAGAGAAATTAAAAACACACAAGGTCACACCTGAAATTAGAGATTTGGGGAGAGTGAGAGAAACCTTAACGGAGGATAAGAGCAAGAGTCGGCCATTCAGCCCCTCAAACGTGTTCTGCCATTCAACTACATCATGCCTGATCTGTACCTTAACTCCAACCACTTGCCTTGGTTTCGACACCCTTAATACCCACACCGAACAAAAATCTATCAATCTCAGGTGTGATATTTTCAATTGACCTAGCCTCAACATCTTCTTCGGGGAGAGTTCCAGATTGCCACGACTGTTTGTGTGAAGAAGTGCTTCCTGACATCACCCCTATATGGCCCAGCTCTAATTTTAAGGTTATGTCCCCTTGTTCTCGACTCCTACCTGAGGAAATAGTTTATCTCTACCCTATCAAATCCTTTAATCATCTTAAACACTTCAGTTAGATCACCCCTTCATCTTCTATACTCAAGAGAATATAAACCTATGCAACCTGGCCTCATAATTTTGGTCCCAATATCATTCAGGTAAATCTGAATCCCATCCAAGGCCAATATATCCTTCCTGAGGTGTGGTGGTCAGGTAGGGACCTGGAGTGAAAATGAGAAGAGGGGTAGGCAAGTAACATTTAGCAGAGCAGAGAAAACCAGAGTGGGAACAGTCCGGAGAAGGTAAACAGAAACAGAAGCAGCCTGGAGAAATAAAACAAGAACTGTTAAGTATGGAAGAACTCCACAAGACTGAGTACTGTGAGCTAAAACTGATGTGACCTTAGTCTCTTTACTACAACTCCAGAGTGCCTAAGCAGCATGGCAGACAACCTTTTATACTCCCTTGCACGAGGTGTGCAGGTGACCCTTGGGCCTCCAACAGTTGTGCCCTCTAGTGGCAAGTCTTACACAGTTACAATGTTTACATAAATAACATCACTCCCCCCCAAAGTCTCTGATACAAATTATTTACAAGTTGAGACGATCCGGGGCCCTACGCTCCCTGGTTGATCGTCTGAGTTCAAACTCTGGCATGGGTGAGTTGGTCAGACCATTGCTGCACTGCGGCACGGCTGGTCTGACAGGACTGTTGGGAATGGTGGGTTCATCCTCTTGATTGACAGCGAGGTTGATTGCTGGTTGGATGTGTGTTGGTGGATCGATGATGGTGATGTCCTCTTCAGGTTGTTCCTGGTTGTCGGTGAACCGTAGTTTTGTCTGATCCAAATGCTTTCTGCACGTTTGTCCATTCAATAGTTTGACTATAAACATTCTATTCTCCTCCTTGGCCAAGACAGTGCCAGCAACCCATTTAGGACCATGACCATAATTCAGGACAAACACAGGGTCGTTACCAATGTCACGTGATACAGTCGCGCGATCGTGGTACATGTTTTGTCGGTGATGCCGGGTTTCCACATGGTCATTTAGATCCGGGTGGACTAGGGAGAGCCTGGTTTTGAGTGCGCTCTTCATTAACAATTCTGCAGGGGAAACCCAGTGAGCGAGTGGGGTCGCGTCCGGTAGCTGAGCAGAACCCGAGATAAGCGGGTCTGCAAAGAACCTTCCGTCACGCGTTTCAAGCTCTGCTTAATAGTTTGGGCTGCCCATTCCGCTTGACTGTTGGATGCGGGCTTAAACGGAACAGACCTGACATGCTTGATGCCATTGCGGGTCATAAACTCGTTGAATTCCGGGCTGGTGAAACACGGTCCATGGTCACTGACAAGGATGTCGGGCAAGCCATGGATGGCGAACATGGCGTGGAGGCATTCAATGGTGGCAGTGAATGTGCCGATTGACATGATTACACATTCAATTCATTTAGAGTAAGTGTCCGAGAAAGGGGCCAGCAAAATCTATGTGGATCCTGGACCACGGTTTGGAGGGCCATGACCACAGACTCAATGGAGCCTCCCTTGGTGCATTGCTCAGTTGTGAGCACATGTTGCACTGATGTACGCATGACTAAGTCCGAGTCAATGCCGGGCCACGAAACATGCGACCTGGCTATAGCCTTCATCATGACTATGCCTTGGTGGGTACTGTGTAGGTCGCGTATGAATGTTTCCCTGCATTTTTTTTGCGAAACCACATGATTATCCCATAAAAGACAATCCGACTGGATGGACATTTCATCTTTGCGCCGGTGAAACGGCTTAATTTCATCTTGCATTTCCCCGGGAATGGCCAACCAGCTCCCATTGAGGACGCAACTTTTTACAAGTGATAGCACAGGATCCTGGCTGGTCCAGGTCCTGATCTGGCGAGCAGTGACGGGTGACCCCTCGCTCTCAAAAGCATCCATGACCAGAAGCAAGTCTGCGGGCTGCGCAATTTCCACCCCAGTAGTGAGCAATGGTAGCCGACTGAGGGCATCAGCACAGCTCTCCGTGCCTGGTCTGTGGCGGATAACATAGTCATAGGCGGACAATGTTAGTGCCCATCTTTGGATGTGGGACGAAGCATTGGTGTTTATACCTTTGCTTTCTGAAAACAGCGAAATGAGCGGCTTGTGGTCGGTTTCAAGCTCAAACCGAAGTCCAAATAGGTATTGGTGCATTTTCTTAACACCATATACACATGCTAACACCTCTTTCTCGACCATACTGTAAGCTCTTTCAGCCTTAGACAGACTGCTAGACGTGTATGCAACTGGTTGAAGTTTGCCTGATACATTGGTTTGCTGTTACAGACAGCCGACCCCGTATGAAGATGCATCACAAGCTAGCACTAATCGTTTACACGGGTCATACATTACAAGTAACTTATTAGAACAAAGTAGGTCTCTGGCCTTCTCAAAGGCTGTCTCTTGAGATTTACCCCAGTCATCACCCTTACATAGCAACATGTGCAGCTGTTCCAGCAAAGTGCTTAACCCAGGTAGAAAGTTACCAAAATAGTTGAGGAGTCCCAGGAACGAATGCTGTTCCATCACATTCTGTGGTCTGGGTGCATTCTTGATGGCCTCTGTCCTTGAGTCCATAGATCTGATGATGTCCGCCACAATCTTTCTCCCCAAAAATTCGACCTCTAGCACCAGCAAAACACACTTGGAGCTTTTCAACCCGAGTCCCATTCTGTCTAGCTGACTTAGAACCTCTTCCAGGTTGTGCAGGTATTCGGTGGTGTCACGACCGGTGATCAGGATGTCGTCTTGAAACACAACGGTGCGCGGAACTGATTTCAGCAAAATCTCCATGTTTCTCTGGAAGGTGGCAGCAGCCGAGCGAATCCCAAAAGGGCACCTGTGGTATATAACCAGTCCTTTGTGCGTGTTGATGCACGTCAGTCTTTTCAAAGATTCAGCCAGCTCCTGTGTCATGTAGATGGAGGTTAGTTCCAACTTGGTGAACGACTTCCCCCCTGCTAACGTTGCGAACAGGTCATCCGCCTTGGGTAGCGGGTACTAGTCTTATAACTAGACTTTGTTGATCGTTACCTTGTATTCTCCACAGATTCTGATCATGCCATCGCTTTTCAACACCGGAACAATTGGACTGGCCCACTCGTTGAACTCGATTGGCGATATGATTCCCTCTCGTTGAAATCTGTCCAGTTCGATCTCGACTTTCTCCCTCATCATATATGGAACCACTCGAGTCTTGTGATGAACAGGCCTTGCATCGGAGACTAGATGGATCTGCACCTTGGCTCCTGTGAAGTTGCCGATGCCTGGTTCAAAATAGCGACGGAAACTTGCTCAGCACTTGGGCGCATGAGGCATCATCCACTGAAGATAGTGCTTTGATGTCATCCCAATTCCATCGAATCTTTCCCAGCCAGCTTCTGCCAAATAGCGTTGGGCCATCATCTGGTACAATCCACAGTGATAAATCATGCACAGCTCCATCATACGCTACCTTAACTGCTGCACTGCCAATGACTGGTATGAGCTCTTTTGTGTAGGTGTGCAGCTTTGTCTGAATCGGGCTCAGTTTGGGCCTTTGTGCCTTGTTGCCCCACAGTTTCTCAAAAGCCTTTTGGCTCATAATTGACTGACTCGCCCCCGTGTCCAACTCCATTGACTTTTTAAATTCTCCCGCCAAATCAGAAGTTTGACAGTGCAATCTCTTATTCCTGTGAGACTTCAGTAGTCTAGTACTCTAAAATACCAATGGCAGTTCAATTTGACTTTCAGCAAAATAGGAGGGCACTTGGTGGTGAAGGTGTGTACCCCATACACTTCTTCCTCGGGTTGAGTTGCCTCTCTTGTTTGTTCTGCGTGATCCGTGCCGGATCGATCATCCTCTGCCGAGTCGCAGCACTCTTGCACATTCGCTGGAAGTGCCCCATTGTTTGGCAGCTTTTGCACACGTAGTGCTTGAATCGACATTAATGGGCTCGATGATTACCCCCGCAGCGCCAACGTGGTGCTAATGGATTTACATTCACGCCCGATGGCAGACTTTGAGTCATCCTAGGGCTTGCAGCCGCAGACGTGTAGACCCTGCCATATGCAGTTCTGCCTGCTAGCGATGTTATTTTATGCACAGTACTTGCCGGTGAGCTTTGATGCTGGGAAGATGTCTGTCTGGTATTATCGCTCGTGGATATGAATGCCTGGGCTATGGTGATGGCTTTGCTCAGGTCTAGAGATTCGGCGGACAGCAGGTTGCAAAGAATGACCTCGTGGCCAAAGCCAAGCACAAAAAAGTCCCACAGCATTTCCCCCGAAAATGCAGCAAATTCGCAAGTTCCTGCAAGGCGCCTCAGGTTGGCGACGTAACTCGCCACGTCCTGGCCCTCGGAGTGGTGGTGTGTGTAGAAACTATACCTGGCCATTAAGACGCTCTCCGTCGGCTTGAGGTGGTTCCGAACCAGCGTACACAACTCTGTATATGTCTTCTCCGCTGGTTTCTCCGGTGCCAGCAGATTCTTGATGAGGCCGCATATTGTGGACCCACACACGGTGAGGAGAATCGCCCTGCGCTTGATCGCTTTATCGTCCCCATCCAGCTTGGTGGCCATGAAGTACTGGTCGAGATGCTCAACGAAGGCTTTCCTATCATCAACCTCTACAAATCTCTCTAAAATACCAATGGCAGCCATGACCGCTTGAAAGTTCATAATCTGTTACACATCATCAATTATTAAGTATGGAAGAACTCCACAAGACTGTGTACTGTGAGCTAAAACTGATGTGACCCGAGTCTCTTTAATACAACTCCAGAGTGCCTAAGCAGCATGGCAGACAACCTTTTATGCTCCCTTGCACGAGGTGTGGAGGTGACCCTTGGGCCTCCAACAGTTGTGCCCTCTGGTGGCAAATCTTACACAGTTACAATGTTTACATACGTAACAGGAACAAGAGAGATTACTTTTTGTTTTAAATGGGATCTAGCGAAAGCAGGAAAGTGCAGCACCAGAATGATACCAGGGGAGGGAGGGTGTGGTGGCAAAACAGGAGCTTGACTCAAGAGTCGGCTTTTTAAATTCTCCCACCAAATCAGAAGTTTTACAGTGCAATCCCTTATTCCTGTGAGACTTCAATAGTCTAGTGCCATCATGGTATTCAGCAAATGGGCTGTGAACCATATCAACCTCAAGTCTCAGATTCATATTTTTTATGCCCAGATTCACAAATTTGTGACAGGATGCCCATCCCTAAAAAGACCTGCAATTAATAATGCTATATATTTTCTTAAAAGCCTATTGATAAGCCTTGCTTTATGAGTACTGATGTTCTTGAATGAAAAACTGAGCAGGTGATGATGAATAATCCTACTTTGTTCAAATAGGATGAAGTTAGATTGTACATGAGAAGGGGTGACGAGCAGAAAAATCTGCTTCAGTTACCTGCCCATATCAATGTTGCAAACTGAAACAGCATTTACTCCAAGCGCGTATTCAGAGTAATGTTGGAATTTCCTCTCTTGTTTCTAAAAGTGGAGACAGGACGTTTTAAAATGATCAATTATAACAGATACTCAGCACAAAAAAAACTGCGTCCAGTGACTTCAAGGAGCATATTGAGAATTTTTGGACAGTTTCAGTTGGCGATGAGAAAGAATGTATCCTGTTGTAGATAAGACAGCTATTACAGTGCAAAGTTCCTCTGCTTTTCTTACTTGTTTTCTGATATTTATTGCAATGTTTGATATACACTTTTTAAAAAATGGGATAGGAGGTGTGAGAGGATGAAATTACATGGTGTCACTAACTGAATCATGATAAGGCAAATTACCAATCAGTTTGACCATTTAATCAATGACATACAAGTGTTGGTTGTTTAGAGCATTTGAAGGATCGCTCTCAATATGAACGGACTGCTACAATACTGCAGAAGTAATATTGCAGTGTGACAATTTTATCATAATAGATTAAAAGCAGATAGTAATTTGGGTCATCTGATGGAGCAATTCAACTGGCTGCAAGATCGTCATGTTACAGGTACTTCCAAATGTGAATAGGAATTTAAAATTCATAGGCTCGTTAATCACGCATGTAGTCCTCTGGCAAACCTTGTTGTGAAGAAACCCAGGGGCTAAAATTAGTGACCCTTCTGGTGCACTCTGGCAAGAGTGGGCTGGAAATTACCTGAATACAATGGGTCCTGCTCTGACATTGCCATTTCCATGGGCCATTAGCTGAAGAGAGGCCTGGGTCAGGAGCCGCTGGGACTTCCAACACCAGGAGTTCCTATGCTAATGGCTCAGTGATGCATTTGATACCACAGGCAGCTTTTGCCAGGGTGTAAACAGGGACCAATTTGGGATGCAGACACTGGGAAATTCAGGGTTAGTCGGGGCCTTTATGATTGGCACTCCTTATTGGCTGTGCTGGATTGCAAAATACATTAACACTGATAGATTACAGGACAAAACTGTATTGAAAAAAGTTGGCGAATTTTGAGTGAAATTTTGCCCTATTAACTGGAAAGCCCAACAATAGAAAAACTGATTCCTCCTCATGTTTGCTCCCTGGCAAAAGCCGCTTGTGGTACAAAGTGCATCATATGGGCAAGCACAAAGCTTTAGGTCCTAATTCAGGCCAACTCACTAAAATATTCGTACATACACAATTAAAAATTTTGTCTGGTTGGTAATGGGAGGAAGAGCAGGCCCATCTGCAGCACTGTAGAAAAAAGATGTAAGTTGCCTATCTTTGCAATCTGAAAAGTGAGTGACTATGAAATATTCAGGAAATAATATGTGCTATCTTGTTCTTGCACCTTTTTTGACAGTTTACCCTGCCCTCTCAGTCTTCGAGCTAAGACCTGAGAATGTTTGTAACCATAATTGTGAGAAAACAGCATACAGTGAGTAATAATGTTACATTACATCTGTACTCGTGTAACTGCAAGCATATTGCATCAATATGGATGTAACTTAGTATCTGTAATAAAGTATAGGAAATTACTTAATCGTTTTCTCTGACAGGAAAGGCTGTATGATTCACAGCTGCAGATTGTGTGCTAAAATGGCTGAAGAATGCAGACCATTGTCATGTATGTACTTTTGGGATCACTAGCCACTAGATGGCGTCACTGTTGGAGGCCATTGGGCTGCACGCATGTGTGTGCAGCCCAAGTATAAAAGGCCAACCATTTTGTATATTAGTCACTTTGGGCCTTAATAAAGTAGAGCCAAGGTCATACCTCTTGGAGTTAAACAGTATTCAGTCTAACAGTTATTGCATACACAACATTTGGTGACGAGGCAGCAAGAACCTTTGCATGCAAAAATTAGCACAATTGGATTGTTGGAGCGATTCGTGGAAGGAGAAGATTGGGCAGACTTTGTGAGCCATTTGAGCCAGTTCTTTGTGGCCAACAAAACGGGGGAGGTCGATGACACAGATCGGCACCGGGCAGTGTTCCTCACAGTTTGCGGTCCAAAAATTTATGGTCTGATAAAGAATCTACCCCTGCCTGTGAGTCCAACAGAGAAGACATGTTAAGAATTGTGTACACTGGCACAGGACCACCTTAAGTCAGACGAAGGCATCATCATCTCGAGATACAGATTTTACACGCATGTTCGCTCAGAGGGTCAGAATACGGCGGAATTTGTTGCTGACCTGAGATGTCTAGGGGGACCGTGTAAATTCGGGGCTGTGTTGGCAGACATGCTGCGGGACTTCTTTGTAATCGGCATCAACCACGAGGTGATCCTCCGTAAACTACTGGCGGTGGGGATGTTGGACTTGAACATGGCCATCACGATCGCTCAGTCATGCATGACGACAGATAGAAGTCTGAAGCAGATATCAGTGAAAAATAGAAACTCAGCAAGTACTGTAAATATGATTGATTCGGCGTTCGACTGAGAGACACATGGCAGGGCATACCCGACTGCCTACGCGAAACCTGTGGCTGCCCAAAGTCCGCCAGCGGGAATACATCCGATTTCTCCGTGTTGGCGTTGTGGGGGAAATCACCGGCACCAGCAGTGCTGATTTAAGCAATATAGTTGCAAAGGCTGTCTGAGAGTGGGGCATCTCCAGCGCAAGTGTCCGCAGATGAGCAAGCATGCTGTGACACACCAAGTGGAGGATGATGGCCAGACTAGCGCGGATCCGGATACACAATCCGAGATACCAGAGGAGGAAGTGTATGGACTGTACTTGTTCCTAATTAAGAGCAAACCGATAATGATCAACTTGAAATTTAATGGGTGCCAATATCGATGGAACTGGACATGGGGATGAATCAATCGATAATGAGCCAGAGGGCATTTGACAAGTTGTGGGATACTACGTCTGTGAGGCCCAGGCTGAGTCCAGTCAATGCCAAGTTGCGCATATACACCAAAGAACTCATAACGGTGATTGGCAGTACCACAATTAAAGTGCCGTATGACGGTGCGGTTCACGAGTTACCGCTATGGATTGTCCCAGGCAATGGCCCAACGCTGTTCGGCAGAAACTGGCTTGAAAAAATCAGACGCGATTGGAACGACATCAAGGCACTGTCGTCAGAGAAAGATACATGTGCCCAAGTACTGAGCAAGTTCCCCTCGATGTTCGAACCAGGCATCGGCAACTTCATGGGAGCCAAGGTGCAGATCCACGTGGACTCGGATACAAGACCCGTCCATCATAAAGCTCGGGCAGTTCCGTATATGATGAGGGAGAAGGTCGAAATCGAACTGGACAGACTCCAGCGTGAAGGGATCATATCACCGGTTGAATTTAATGAATGGTGCTGAAAAGTGATGGCACAGTCAGAATCTGTGGAGACTACAAGGCTACAATCAACACGGTTTCGAAACAGGATCAGTACCCGTTACCGAAGGCTGATGAATTGTTTGCAATGCTAGCCGGGGGGAAGTCATTCACCAAACTGGACTTGACGTCGGCCTACATGACACAGGAGCTGGTCGAGATGTCGAAGAGACTTACATGAATGAACACGCATAAAGGACTGTTTATTTATCACAGGTGCCCTTTTGGAATTCGCTCGGCTGCAGCAATATTTCAGAGAAACATGGAGAGTCTACTGAAATCCGTTCCCAGAACCATTGTGTTCCAAGATGACATCCTGATCACAGGTCGTGACTCCGGGGAATATCTGAATAACCTGGAAGAAGTTCTACATTGTCTGGACAAAGTGGGACTCAGACTGAAACACTCGAAGTGCAACTTCATGGCAACAGAGGTCGAATTCCTGGGGAGGAAAATTGTTGCTGACGGCATCAGGCCCACGGACGCAAAAACCAAGGCCATCAAGAATGCACCCAGGCCGCAGAATGTGACGGAGCTGCATTTGTTCCTGGGTCTATTCAACTACTTCGGTAACTTCCTACCTAAATTGAGCAGCTTATTAGAACCACTGCACATGCTGCTAAGAAAAGACGACAACTGAGTTGGGGTGCGTCTCAAGACAGAGCTTTTGAGAAAGCCACTAATCTGCTTTGCTCTAACAAGCTGCTGGTACATTATGACCCATGTAAATGTTTAATATTGGCCTGTGATGCTTTGGTCATATGGAATTGGTTGCGTACTCCAACAAGCTAATGAGTCGGATAAACTTCAACCAGTCACGTATGCATCAAAAAGTTTGTCTAAAACAGACAGAGCCTACAGCAGGGTAGAGAAAGAAGCACTAGCCTGTGTGTATGGTGTTAAAAAGATGCATCAGTACCTGTTTGGTCTTTGGTTTGAACTGGAGACAGATCACAAGCACAATGTCACTGTTCTCTGAAAACAAAGGCATCAATACCAATGCTTCATCCCGCATTCAGAGATGGGTGCTGACATTATCCGCTTATGATTATGTCATTCGCAATAGACCTGGCACCGAAAATTGTGTCAATGCTTTGAGCCGTCTGCCGTTGCCCACACCGGAGGTGGAAACGCCACAACCAGCGGACCTATTGTTAGTTATGGATGCTTTTGAGAGTGAAGGAACCCCTGTCACGGCTCAACAAATTAAGACCTGGACCAGGCAGGACCCGATTTTATCGATGGTGAAGAGTTGCATCCTCAAAGGTGATTGGTCTGCCATACCCAAGCAAATGTGTGAGGAGACCAAACCTTACATTCGTCGCAAAGATGAACTGTCTATTCAGTCGGATTGTATACTGTGGGGCAATCGTGTTATTATGCCCAAAAAAGGGAGAGAGAAATATTGTATGTGAGCTACATAGCACACATCCCGGCATTGTAATGATGAAAGCCATCGCCAGGTCTCATGTATGCTGGCCAGGAATTGACTCTGTGTTGGAATCATGTGTGCATCAGTGCAACACTTGCATGCAGCTCAGCAAAGCACCAGCGGAATCGCCGCTGAGTCTGTGGTCATGGCCGTCCAAACCATGGTCCAGGATCCACATAGACTTTGCAGGTCCCTTCCTGGGGAAGATGTTTTTAGTTGTGGTGGATGCATATTCAAAGTGGATAGAGTGTATAATCATGTCATCCAGCACATCCACAGCTACCATTGAGAGCCTTCGTGTCATGTTCACGACACATGGTCTGCCTGACATTGTTGTTAGCGACAACGGATCATGCTTCACCAGTCAGGAGTTTTAAGAGTTCATGAAACTCAATGGTATCAAACATGTAAGGTCAGCACCGTTCAAACCTGCATCCAATGAGCAAGCAGAACATGCTGTCCAAATCATAAAGCAGAGTATGAAGCGAGTAACCCAAGGGTCACTGCAGAACCGCCTGTCATGCATACTGCTTAGTTACAGGGCAAGATCACACATGCTTACCGGGGTCTCGCCTGCTGAACTAATGGTGGAGAGAGGTCTTAAGACCAAGCTATCTCTTGTACACTCTGACTTGAATAATCATGTTGAATATAGAAGAAAAAGTCAGTAAGGGTATCACGATTGTGCAGCTCTGTCACGCGTTATTTCCTGTATATGTACTGAATTATGGTCAGGGTCCCAAGTGGATCGCTGGGATTATCATGGCCAAGAAGGGCAAGAGAGTATTTATTGTCAAGCTCAAAAATGGGCAAACATGCAGGAAACATATGGATCAGACAAAGCTGCGGCACATAGACGAACGGGAACAGTCGGAGGAAGAGACAATCGACAACCAACCAACCTACCCGCAGTCATCAGAGGACTCAGTGGTCATCAGTGAATCAGGACTTTCAATCACTGACATGTTCAATGAAAATGGACTTTCAATCCCTGACATGGCCATTGCCACTCCCACCAGGGCAGCTACCCAGCCACCAGTCACAACAGACTCTGAACACTCACCCAAGGCTGGAGTTGAACTGAGACGGTCAACCCAGGAGCGTAAAACACCGGTCGTCTCAATTTGTAAAAGACGGTGTTAATATCTCGGGGGGGGGGGGGGTATTGTCATGTATGTACTTTTGGGATCGCTAGCCACTAGATGGCGTCACTGTTGGAGCCCATTGGGCTGCACGCATGTGTGTGCAGCCCAAGTATAAAAGGCTAGTCATTTTGTATATTAGTCACTTTGGGCCTTAATAAAGCAGAGCCAAGGTCAGACCTCTTGGAGTTAAACAGTGCTCAGTCTAACAGTTATTGCATACACAACAGAAGTTCTGAAGTCTTTCCTAGATTCTGTTTATATTCTCAGGATATGGGCAATGCTGGAAAGGCTGCACTTATTCGCCATCACTAGTTGACCTGGGAAGGTGCTGGTGGACTACTTGATTCCTGAACAAAGTCAAGCCCGACTCCTGCCAATTCGCTCAAACTGGCCTTGAGTCCGTCCATGGGCAGTGGCCTGAGGGAGAACTACATGTGACAACAACAAAAAATACTCATTTTTGCTGAGCCTTGGCTTTGTGGCAGTCCCCTGAATTCAGTCATCAGTTTTCGGCCCAGGATTCTCCACTTCAGCAGAGTGCTGGTAGGCCACATTCTTCCCTGCCGTCAGCTTCTGAGCACAGCCTGGGAGCAGACGGAAGAAGGTTGCAACAGGTGTCGGGTGTCTGCCTCAGTGTAGCATGGCCAACAAACCTGGGGCTGGCCCGAAATCATTTTTTTTAAAATAACGACTTAGTTTACAGGATTAATCACCCTCCAATCAATGTGCAGTTCTAGCAGGGATTGATAGACAGTATTCAAATGCAGGACCCACTCTCTCTCACCTGGCTGCTGAGACCAATTGTAGTAAATTTATTCCTGCCCCAACTAAGAATAGCAAACTCAGTACAAAGTGGGGATCAAATATGTGACCTTCCAGTACAGTGGTGCTCGGCTACTCACTGGTCAAGCCACCTGAACTTGTGCTGCCCTTTTTCATTTATTAAGCCAAATGGATACCAGATTTTACACAAGGCTGGCATAATCAGCAACGAAACCCAAAGTCCAACATGGGTAAGGTAGAGGAAAAAAGTTAGTCGAGTAAAGAAAACTAGTTACTAAAGCAACCGCACATAGTACAAGGTGGGGCGTAAGTAGTTAATGAGAGGGAAGTATCTCACACCAAGAACCAAGATGTCAGTGGAAGAGAGAATGAATACAGTAGAGGATATTGTCACCTAATCTCAATGCAGTAGTTGCTCTTTATGGTAATTTGACCTAAGCCATCTCTTAAATATAGCAAATCAATCCAGAAAGAAAAGAATATTGATTGAGGGATAAAAATTGGTCTCAGCATCCAGGTGAGAGAGGGTGGGTCCTACATTTGAATACTGTCTATCAATCCCTGCTAGAATTGCACATTGATTGGAGGGCAATTAATTCCGTAAACTAAGTCGTTATTTTTTTCAGAGTTGCATTTATATAGCGCCTTTCACGACCACTGGATATCTCAAGGCGCTTTACAGCCAATGAAGTACTTTAAGAGTGTAGCCACTATTGTAATGTAGGAAATGCGGCAGTTATTTTGCGCACAGCAAGCTCCCACTCACAGCAATGAGATAATGACCAGATGATTTGTTTTTGTTATGTTGATTGAGGGATAAATATTGGCCAGGACACCGGGGATAACTCCCCTGCTCTTCTCCAAATAGTGCCATGGGATCTTTTACCTCCAGCTGAGAGAGCAGACAGGGCCTCGGTTTAACGTCTCATCTGAAAGACGGCACCTCCGACAGTGCAGCACTCCCTCAGCACTGCACTAGAGTGTCAGCCTGGATTTATGTGCTCTAGTCCCTGGAGTGGGACTTGAACTCATGACCTTCTGACCCAGAGGAGAGTGTGCTACCCACTGAGTCACAGCTTACACTGACAGCTGATACCCAGCTACTGCACCCCAGCCTATTCCTTGCAGAAGTTGAACATAAGTTCCCTGTAGCAGTTCCTCACATCACACAGGCAAGAGATGCCCAATATTGGCCAGGAAGGAAGTTGAAGAAAAGATCAGTGGGCTGTTGCCCAACCCCTTCCCCATTGTACAGGCCTGGGAAAAGGGCTCCTGCCCACGCTCCAACAAGCAGTAGCAGAGATTGACATTTCCCTGCCTGTTTGTGGAGTTGGGCTGGAATCCCTTCTGAATGGAATTCCACAATCTAAAACAATTGCAGTATTCTTGCTCTTCACGATTATACATACCACAATTTCACATTGCAGTATTCACTCTGTTAACTCATGGTTTCTCTCCACTGGTGCGATTCGAAATGATAAACACAAGACAGAACTGATGTATGTTCAAAAGACTCATTTCTGCACCACGGAAAAAACCAGTAGTTTCTTTCACTTCCTTCTTGGTATTTAAGGGCATTAAACATGCACAACTAAGAAGAACCAAATTGATCAATTCGGTTTTAAAAATTAGTATCAAGTAAGAAACGTGTTTTGATAATGAACATTACAGCAAATTTCTATCAAGAAAGAAGAGCCATTTTGGAACAACCCCACCAAAAACCACAGGGAATAAAACCACAGGCAACAAATATCTCAATCCCACCATTTCTCTTTTCTTGGTTTTTGCCCTTTATCATCCAGCCATCCCATGCTCCAAAGGCATTGACTTCTGCTTGGGTCGGGCTCCATTGTGGTTATAATTCTGAACAGTGAGTGTTTACAAGAATGGGAAAGGGGAGGGGCGAGCACAATTCTGTCAGGTCTGTGCTTGCCCACAGTCCGTAGTGGTCCGTGGTTCGTTGACTAGAAGACTTGCTGAGTTGTCGACTTCCTAACCACTGAAACCATCCTAGCTGTGATAAGCTGTGCAAAGATTGAGGAACTTCTGATGTGTATTGTCCAGCTTTACTTTGCTTTTATCATCTGATCAAGCAGATTTACTGATCTTTAAAAAAAAACGTACATTATCTAAAGGATTAACCAATACCAATAGTGGCTGAGCCTTTGTATTATAACTGGAATCAAGGTTTGTAAATGCTCGCAGTATGCAATCTGAATCGTGAGTCACTATCTTGGGTGGGGGAAGCAGAGCAACTTTCTATTTCAAATACATCTCTGCTAAGAGGCAGCGAGTTAGGTCTCTATCTATAGGTCTAAGACAGATCAAAGTGATTTTAAACTAGTGCTTATCCCACCTGAATGAGGTGTAAATAGCAGTCATTTCTCTGGTCTAAACTAATTTGACTAATTATTCACAACTCTAGGTGCAAACTCTGATGAACCTAGAGAAGACAGTAGTGGTGGGGATGAAAACTGTGTGTACGTGAAAGTTAAAGGAATGGGGTCAATTAAAGGAGAACGTCACATTGGGGGGACAAAAATTTCAGTCAGCTTTGAAAACTGTTAATAACTATTTAATGGGACACTGGCATCAGTATTGGAATTGGCAGGAACTGTACCATTGGGACAGGCTTCAACTGAACCAGGCTGGGAACAGGGTCCTTGCGGAAAGGATGAATAGAGCAGTCACAAGTTATGTTCTCTTTAGGCTGTGCGGCCATGGAGCTCCCGCACAGCTGGCACACCGGTTTTTAAATGGTATAAACCAGGTGCACACGGTATTTTGAATGGGCCACGTAGCCCCTTAAAGGGGCCACGCACCCCAAAAAAACCTTAAAGGGAACATTGGTCACAAGGACTTTAAATGTGGGGCTGGGCTCAGGTGTAAAAGCTTATATCAATAAAAATTCTAAAATGAAAGGGGAGAGAGTAGAGTAATAGTCAGAAATCATATTCAAGAGAGTTGAGTTATAGTCAGAAATGACATATCCAAGTTTGCCGATGACACAAAGATAGGTGGCATTGAAGGCAGTGCAGATGGAAGCATAAAATTGCAAAGAGATATTGATAGATTAAGTGAATGGGCAAAACCTGGGCAAATGGATTTTAATGTAGGTAAGTGTGAGGCCATCCACTTTGGACCTAAAAAGTTTAGGTTTAAATGATGAGAAGCTAGAAACAAAAAAGGTCCAAAGAGGCTTGCAGATCCATGTAGATAGGTCATTAAAATGTCATGGACATGTACAGAATATAATCAAAAAGGCTAATGGAATGTTGGGCTTTATATCTAGTGGACCCAAATACAAGTTATGCTGCAGCTGTACAAAGCCCTGGTTAGACCACACCTGGAGCACTGTGTTCAGTTCTGGGCACCACACCTTAGGAAGGATATATTGGCCTTGGAGTAAGTGCAGCGTAGGTTTACCAGAATTATACCTGGACTCCGAGGGTTAAATTACATGGAGGGATTGCACAAACTAAGGTTGTATTCCCTGGAATTTAGAAAATTAAGGGGTGATTTGTTCAAAGTTTTCAAGATATTAAAGGGA
The DNA here is from genome assembly GCF_044704955.1 of Pristiophorus japonicus. NCBI lineage: Eukaryota > Metazoa > Chordata > Chondrichthyes > Pristiophoridae > Pristiophorus > Pristiophorus japonicus. The sequence continues at coordinate 41,991,802 of NC_091996.1, forward strand.
ACAGATAGGATAGATAGAGAGAAACTATTTTCGCTGGTTAGGGAGTCTTAGACTAGGGGACATAACCGAAAAGCTAGAGCCAGATCTTTTCGGAGTGAGGTTAGGAAACACTTTTACTCACAAAAGGGTGGTAGAAGTTTGGAACTCTCTTCCAGAAACAACAATTGATGCTAGGTCAATGGTTCATTTTACACCTGAGATTGTTAGATTTTTGTTAACCAAATGTACTAAGGGATATGGGGCAAAGGAGTTAGGTCACAGATCAGCCATAATCTCATTGAATAGCGGAACAAGCTCGAGGGACTAAATGACTTACTTCTGTTCCCATGTTGCAATAGAGGGTTCACCAGACTGATTCCTGTGTTGGGGGGATTGTCCTATGAGGAGAGATTGAGCAGACTAGGCCTATATTCTCGAGAGTTTAGAAGAATGAGAGGTGATCTCATTGAAACATACAACATTCCTACAGGGCTAGATAAGGTAGATGTTTCCTCTGGCTGCGGAGTCTAGAACCAGGGGTCACAGTCTCAGAATAAGGGGTCGGCCATTTAAGACTGAGATGATGAGAAACTTCTTCACTCAGAGGGTGATGAATCTTTGGAATTCTCTACCCCAGAGTACTCTGGAGGCTTAGTTTTTGAATATATTCAAGACACAGATTGACAGATTTTTGAATATAAAGGGAATCAAGGGATATGGGGATAGTGCAGGAAGGTGGAGTTGAGGTAGAAGATCAGCCATGATCTTATTGAATGGTGGAGCAGGGTCGAGGGGCCGAATGGCCTACTCATGCTCCTAATTCTTATGTTCTTATGTTCCTAATTGCCAAAGCTAATGGAGCAGGAGGTTAAGAAGTGGCAGATTAAAATAGAAGGGAAATGGAATCTTGGGTACAGACATGGAGCTGAAGATAAGTGACCAACACACAAGTGTGTTGAAGGATGTTGCTAGAGTTTAACCTGCTGCAACCATATAGCTTACCACTATATACTAAAAATAAAAGTCACTTGCTCACTTGCCATTGTTTGTCCAGCTAAGAACACCCTCCCCATTAGATTGCAGAATTATCTGGGATTGAATAAAAATAATCTCTGTCCCAAGAAAGCCCAATGCTGTCTTCACTCCAAGATCAGACTTGCAAACTTCCAGCAAGGGTCAGTGATCAGGAGCAGGAACACATGCTGATTTCCCCCCTCCCTAACCCAGGGCTGCTGAGGCCAACCACCATCACCCTGGCTCAGGTCAATCAGCCAATTGAGCACAGGTCAGGGAATGAACTGGTGATCAATCTGAGCTGCTCACTCGATAAGTTTCCGAGCTGTCGGGAGGAAACCCAATCTTATGGAGATTTCATGCTAGTTCCATAAAGGAGAAATTAGGTTTACTTGACAAACTAGGAACAATGGGCTCAAGCTAGAACGGCACACATCAGAGAGGCCCGCCTAATTTGTAGAACAAAAATTGCACCGAATACTTACCTCGCGATTCTCCGATAGCTATAGGCCCATTTCCAGCTCGGCGCGGCGCAGCAGGAGCTGCTGGTGGCGGAGCTACAGCCCTACGCCAAAAACAGAGCCGGCAGCTGCGCGCGTGCTCAGTGGAGGCTGCGCGCGTGCTCAGTGGAGGCTGCGTGCGTGCGCAGTAGCTTCTGGCCCTCTCAGCGCGTCCTGTCTCCGGGCAACGACTCTATCCCTGGCCGAAGGGACATCGCCCCTATCCCCGACCGAGTGGCCTGACACCGCTTACCTCGTCGTTGGCAAGGCCCGCCCGCCCGGCATCTCGCTGGGGGCGAGCCCCACCCGAAGAGTTGGCAGTGGCGGCGGCCAGGCATCTGCTGCATGCGAGCCCCGCCCAAAGTCCTTGGCGGGGCCCATTCAGCTTCCGCCCGTTCATCTTCTTCTCCGTGCCCCCCCATTCATCTTCTTCTCCCCCCCCCCATTCATCCTCTCCCATCCCCCTCCCATTCATCTTCTTCTCCGTGCCCCCCCATTCATCTTCTTCTCCCCCCCCCATTCATCCTCTCCCATCCCCCTCCCATTCATCTTCTTCTCCGTGCCCCCCCGTTCATCTGCTTCTCCCCCCCCATTCATCTTCTCCCTCCCCCCTCCCGTTCATCTTCTCCCCCCCCCGTTCATCTTCTTCTCCGTGCCCCCCCATTCATCTTCTTCTCCCCCCCCCCCCCATTCATCCTCTCCCATCCTCCTCCCGTTCATCTTCTCCCCCCCGTTCATCTGCTTCTCCCCCCCCATTCATCTTCTACCCTCCCCTCCCACCGTTCATCTTCGCCCTCCCCCCATTCATCTTCTTCTCCCCCCCGTTCATCTTCCCCCTTCCCCCCTCTCTTCTCTCCCCTCTTCTCTCCCCTCTCCTCCCCCTCTTCCCTCCTCCCCCTCTCTTCTCTCTCCCCTCTCTTCTCTCCCCTCCTCTCTTCTCTCCTCTCCCTCTCTTCTCTCCTCTTCTCTCCTCCCCCTCTCTTCTCTTCCCCCCCCTCTTCTCTTCCCCCCTCTCTTCTCCTCTCCCCTCCTCTTCTCCTCCCTCTTCTCGCCCCCCACTCTTCTCCCATCACTCTCTTCTCCCCGGTGCTGCAGTAGGTGAGTAGAAATAATGTTTTATTTATTGTGATTTTTAAAAAAAAATGTTTTTTGATTGATTTATTGGTTGATTTATTGATTTATTTATCATTTATTATTGATGATGGCTCTTTATTTGTAAAAGGGAAGTGTTTAATGTTTGTAAACCCCCCCCTTTGCCCCTCCCCCCCATCTCTCGATCCTTACGCCTGATTTCTACGTGTAGGCAAGGTTTTTCTGAGTGTACAAAAATGTACACTTACTCCATTCTAAGTTAGTTTGGAGTAAGTTTTTGCTGCCTAAACTTGCAAAACAGGCGTAAGTGGCTGGACACGCCCCCTTTTGAAAAAAAAATCTGTTCTAAAATGAAACTATTCTAACTCACTAGAACTGGAGCAAACTAAATGCCGAGAATTGCAATTTCTAAGATGCTCCATTCTAAACTAGTTGCTCCAAAAAAATAGGAGCAACTCAGGCCGAAACTTGAGCCCATAGTGTTGGACCATCTGGGAAATTAGTAGTTTTGTATTAAATTTGCATGTAGCTTATTAATTTTGAAAAGCCCATGGGATAAAAGGGGAAGTAGCAGCATGGATACAACATTGGCTAAGTGATAGAAAAGAGAGTTGTGGTGAATAGCTGTTTTTCGAACTGGAGGGAGGTATACAATGGAGTTCTTCAGGGTACTAGGACCGCTGCAGTTTCTGATGACATTAATGACTTGGTCTTGGGGGTACAGGGCACAATTTCAAAATTTGAAGATGACACAAAACTTAGAAGTGTGGCAAACAGTGAGGAAGATAGTAATAGACATAGACAGGTTGGTGGAATGGGCAGACACATGGCAGATGAAATTCAAAGCAGAAAAGTATGAGGCGATACATTTTGGTAGGAAGAATAAGGAGAGACAATACACGCTAAATGGTACAATTTTAAAGGGGGTGCAAGGAGAGAGAGACCTTGGGGTGTTTATGCACAAATCTTTGAAGGTGAGAGGACAGTTTAACAAAGCAGTTAATAAAGCATAATGGGATCATGGGCTTTATAAATAGAGGAATGGCGCACAAAAGCAAGGAGGTTATGCTAAATCTATATAAAACACGAGTTTGGCTCCAGCTGGAGTATTGTGTCCAATTCTGGGCACCTCACTTTAGGAAGGACATGAAAACTTTGGAGAGGGTGGATGAGAGGTTTACTAGAATGGTTCCAGGGATGAGAGGTTACAGTTATGTGGATAGATTGGAGAAGCTGAGGTTGTTCTCCTTAGAACAGAGATGGCCAAGAGGAGATTTGATAGAAGTGTTTAAAATCATGACAGGTTTAGATAGATTGACTAAAGAGAAACTGTTTCTAATGACTATAGGGTCGATAACCGGAAGGCACAAATTTAAGATGATTGACAAAAGAATTAGAATTGACATGAGGATAAACTTTGTTATGCAATGAGTGGTTAGGATTTGGAATGCACTGCCTGATAGGGTGGTGGAGACAGATTCAATAGTAGCCTAAAAAATGGAATTGGATAAATAATAGGAGAAAATCATTTCAAGGATATAGGGAAAGAGCGGGGGAGTGGGACTAACTGGATTGATCTTCAAAAGAACTGCCGCAAATTCGATGGGCCGAATGGCCTCCTTCTGTGCTGTAGTATTCTATGATTCTATGAGGCATTTATTGCTAAAGGCACTCTTAATTAATGGAAGTTGCCACTTTGGTGCCATGTTTTGGTTAATGACCAAGAAACTGAGCACACTCGTTATAAAAAGGTTATTGGGTTGAGAATGCTTAAAGATAATTAGCATGTCATAGAGCCATATACGTGAGTGGACAATATATTGGCTCTGTAAATAAGCTGGGCTCTGTACCAGCTTGTTTCTGCTTAGTTGGTCAGGACAATTATACATTTACTTGTTCAGGTATTTAGCGTCTCAATAAAAGCATCATATTAATGAAGTGCTGTCTGTCTCAGAATACAGTATGGACCAGAATCATTAAACCAAAACTGCCACCAGGACTATCCTTGTGTTGATGGTATCGGACTCCTGCACATGTGGACATCTTGCGAGTCTGCCATACCGAGACTCAGAGCAGTTTTAATATTCTGCAGTAACTCTATTCAGTCACTGAGTGGTGCTATCATATCATACATTATACCAACATCTATCGAGGGTTACCAATGGAGATGTCGGCATTCTGGGAAGGCATCATTCTCTTGCAAGAGGCATGTTCTTCAGACTCCAAAAGACTTTTATGTGTTTCTTTTCGTTGTAAAACCTATATATCTATATTTAAAAGTATTCCCTGGATCCCTGGTTGACTATTCAGCTGTGGCTGGATTTCCGAGTGCCAGTCATGTCAATCTGACCTCAATGATCGATGAAATACTGTTTCCTGTTCGGAGCTCTGAAGCCTACTATTACCTCTTGATCCATAGGTTTCATCACAAAGGTTACGCTTTTTATTTCCAACAATGCAAGTCTTGTGGCTATTTATCTTGTGGGTGCAATATTCATTGGTCTGTTAATATAATCGTTTTGTCGACACAAAGCTACTAAAAAATATTTTAAATTGTGTTAGCCGAGCTTTTTACCACAATCAGAGTAACTTATTCATATTGTGCCTGTGCCAAACATATAGAAAACACCAGGGGTTAAACTTTCAACTTGACATCGCTGGGTAGCGCCCATATATCGCCCAAAAAGGCAGGCTATCGCCCATTTCGCTTAAAAGGTGGAAAATTGGGGTTTTGTTTCTGGTTCACAGTGATAAGCTAATTCAAAATAGGCTAGGTTTTTAAACAGAACAAGGACATGTACTAGAAGTATCGCACCGTATCTTTTGCATCTGATACACGCAAGCAGTTTGAAAACCTATGTCTAGGGCAAATTTAAGGTTGTATGGCATCGGGTCTGTTTTTGGTTCGCTGAGATGTAATCTATGCTCCGCAATCCAGTCTAAAATAAACAAAAAATTGTTATCATATAGTACCTTGTAAATCCTCAGGATGTTAAAAAGTGCTTCATAGCTAATTAATTACATTTGAAGTGTAAGCACTGTTGCTTTGTAAGCAAACACAGCAGCCAAAAATACACGCAACAAGGACCGGTTAACTTGTTTTGATAGTAGTGGTTGAGGGATAAATGTTGGCGAAGAGACTGGACTACAGGAACTCCCTCCTCTTCAAATAGTGCCGTGGGATCTTTTTTGTCCACGTGAACAGGTAGACAGGCCCTCGGCCTAACGTACTGCACTGAATCTTGCTCCAATTTCTCCTTATGTGGCTCGAGGTCAAATTTTCTCTCTCATAATACTCCTGTGAAGCACCTTGGGACATTTCACTACATTAAAGGTGCCATATAAATACAATAAGAGAAGTATTGGTGGATCAAGGGGGAGCCGAAGCACCGAATGGGAGGTAAACATTGGAGCCAGAACATCGGGGGGTGTGGAGTCTGGGAAGGCAATCGGAGGCTGTGTGGGTGGTCTGCATTGCGGAGGGGATGGGTGAGGCAGGGACACTGCTGTTGTTGTAGTAAATATTGTAATGAGGCTGGTGTGCCACAGATTTAACCATCGTTTCAAATCCAACTGTGGCTGGCCGGGTTTCGCAGGCCTGGGCGAACCAGCTAGCCAAAGTAAGGTGAGAACTGCCTTTACACTTACCTCCTGGATACAGTGTCCCTGCTTCACCCATCCCCTCCGCAATGCAGACCACCCATGTAGTGTATGGAGAAAGAGTCAGACTGAACACTGTGAGCTCAAAGTAAAGTGTGACCTTAGTCTTTTATTGCAGGTCTCCAGAGTGCCTCTCCAACCTGTGAAGCACTCTTAAATATCTGTGCTCCCAAAGGATTATGAAATTCCTTGGGGCTCCGGGGAATGAGCCCTCTGGTGGCTGTACAGAGTAGATACAAGTCCAGATACATAACAACATTCCCCCCTAAAGTCAATAGTGTAACTATTTACAATGTGAGTCGATCTGGAGCCCTTCTTGCCCTGGTTGATTGTCTCAGTGTGAAGACTGGTGTTGTTGAGTCATTTGTTGGGCCCGAGCTGGGCTGCTGTGCAGCTGGCCTTGCTGGGCTGCCTGGTGCGTTGGGTCCTGCAGAGCTGCTGTGGATGATGGGTTCTGCTTCGTGGTCAACCATGGTGTCGGTTGCCACTGGTGTGTGTGTTGGGGGATCAAAAAAGGTAGGGTCTAGGTGGGTTGCTCAGGGTAGTCCGTGAATCTGAGTTTGATTTGGTCCAAGTGCTTCCGGTGAATGAGTCCATTTGAAAGTTTGATCCGAAACACTCTGCTCCCCTCTTTGGCCTCGACAGTGCCGGGAAGCCACTTGGGACCTTGCCCATAATTTAATACAAATACAGGATCATTGACTTCAATCTCGCATGACACATTTGCGCTATCATGGTATGCACTTTGTTGAAGCCGCCTGCTCTCTCCTGTTCATGTAGATCAGAGTGAACTAACGAGAGCCTTATCTTAAGTGCTCTTTTCATGAGCAGTTGAGCAGGTGGGATCCCAGTGATCCCAGTGAGTGAGTGGGGTCTCGTGCGGTAGCTAAACAGGTCACGGGATAGACGAGTCTGCAGTGAGCCTTCAGTTACCCTCTTCAAGCCTTGCTTGATGGTTTGCACTGCTCTCTCTGCCTGACCATTGGACGCTGGTTTAAACAGGGCAGATGTGACATGTTTGATCCCGTTACGGGTCATAAATTCTTTGAACTCAGCATTGGTAAAACATGGCCCGTTGTCGCTCACCAGGACATCGGGTAAGCCATGTGTGTCAAACATGGCCCGCAGGCTCTCAGTGGTGGCAGTGGATGTGCTAGCCGACATTATCTCACATTCAATCCACTTGGAATATGCGTTTACAATGACAAGGAACATTTTACCCAAGACGGGCCTGCATAGTCGACGTGTGCCCTAGGCCACGGTTTGGAGGACCAAGACCATAACTTAGCGGCCCCTCCCTGGGAACATTGCTTAACTGCGAGCATTTATTACATCTGTGAATGCAGGACTCTAAGTCCGCATCGATGCCGGGCCACCACACATGGGATCTGGCTATCGCTTTCATCATTACGATGCTTGGGTGGGTATTGTGGAGGTCATTGATGAAGGTGTCTCTGCCCTTCTTGGGGACCACTACTCAATTGCCCCACAGAAGGCAGTCTGCCTGTATAGACATTTCATCTTTGCGCCGCTGGAACGGCTTTATCTCTTCCTGCATTTCCACTGGGACACTGGACCCGTTCCCATGAAGCATACAGCTTTTGACTTGAGATAATAAGGAGTTCTGGCTTGTCCAGGTTTTGATCTGCCGGGTAGTGACGGGTGATTGCTCACTCTCAAATGCTTCCATAACCATGACTAGATCTGCGGGCTGTGCCATTTTCACCCCCCGTGGTGGGCAATGGCAACCTACTGAGAGCATCGGTGCAGTTTTCTGTGTCTGGCCTCTGGTGGATGGCGTAGTTGTATGCGGACAACGTGAGCACCCATCTCTGAATGTGGGCCGATGCATTGGTATTTATCCCTTTGCTCTCGGAAAACAGGGATATAAGTGGCTTATGGTCAGTTTCCAATTTGAATTTTAGACAAACAGGTATTGATGCATTTTCTTTACCCCATAGACACACGCTAACGCTTCTTTTTCAATCATGCTATAGGCTCTCTTGGCCTTAGACAGACTCTTGGATGCATAAGCAACTGGTTGCAGTTTCCCGAAATCATTAGCTTGTTGAAATACACACCCGACGCCATATGACAATGCATCACATGCTAGTACCAAACGCTTACATGGATCATACAACATAAACAATTTGTTTGAGCATAACAATTTTCTCGCTTTTACAAAGGTATTTTCTTGGCTTTCGCCCTCTTTTCTAAGACAGGTAGTGGTTCTGGTAGGGTGCTGAGACCTGGTAACAAGTTACCAAAGTAGTTCAAGAGTCCCAGGAACGACCGCAGCTCCATCACGTTCTGTGGCCTCGGTGCGTTCTCGATTGCCTTTGTCTTCACGTTGGTGGGCCTGATGCCATCCGCCGCAATCCTCCTTCCCAAGAACTCCACTTCAAGCGCCAGGAAAACGCACTTTGAGCGTTTTAACCTGAGTCCCATGCGGTTGAGTCGACTAAGAACTCCTCCAGGTTCTGCAGATGCTCGACTGTGTTCCGACCTGTGACCAAGATGTCGTCCTGGAAAACCACGGTGTGCGGGACCGACTTCAGTTAGCTTTCCATGTTTCTCTGGAATATCACCGCCGCTGATCAGATTCCAAATGGGCATCTGTTATAAACAAAAAAACCTTTGTGCAAGTTGATGCAGCTGAGGGCCTTCGATGATTCTTCCATTTCCTGCGTCATGTAGGCTGAAGTCAGATCCAGCTTCGTGAACGTCTTTCCTCCCGCCATTGTTGCAAAGAGGTCGTTGGCTTTTGGAAGTGGGTATTGGACATACAGGGAGAAAAGATTGATAGTTACTTTGTAATCACCACAGATTCTGACGGTGCTGTCTGGACTGGGACAATAGGACTGGCCCACTCGATGAACTCGATCGGTGAGATGATGTCCTCTCTTTGTAGCCGGTTGAGCTCGATTTCTACACTTTCTCTCATCGTGTACGTTACTGCTCTCGCCTTGTGATGGATGGGTCGCGCCCACGGAATTAGGTGGATCTGCACTTTTGCTCCTTGGAATTTCCAGATGCATGGTTCGAACAGCGAAGGAAATTTGTTTAAGACCTGTGCACACAAAGTGTCGTCAGCGGGCGATAGCGCTCGGATGTCGTCCCAGTTCCAGCGCATCTTTCCCAGCCAACTCCTGCCGAGCAGTGTGGGACCATCGCCTGGTACCACCCAGAGTAGTAGCTTGTGCACCACTCCATCATAGGAGACCTTTACGGTAGCACTGCCGATTACAGGAATCAATTTTTTTGTGTAAGTTCTTAGTTTCGTGCGAATTGGAGTTAAGACTTGCCTTGAGGCCTTAATGCACCACAACCTTTCGAAAGTCTTTTTGCCCATGATGGACTGGCTCACGCCCGTGTCCAGCTCCATTGACACCGGGAGTCCATTTAGTTCAACCTTCAGCATTATCGGGGGACAATTCGTGGTGAATGTGTGCACCCAATGTACCTCTGCCTCCTCTATCAGAGGTTCTGTTTCGTCGTGATCCTCCATGGATCTGTCCTCCTCTGCAATGTGGTGGTTTGCAGGTTTAGCAGGTCTAGCAGCTCGCCTGCACACATGTTGGAGGTGTCCCATTGTTCCACAGCCCTTGCAAATGTATCCTTTGAATCGGCATGAATGGAAATGATGGTCAGCCCCGCAGCAACAAGGTGTTAATGGCCTTGCATTCATCACCCTTGATGGTGGACTCTGAGACATCTGCGGATGTGTGACCTGCCCTGTCAGTTACGATTCGAAAACAACATCACTTTGTTCACAGTACTTGTAGCAGCACTTGTGTGCTGAGAGATTTGCTTAATATTGTCACTAGTGGCAATGAATGCCTGGGCTATCGCTATGGTCTTACTCAAGGTTGGGGTCTCTACAGTCAAAGGTTTGCGAAGTATGGTTTCGTGGCCAATGCCAAGTACGAAAAAGTCTCTGAGCATGTGCTCCAAATGTCCTTCAAATTCGCAATGTCCTGCAAGGCGTCTTAACTCGGCGACATAACTCGCCACTTCCTGGCCTTCAGATCTTTTGTAGCTGTAAGCCGGTACCTCGCCATCAGAACGCTTTCCTTCGGGTTCAAATGCACTCGGACCAGTGTGCGCAAATTGTCGTACGATTTCTCCATGGGTTTCGCTGGAGTGAGCAGATTCTACATGAGGCCATACGTTGGTGCCCCACAGACGGTGAGGAGGATCGCTCTATGTTTGGCAGCGCTCTCTTCCCCATCTAGCTCATTGGCTACAAAGTATCGGTTGAGTCGCTCCACAAAAGATTCCCAATCATCTCCCTCCGAGAATTTCTCCAGGATGCCCACTGTTCTCTGCATCTTTGGGTTCGCTATCTGTATCTCGTTGCCAGTTGTAGTGAATGGAGAAAGAGACTGAACACTGTGAGCTCAAAGTAAAGTGTGACCTTAGTCTTTTATTGCAGTTCTCCAGAGTGCCTCTCCAACCTGTGAAGCACTCTTAAATACCTGTGCTCCCAAGGGATTATGAGATCCCTTGGGACACCAGTGAATGAGCCCTCTGGTGGCTGTATAGAGTATATACAAGTCCAGATACATAACAACCCACACGGCCTCCGATTGCCTTCCCAGACTCCCCCCCGACCCCGATGTTCTGGCTCCAATATTTCCCTCCCACCGCGCGCCCCCCCCCCCATTCAGTGCTTCGGCTCCCCGATACTTCTCTTACACCCCACCACTCCCGATACCGTGAAGCTCCAGCCCCTGATATTCCGATCTTCCAATGCCCCGCTCCCACCCCACTCCTTCTCCAACCCCCACCCGATCCCTACTTCCCTCCTCTCTGTTGCCTAGCACCACAGGCCTACCCACCCTCAGCCAGCCAGCCTCTCCATTTGGCTGGCTGTGGGTGGGAAAGAGACCTATTGATTTGCAAATCAAGTCCTGCCGTTAAATTCCCAGCCCTCCTGCTGCCAACCCACCTTTTGATTGCAAATTCCGGCCCTTGTGTCTAACCTGCAACAAACACAATTCAGATGTCACATTTCAGAGTGACAAAAGTATCTCAGATAAAGGAGAAATGCAAGCCAGTAATTTCAAATTGTTTTCTTCTGACCAGGATGTGTTAGTGTACCAGTATGTCTCAATTTGAAAATGCGAGGGCTGCCAGAGTTCAGCAAGATCCCACAAGATCCATGGGGTCAGTCGATAGCGATCAGGCGTGGGAACCTTAGCTGATATTCCTCACCCATGGGTGCTGAAGGCAAGTCCCACGCCAGTACTATTGCATGGCCTAACATCAGTTAACTCAATATAGTCTGGGGATTGAACTTGGAACTTTCCTGGCCCCTGGGGCTCAGTATTCACTAAATAGGCTTTCTGAGCCATTGTGGGACCAATTTTATAATAATTTCTGCACCCCTCCAGACAAATGTAAAAGATTATCTTGAAGCCATAGAAAGTTAAAGGCTCTGATCAATGCTTGTTTAATAGAATCGCTACAGCACAGTAGGAGGCCATTTGGCCCATTGAGTCTGTGCCGGCTCTCTGCGAGAGTACTTCAGCTAGTCCCACACCCGGCCTTTTCCCCGTAGCCCTGCAAATTTTTTCCCTTCAGGTACTCATCCAATTCCTTTTTGAAAGCCATGATTTAATCTCCAGGGTCAGATCTTACTGCAGTATACAAACCATATGAAAATTCTGTGCCTTCAGTTGAGTGGGGAACATACGAGGAATGTCACTGAACAGGCAAATTCGTTCATGTATTGTGAAATCTGCTTTTAGATCCAATATCTTGAAACCAGTGTATTCCAGTAGAAATCGCTGACTAATCCCAGGTGTGGTAAGACGTTACTGTTTTAACCACATGCACTAACGTTAGTGGAAAACACCTTACATACACTCACACAATATAGGTGAACGTACTTTACACGTGTATATTTAGCGGAAGGAGCAACGTGGTGGCCTGGCCCAGCAGTCTGCGCGGCCCCTGGCCTGTAAGCACCATCGCCGGGGAGGTCAGGGCGAAGGAGTGGCGAGAGATTGTTGAGTGATGTGATCGGGGCCCAGAAGAGGCGAGGGCCCAGGGGCAGCACAGGCCAGCCCACATTGCGATATGTGTGCGCACTAGATCCGTGCAGCAGAGCTGGTCTCCAGTCGTCTTGGTTAATCCTTGCCACTGGACCAAGACTTAGCTCTGTGAAGCCCGTGTGGTGGCTGTGTGCAACGGTCACCACACGTAGATGCACAGGCATCTTCCACCCTTCAAGATTTAGTTTGGGACCTGGAATTTTAGGTCCTTCATTGAAACACTTGTGAACTTTTTTACGTGGAAGCAAGTCATCCTCGATTCGAGGGACTGGCTATGATGATGATTAGTTAAAACATCTAGCACCATTCAGTAACCAAGGAAGTACAGCACTCACAATAATCAAAAAACACTCACACGTGGCAAGGATTAACCAAGACGACTGGAGTCCAGCTCTGCTGCACGGATCTAGTGCGCACACATATCGCAATGTGGGCTGGCCTGTGCTGCCCCTGGGCCCTCACCTCTTCTGGGCCTCGAACTCACGCCTCTCCTGGGCCCCAATCACATCTCTCTACAATCTCTCGATGCTCCTTCGCCCTGACCTCGCCTTATCTTATCATCATCATCTTATCATTTTACCAACAACTGCACAAAAAGGTTAAAGTAAACATCCATACGCTGTGCAAAAGAGTATTGAGATCACATGCCCAACAATGGTGTAGATTAATTATTTTCTATTTACAAATCATAAATGAAGTTCACCACATCTGGAGTCCTACTGGAAGCACTGTCCTCAGCAAAGCTGATTTTTAATTTAATTTGCTTCATTTTTTGTAATTTTAGGTGGAGCCCCTCCAGCAGAACTGGTTCTGTCTTGCACAATAGGAATTTTACTAAACCTCCTTGAATGGTTGCAGGTCATACTTGTACTGTGACTTTGTACAGGCTGTGCTGTACCGTTTGTGAGATCACCGTCTCCATTGTATACATTCCTTTTGACTTTTTAAAACTGACTGCACATATTTTTTTATGTGTTCATATCAAGTCCCTGCCTCCTCTGTTTTTAACCAAGAGTTTAATCCAATTCAAATAAACTGGTAAATGCCTTGTAAAATAGGTTGGATCAGAGTTTGATACTAGTTTGTACAAGGATATCAGTGACCACAGTCTCTGCATTTTACATTTTTTTATGCAGCGATGGAAAAACTGCGGAGAAAGTAAAGATCTTCAGTAACATCATCATGGGGAACCGTTGCTCAATCTTGGTTCTGATTTAAAATTAAAACTCAAATATTATTCTAATTACCCAATGTGTGGTATAAACAAAATTCTGCATGAGGTGCCAAATGGCACAATCTATAACAGCACACCCGCATAGTGGCACTGACCATTGCTCATTCACCTTTGAGTACAGTTCCTCAGATAATGAAGCAATACATGCCCACATGCAGCAAGACTTGGATGACATTCAGGCTTGGGCTGACAAGTGGCAAATAACATTCACGCTACACAAGTGCCAGGCAATGACTATCTCCAACAAGCGAGAGTCTAACTACCGCCCCTTAATATTCAACGTCATTATCATTGTCGAATCCCCCATCATCAAGCTCCTGGGGGTAACCATTGACCAGAAACTGGGCCAGTCACATAAATACTATGGCAACAAGAGTGGGTCAGAGGCTGGGTATTCTGCGGCGAGTGTCTCACCTCCTGACTCCCCGAAGCCTTTCCACCATCTACAAGGCACAAGTCAGGAATGTGATGGAATACTTTCCGCTTGCCTGGATGAGTGCAGCTCCAACAACACTCAAGGAGCTCGACACAATCCAGGACAATGCAGCCCACTTTATTGGCACCCAATCCACAACCTTACATATTCACTCCCTCCACCACCAGAGTACCGTGGCTGCAGTGCGTACCATCTACAAGATGCATTACAACAACTCGCCAAGGCTTCTTCGAAAGCACCTCCTAAACCTGCGAGTTCTACCACCTAGAAGGATAAGGGCAGCAGGTGCATGGGAACGCCACCACCTGTGAATTCTCCTCCAAGTTACACACCATCCTGACTGGGAAGTATATCGTCGTTCCTTCATTGTCGCTGGGTCAAAATCCTGGAACTCCCTCCCTGACAGCACTGTGGGAGTACCATTACCACATGGACTGCAGCGGTTCAAGAAGGCAGCTCACCACCACCTTCTCAAGGACAATTAGGGATGGGTAATAAATGCTGGCCTTGCCAGCGACGCCCACATTCCAGGAATTAATTATTTTTTTAAATTACATTCCATATGTCTTCATCACCGTCTTTTATGTCACTCACACCCAAAAAAGAGGAAGTGCTGGAAATACGCTGCAAGTCTGTCAATAGCTGCGAAGAAGAGTTAAGTTACAATATTTTGAGTGTGTATCCTTCATCAGACGCCATTTTATGGTCCAACAAGTAAGTCCTGTGGAGAGGGGGGGATTTGTAACCTGGAGCAGTCCATGGGTTTAGGTGCAGGAGGAGGGGTTAAAGTGGCCAAAAATGTGTTCGAATCTGGAGGCCAGCTCCAATGTGCTGACTTCCAGGTTTAACTCGGGCGCATTTAGTAGGTTAGAACATAAGAACATAAGAATTAGGAACAGGAGTAGGCCATCTAGCCCCTCGAGCCTGCTCCGCCACTCAACAAGATCATGGCTGATCTGGCTATGGACTCAGCTCCACTTACCCGCCCGCTCCCCATAACCCTTAATTCCCTTATTGGTTAAAAATCGATCTATCTGTGATTTGAATACATTCAATGACCTAGCCTCAACTGCATCCCTGGGCAGAGAATTCCACAGATTCACAACCCTCTGGGAGAAGAAATTCCTTCTCAACTCGGTTTTAAATTGGCTCCCACGTATTTTGAGGCTGTGCCCCCTAGTTCTAGTCTCCCCGACCAGTGGAAACAACCTCTCTGCCTCTATCTTGTCTATCCCTTTCATTATTTTAAATGTTTCTATAAGATCCCCCCTCACCCTTCTGAACTCCAACGAGTAAAGACCCAGTCTACTCAATCTATCATCATAAGGTAACCCCCTCATCTCCGGAATCAGCCTAGTGAATCGTCTCTGTACCCCCTCCAAAGCTAGTATATCCTTCCTTAAGTAAGGTGACCAAAACTGCACGCAGTACTCCAGGTGCGGCCTCACCAATACCCTGTACAGTTGCAGCAGGACCTCCCTGCTTTTGTACTCCATCCCTCTCGCAATGAAGGCCAACATTCCATTCGCCTTCCTGATTACCTGCTGCACCTGCAAACTAACTTTTTGGGATTCATGCACAATGGCCCCCAGGTCCCTCTGCACCGCAGCATGTTGTAATTTCTCTCCATTCAAATAATATTCCCTTTTCCTGTTTTTTTTTCCAAGGTGGATGACCTCACATTTTCCGACATTGATTTCCATCTGCCAAACCTTTGCCCATTCGCTTAACCTATCTAAATCTCTTTGCAGCCTCTCTGTGTCCTCTACACAACCCGCTTTCCCACTAATCTTTGTGTCATCTGCAAATTTTGTTACACTACACTCTGTCCCCTCTTCCAGGTCATCTATGTATATTGTAAACAGTTGTGGCCCCAGCACCGATCCCTGTGGCACACCACTAACCACCGATTTCCAACCCGAAAAGGACCCATTTGTCCCGACTCTCTGCTTTCTGTTAGCAAGCCAATTCTTGATCCATGCTCATACATTTCCTCTGGCTCCACGTACCTTTATCTTCTGCAGTTCATAATACCCTCCAGAGATGCAGGTTACCAATTTAAATGCTGATCACTCCATTGTTTTGATATTTCAATCTACAATACTTCCCATTGAAACCAAGGCGAGAACACAATGGCCATTCATGGAGCTCATTAAAAGTCAGGCAAATATTTCAATAAATACGCAGTGCACACAGCTGCTTTCTTACCTACCTCGTGTGTCAGCTGTGGCTCAGTGGGTAGCACTGTCACTTCTGAGTCAGTAAGTTGTTGGTTTACGTCCCACTCCAGAGACTTGAACACAAAATTCTAGTCTGACACTCCAATGCAACCCTGGGGGAGTGTTGTATTGTCGGAGGTGCAGTCTTTCAGATGAGACGTTAAACCGAGGCCTGGTCTGCTCTCTCAGGTGGACATAAAAGATCCCATGACACTATTTAAAAGAAGTTATCCCTGGTGTCGTGGCCAATATTTATCCCTCAATCAACATAACAAGAACAGATTATCTGGTTATTATCACATTGCTGTTTGTGGGAGCTTGCTGTGCGCAAATTGGCTGCTGCGTTTCCTACATTACAACAGTGATTACACTCCAAAAGTATTTAATTGGCTGTAAAACGTTTTGAGACATCCGGTGGTCATGAAAGGCGCTATATAAATCCAAGTCTTTCTTTGGGAAAGGTTTTATGTGGTGAGAGGTTAGTTTCTAAACTTGAGGTTTTGAGACTCAGATCAGGATGGCTGGCGCCTTGACTCCTTTAGATTGGATCTAGGACGAGGAGCAAGGTGGCCATCAGCAATAGCAACAATAGCCTGCTGTGGAGAGACCTGCAGGTGGGGAGCAGAGAGGGGAGCGGCAGCAGAGAGGTCGAGCTTGCAGGAGCCAATACTCAAGCAAGAAGGTGTACAGGCAGAGACTCAGCTTCCTAGAGCTCTAAGAGCAGTGTATCCCAAGGCGGAGATTGTCACGGTAGGTGGTAGCAGACATCTGCAGCCCAAAAGAAGACCTGCTCGATCTGGTGGCCACATGCTACAAGTAGCTGTGAAAGTGACCACTGCATCAAACAAGAAACATAGAAACATAGAAAATAGGTGCAGGAGTAGGCCATTCGGCCCTTCGTGCCTGCACCACCATTCAATAAGATCATGGCTGATCAATCCCTCAGTATCCCTTTCCTGCTTTCTCTCCATACACCTTGATCCCCTTAGCCGTAAGGGCCATATCTAACTCCCTCTTGAAGAAATCCAAATTTGGGATGCGTGCAATAAAGGTTCAGCAGTTATCAAGGGCAACTTTAATCTACATATAGATTGGGCTAACCAAACTGGTAGCAATGCGATGGAGGAGGATTTCCTGGAGTGTATTAGGTATGGTTTTCTAGACTAATATGTCGAGGAACCAACTAGAGGGCTGGCCATCCTAGACTGGGTGATGTGTAATGAGAAAGGACTAATTAGTAATCATGTTGTGCAAGTCCCCTTGGGGAAGAGTGACCATAATATGGTAGAATTCTTTATTAAGATGGAGAGTGACAGAGTTAATTCAGAGACAAGGGTCCTGAATTTAAGGAAAGGTAACTTCGATGGTATGAGACTTGAATTGGCTAGAATAGGCTGGCAAATGATACTTAAAGGGTTGACGGTGGATAGGTAATGGCAAACATTTAAAGATCACATGGATGAACTTCAACAATTGTATATCCCTGTCTGAAGTAAAAGTAAAACGGGGAAGGTGGCTCAACCGTGGCTAACAAGGGAAATTAAGGATAGTGTTAAATCCAAGGAAGAGGCATATAAATTGGTCAGAAACAGCAGCAAACCTGAGGACTGGGAGAAATTTAGAATTCAGCAGAGGAGGACAAAGGGTTTAATTAGGAAGGGTAAAATAGAGTTTGAGAGGAAGCTTGCCGGGAACATAAAAACTGACTGCAAAAACTTCTATAGATATGTGAAGAGAAAAAGATTAATGAAGACAAACGTAGGTCCCTTGCAGTCAGATTCAGGTGAATTTATAATGGGGAGCAAAGAAATGGCAGACCAGTTGAACAAATACTTTGGTTCTGTCTTCACGAAGGAAGACACAAATAACCTTCCGGAAGTACTAGGGGACCGAGGGTCTAGTATGAAGCAGGAACTGAAGGATATCCTTATTCGGCGGGAAATTGTGTTAGGGAAATTGATGGGATTGAAGGCCGATAAATCCCCGGGGCCTGATAGGCTGCATCCCAGAGTACTTAAGGAAGTGGCCCTAGAAATAGTGGATGCATTGGTGATCATTTTTCAACAGTTTATCGACTCTGGATCAGTTCCTATGGACTGGAGGGTAGCTAATGTAACACCACTTTTTAAAAAAGGAGGGAGAGAGAAAACGGGTAATTATAGATCGGTTAGCCTGACATCAGTTGTGGGGAAAATGTTGGAATCAATTATTAGAGATGTAATAGCAGCGCATTTGGAAAGCAGCGACAGCATCGGTCCAAGTCAGCATGGATTTATGAAAGGGAAATCATGCTTGACAAATCTTCTGGAATTTTTTGAGGATGTAACTAGTGTGAGCTGTGAGGACGCTAAGAGGCTGCAGGGTGACTTGGACAGGTTAGGTGAGTGGGAAAATGCATGGCAGATGCAGTATAATGTGGATAACTGTGAGGTTACCCACTTTGGGGGCAAAAACACGAACGCAGAATATTATCTGAATGGCGGCAGATTAGGAAAAGGGGAGGTGCAACGAGACTTGGGTGTCATGATACAACAGTCATTGAAAATTGGCATACAGGTACAGGAGGCGATGAAGAAGGCAAATGGTATGTTGGCCTTCATAGATAGGGGATTTGAATATAGGAGCAGGGAAGTCTTATTGCAGTTGTACAGGGCCTTGGTGAAGCCTCACCTGGAATATTGTGTTCAGTTTTGGTCTCTTATCTGAGGAAGGACGTTCTTGCTATTGAGGGAGTGCAGCAAAGGTTCACCAGACTGATTCCCGGGATGGCTGGACTGACATATGAGGAGAGACCGGATCGACTGGGTCTTTATTCACTGGAGTTTAGATGAGAGGGGATCACATAAAAGCATATAAAATTCTGATGGGACTGGACAGGTTAGATGAAGGAAAAATGTTCCCGATGTTGGGGAAGTCCAGAACCAGGGGACACAGTCCACAGTCTAAGGATAAGGGGTAAGCCATTTAGGACTGAGATGAGGAGAGACTTCTTCACTCAGAGAGTTGTTAACCTGTGGAATTCCCTGCCGCAGAGAGTTGTTGATGCCAGTTCATTGGATATATTCAAGAGGGAGTTAGATATGGCCCTTACGGCTAAAGGGATCAAGGGGTATGGAGAGAAAGCAGGAAAGGGGTACTGAGGTGAATGATCAGCCATGATCTTATTGAATGGTTGTGCAGGCTCAAAGGGCCAATGGCCTACTCCTGCATGTATTTTCTATGTTTCTATGTTTCTATGCCCTCAACTTTTTTACCTCTAGATTCTTCTTGGACGCTGCCAGAGACATATCCAGGATCTCCCAGTCAGCTGCATACAAATGCATAACACAGGTAGCAGAAAAAATGTAATGCAGACAAGTATGAAGTGATGTCGGAGGAATGAGGAGGGGCAATAGAACTAAAATGGTACAATTTTAAAGGGGTGCAGGAACAGAGAGACTTGGATATGTACACAAATCTTTGAAGGCAGCAGGACAAGTTGAGAAGGCTACTAAAAAGCATATGGGATCCTGGGCTTTATTATTAAAGACATAGGAGTACAAAAGCAAAGAAGTTATGCTAAACCTTTATAAAACATTGGTTATGACTCAGCTGGAGTATTGTGTTCAATTCTGCCCACCATACTTTAGGAAGGATGTCAAGGCAATAGAGAGGGTGCCGAAGAGATTTACAAGAATGGTACCAGGGATGTGGAGAGAAGCTGAGATTATTGTCCTTAGAGCACAGACATGAGGAAAAACCTTTTTACGCAGCGAGTGGTTAGGATCTGGAGTGCATCGCCTGAAAGGGTGGTGGAGGCAGACTCAATTGTGGCTTTCAAAATGGAATTGGATAAGTACCTGAAGGAAAAAAAATTGCAGGGCTATGGGGAAAGGACGGGGGAGTGGGACTCGCTGACGTGCTCTTGCAGAGAGCCGGCACAGGCTCAACAAGGCAAATGGCTTCCTTCTGTGCTGTAATCATTCTATGATTCTACGTTAAGGGGAGATTTGACAGAGGTATTCAAAATCATGAACTGTTTTGAGTTGGATAAGGGAAAATATTTACAGGGCTATCGGGAAAGAGCAAGATTAACTGGATAACTCTACCAAAGAGCCGGCACTGGCATGATGGGCCGAATGGCCTCCTTCTCTGCTGTGTCATTCCATGATTCTGTCATACCACAATAGCATAAAGAAGTCTGAAGAACTCACATTGTCACCATTCTTTCTCTATTCCTTCATGTGTTTCTCTCCTCCACTTCTGTTCCTCTCTACCATATTTAATCGCTAACGCGAGCGAAATTCAGTGCAAATAAAATGGAAGACCCATTTTACACTTGAAATAAATTTTTGCTCAGGCTAATGTTCACCTCCAGTTCTATCTTTCTCCCTGCTGTAACTTCTGTTTCTCTACAGGCGCCATTTGGGCAGAGCATGTTAATGCTGGGTTGCAAAACTGAAGACTTTCAGGAATAATGGCTTCTTGGGTGAAGTAGTGACTTTTGACCTTGCCTAGTTGTTTTTCAAATGCAGTATAACATAGAAAGTAGCAAAAGCTGCCAAACAGTTTCTAAAAATGTGATACTTCCAAGAATAGCCTGATAATAAGGCGAGAATAAGTGAAATCAAGTAGTGGCAGGAGCTTTGTAATGTAAGTTTGGGACATTTTACTACATTAAAGGCGCTATATAAATAAAAGTTATTATTATTACTCAGTGCTCGGTATACACATTCCATCACGTTGTTTTGAAGGAAGCGCAGCATAATCACATAACAGCTTGTGGGGGAAATTCAAATGTTGACTGCATAATATTAGTGGTGCATTATTGGGAGCAGGAGGTCCCCCATAAAACTCTGGATTTCTACATTGAAAATGTTGCATTCTGGATCATTTTAAACACTTTTATATTTCACAACAGATTTTTAATTGACAAAAGTGAGGTATTGATTTCCAACACCCAATCACATCATTACTTCACAAAAAAGGACCCAACAGTCTATTTCCACCCTGTTCCAGTTCACAAAGGCACTCTGACCCAGCTCAAAGAGACACAGGGCCTAATTTTCCTCCTCTATTGAAAAGAAAGAATTTGCATTTATATCGTGCCTTTCACAACCTCAGGACGTCCCAACACACTTTACAGCCAATTAAATACTTTTGAAGTATAGTCACTGTGGAATGTTGAAACGTGGCAGCCACTTAGCAAATGAGGATCAGGGGGTCCCTGATCTGATCCCCTGTCTGAGGCAGCTGCTCTCAGCCAGGGTGCTGGTCACACATTTCAATTAGCCTCAGTGCCAATTATGGAGGGTAAATGAGCCATAATTCCTGATTCTAAGCACTACATAGGAAGCCCTGCTGCAATTGCATGTGTTGACATTGAGCAAGAATGGGATTGTGGTTGGCTGTGATCTTGCAGCTTGCTGACATTATCAAGGCATGAATATGGCTCCTTGAGTAAAGTACTAGAGTGTGACTTATGTCTGTAGAACTATACCCCAGAACAAAATACCTTCAGAAAGAAAGAACTTCCATTTATTTCATAGATTACACATCCTCATGATGTCACAAACTGTTTCACAGCCAAATGAATACTTTTTGAAGTATAGTCACTATTGTAATGTAGGAAATGTGGCAGGCACATTATGCACAGCAAGGTTCCACAAACTGATATTATAATTACCAGCTAATCTGTTTTAGTGATGTTAGTTAAAGGATAAATATTGGCCAGGACATCAGGGAGAACTCCTCTGGTCTTCACATAATGCCAAAGGATTTTTTACATTCACCTGGAAAGGACAGACTTGGTTTAACATCTTATCATCATCATCATCATCATCATAGGCAGTCCTTCGGAGTCGAGGGTGGCTTGCTTCCACTCTAAAAGTGAATTCTCAGGTGACTGAGGAGTCTAATGCGGGACCTACAGTCTTTGTCACAGGTGGGGTAGGCAGTGGTTGAAGGAAAGGGTGGTCGGGGAGCCTGGTTTGACGCACGTTCCTTCCGCTGTCTACGCTTGGTTTCTGCTTATTCTTGGTGATTGGTGACAACTCTGGCAGCACAGCACACCTTTGGTAATATGCTGCTAACCTAAATTATGTGCTGATGCCTCTGGAATGGGGCTTGAACCCACAACCTTCTGTCTCAGAAGCAAATATGCTGCCCACTGAGCCAGAGTTGACAGTATGAGGAAAATGGCACGGAGAGTCTTCCTCAATGATTCTGTAAGGAGGTAAAAATACACAAGTAAGAATCAGGTTAAAGGGAATTAGGTTAAAGGGAATAGCTTTGCTTGTGTGTTTATCTTTAAAATCTGCAGATCAAGCTGAAAAGCGAGAGCAAGGTCAAGACTGTGGAACAACACATTCCAATAGACTGAGATCGGCTCCACATGCTATGGGAGATGGAGAGGTTGCAAAATCACTCAGCAGCCAGTCTGATAAGGATTAACGAATCAATGTAGCTCCGTTGATCAGTTGTAGGCCAACCGGTAGCCGTAGAATAGTATGCCACCTAGCCACCTAGAAATGAACCTTCAATGATCAAGGGTTCTACATGCACAGTTATACAGTTTTCGAGGCATGGGTTATGGAGAGAAAGCAGGAAAGGGGTACTGAGGTGAATGATCAGCCATGATCTTATTGAATGGTGGTGCAGGCTCAAAGAGCCAATGGCCTACTCCTGCACCTATTTTCTATGTTTCTACCCAAGTAAAATAGAGGCGATCCAAAACTCAGCTGCCTGTGTCCTCACTCGCACCAAGTCCCTGCCCTATTGCATTTCCATTCCTCAATAATCAGACTAATATTACTGCATTTTAATAATAAGCCAGTCGTCTTGGGTGATCCTTGCCACTGGACCAAGACCTAGTTCTGTCAAGCCCATGTGTGCAACGGCCACCACACGTTAAAAAAATCCACGCACAGGCATCTTCCACCCTTCAAGATTTAGTTCGGGACCTGGAATATTAGGTCCTTCATTGAAACACCTGTGAACTTTTTGATGTGGAAGCAAGTCATCCTCGATTTGAGGGACTGCCTATGATAATGATGATTAACAATAAGCCAGTATCATACAATTGTGCAATACAGCTTATTATTCAGTTTTGTTTTCACCTTTTCAAAGAATACTGCTAGCCTTGCTATACATCTCGGCAAGTGTTTATTTGGAGGAAAGGTTTCAGTGCTTAATTGCATCTCTGAGGACAGTACACACTGTCCATCAGATGGCTCAATTTTGTAAAATCAGGCAGGACAGCGATGGAAATGGTGGCAAGGCCTACTGCTCATGTCCTTGCCTGACCTTGATTTCTTTCACCCAGCCTCCCATTGGACTATCGCTGGTCACTGCATAGTGGTTATGTTACTGGACTAATGATTCAAAGGCCTGGACTAGTGATCCAGAGATGCGAGTTCAAATTCCAGCATGGCAGCTGAGGAATTTAAATTCAGTTAATTAAATAAATCTGGAATTAAAAGCTAGCATCAGTAATAGTGACCATGAAACTATCAGATTGTCGTAAAAACCCATTGGGTTTACTAATGTCCTTTTGAGAAGGAAATCTGCTGTCCTTACCTGGTCTGGCCTATATGTGACTCCAGACCCACAACAATACGGTTGACTCTTAACTGCCCTCTGAGATTCAAGAAGGCAGCTCTCAAGGGCAATTAGGGATGGGCAATACATGCTGGCCTTGCCAGCGACACTCACATCCCATCAATTAATTTTAAAAAACTATTCCCTGCCTGCCATATGTAAATGCCAGTGGAGGGGGGAGGGGGGCCTGCTGACCCATTTTCCTTCTGCCTGTCCCAGGACTGCTTATTGGAAGATGGCAATAGGTTGGAGTGGCATTGGTAATGCTTCCGATGTGTGTAAATTAAGGCAGAAGGCCTAGTAGTGGGCTCTACTCCATCCATACAAGTCCAATAAACTTACCTTTTTAGGCTTCAATGTTGGCTGAGGCCTAAAACTGAATTTTCCCTTCTCTGCTTTCAGATTCTATGGCCTCATTAAATTCCCAGCTGCCACTGATGGTCCCAGCAAATTGGGTTGGGGTTTTCCATCTATAAGTTAGCCTGATGTCTGGAGTGTAAAACCTATGCATGCTGACATACCATCAGTAATATATTAATCAATTATTCATTGAAAACTGTGGCTCCAAAATTCCTGAGAGGGAGGAGAGCAGATGTTGATACTTCTACCTGTACGGGGCAGGAACTTGAAGTGGGCCCTCGATTCACTGGGTTTCTGCTCTAAACGCCATGTCATAAATTCCAGGAGGATTCAGAGTGTGCTGAAGTACTGCTGCTCACCCGCTCGGTGGCAGATCTATGTAAATCATGGAATTAAGACAGGATGATGTCGCTCATCCTAAATTCCGTGACTTCTCTCTTCCTGTGCATCCTTATGATTGTACGCCACTATGTAACAGACATAATTGCCAGGACCCCTCATCGTCAAGGCAGAAGTAGCTGTTTACTCTCTCCCAACTCTCTTACAGCTGCACTTATCAACTCCCAACTGTCCAGCCTTTGGCCCTCCATTCACCAGGACATTTCTGCAGTTACTGATCTGCTCAGTCAAACCCGCACCACCACCTTTGATGCCCTAGTTAAAACAATTACTCTCTCTCACCCTGGCCATTCCCCTGGTATAGCCCTGATTTTCGCTCCCTTAAGTCCAAGGGATGCAGACTTGAACGGATATAGTGGACAACTAGTTTAATTATTCACCGCCAGATCTGGCTGGATCACAAAAAGCATTATTGGGTCCTGCTCTCGCCTGTTAAAATTGCTCACTATTCCAGAATCATTCTGGAATGTGAAGATAAACCCTGGTTTCTATTCTCCACACTAACCATCTTTTTAAACCCATCTGCCCAGTCTCTACCCTCACCTCCAAGAATAGGTGTGAGGAGCTCATGGACTTCTTTATCTCTAAATTTGAGACCATCCATTCGGCCGCCTCTACCTCTTCCTTTCCTTCCCTTAGCCCACCGAGCCAAACTTCCTCTGAGGATCCCCCCACTGCCCTAGCCCTGACCTCACATTTTGCCCCAGTTTCTCTCTGATCTCCCCTCATCACTTTTCCGTGCTCATCCTGTCCATGAGACCCACTTCCTGCTCCCTTGATCCTAATCCCACAAACTGCTGAACACCCAACTTCCTTTTCTGGCTCCCATATTAGCTGACATTGTTAACAGTTCTCTGTCCTCAGGTACTGTCCCCCTCTCCCTCAAATCTGCCGTCATCAACCCTCTCCTCAAAAAAACCCTTGATCCCTCCGTCCTTGCAAACTACTGCCCCATCTCCAACCTCCCTTTCCTCCCCAAAGTCCTTGAATGTGTTGTCACCTCCCAAATCTGTACCCGCCTTTTCCGCAATTCCATGTTTGAATCCCTCCAAGCCAATTTCCGTGCTGGCCATAGTACCGAAATGGCTCTCATCAAAGTCACAAATGACATTCTGGTTGATTGTAACAAAGGCAAACTATCCCTCCTTGTCCTTCTTGAGTTGCCTGCAGCCTTTGACATGGTTGACCGTTCTATCCTTCTCCAACGCCTCTCCACTATCATCCAGCTGGGTGGGACTGCAGTCGCTTGGTTACATTCTTATCTCTCTAATCGTAGCCAGAGAATCACCTGCAACAGCTTCTCTTCGTGCCTCTGCATCATAACCTCTGGTATCCCCCAAGGTTCTATCCTTGGCCCCCTCCTATTTCCCATCGACATAATCCGAAAACACAGCATCAGTTTCTACATGTACGCTGATGACACCCAGCTCTAATTCACTATCACTTCTCTCAACCCCTCCATGGTCTCTAAATTGTCACACTCCTTGCCAGACATCCACTTCTAGATGAGCAGAAATCTTCTCCAATTGAATATTGGGAAGACTGAAGCCATTGTTTTCGGTCCCCGCCACAAATTCCGTTCCCTAGCCACTGACTCCATCCCTCTCCCCAACTTCTGTCTGAGGCTGAACCAGACTGTTAACAACCTTGGTGTCATATTTGACCCTGAAATGAGCTGTCAACCACATATCCGCAGCATAACTAAGACCGCCTATTTCCACCTCCATAACATCGCCCGTCTCCACCCTTGCCTCGGCTCATCCACTGCTGAAACCCTCATCCTTGCCTTTGTTACATTTAGACTTGACTATTCCAACACACTCCTGGCTGGCCTCCCACATTCTACCCTACTAGAGGTGATCTAAAACACGGCTGCCCATGACCTAACTCATACCAAGTCCAGTTCATCCATCACCCCTGTGTTCGCTGACCTACATTCGGTTAAACAATGCCTCGATTTCAAAATTCTCATCCTTGTTTTCAAATCCTTCCATGGCCTCGCCCCTCTCAATCTCTGAAATCTCCTCCAGCCCCATAACCCTCTGAGATGTTTGAGCGCCTCTAATTCTGCCCTCTTGAGCATCCCTGATTATAATTCTCAACCATTGGTGGCTGTGCCTTCTGGTGCCTGGGCCCAAAGCTCTGGAACTCCCTCCCTATACCTCTCCGTCTCTCTGCCTCTCTTTCCTCCTTCAAGATGCTCCTTAAAACCTACCTCTTTGACCAAGCTTTTGGTCACCTGCCCTAATTTCTCCTTCTGCTCACTCTCAAATGTTTTATCTCTTAATACTCCTGTGAACCGCCTTGGGACATTTCACTACATAAATACAAGTTGTTGTTGTTTAAAGAAAAGCTACTGAAAGTGAGATTGCTTTTGCAGACTTTTGGTTATTTCTTGGGATTGACTGAAGGTTTGCACTATTGTACCCTTCATTCTCATTCACCATTATCCGTGGAATTGAGAAAGCGTGTATCTAAATACTGCAAAATGGGCTTCCCAGTAGGAATTCCATTCTACATGAGTTCCATGTTGGAGGAAGAGGAGCCAAAGGAAGCAGATGGGGAAATTGCATTAATCAAGCAGCACCAGTGGAGATCCCAGGATTCATCCAGCAGGATGTACTGACCCAGGTGAACTTTGCAAAATCTTTCAAATGAGCTGCCTCTCAGGAGGCTGTGCTTCAACCACAGAGCTTTGGAAGAACTATGTTCTTTGCTGCAGCCAGATCTGCAAACTAGGTCCACAACATGGACAGTGTTGACTGTGGCATACAAAGGGCCCCTTGCCTCCCCAAGTACTCGTATCTCGGCTGCTCGATGCAAGTGAAAGAATGAATGGCAGGACAGGTGAGTGGGTGTCACTGCTGCCAGAGGCAAAGAGAACTGCAACCTCTTGGTCAACATTATTCTTCTCATCTGTTTTCTGGATTGGACCCTCCCTCCCTCCCCCCCCCCCCCAACCACCATCCTCACCTTCCCCCCTTCCCACCATCCGTTCTTCCACTTCGTCATCCCCCAGATTTACTGTTTTAATGACATTAATTTGAATAGTGCGGTGACCCACTGTATACTCTAACTTCACCCCAGTATCTTTCAATTCTCTTCAATTTTCATTCGTCTTTCCGATGAGACGTTAAGCCGAGGCCCCGTTTGCCCTCTCAGGTGGATGTAAAAGATTCCATGGCACTATTTCAAAGAAGAGCAGGGGAGTTATCCCCAGAAAGGCAGGATAGGAAAGAATAGCACCGGCTTGATGGGGGCGGTGGTGGGAAAAGAAATCGGCACAAACAACTGCCACCATCACTGAATAGGAGTGAGCCAAGGGGGAAAACGGGGGGGGGCCAAGTGGCCCTGGATTCATAACAGGAGCACTGGCTTCACCCCAAGCGGCAGGCGTGCAGGCAGGCGGTGCATCTGATCGATCGCTGGGCAGAGTGAAGTATGTGTGAGCTAGCGGCACAAGTCACCAGTAGTCTGCTACAGTTTCCAGAAGTGACCATAGAAGCCCTTGGTGATGACGAGTCCACACAAGATAAAGGGCTATATGGGAAAGGTGGAGATAGACAGATTTTTGAAAGATAAGGGAGTCAAGGGTTATGGGGAGCAGGCGGGGAAGTGCAGTTGAGGCCAGGATCAGATCAGCCATGATCTTATTGAATGGCGGGAGCAGGCTCGAGGGGCAAATGGCCTACTCCTGCTCCTACTTCTTATGTTCTTATGTCCTGGCCAATATTTGACCCTCAATCAGCATCACTAAAAACAGACCATCTGGTCATTATCACACTGCTGTTTGTGAAAGCTTGCTGTGCACAAATTGGCCGCCGCCTTTCCTACATTTCAACACTGGCTACACTTCAAAAAGTACTTCATTGGCTGTAAAGTGCTTTGCGATGTCCGGTGGTCGTGAAAGGCGCTATAGAAATGCAAGTCTTTCTTCTTTCTTTGATACCCACTCCGACTCTCATCCTCCTCTCCCTTTGTCACTCTACTGCCCACTATGGTTAGCTTTCTAAGTTTCTAAGTTTGACCTCTTATGTACTCCAAAATCACTGCCCAACCTGTGCCCCAAAGCAACTGACCTCATAGAAACATAAAATTCTGATGGGACTGGACAGGTTAGATGAAGGAAGAATGTTCTCGATGTTGGGGGAGTCCAGAACCAGGGGTCACAATCTAAGGATAAGGGGTAAGCCATTTAGGACTGAGATGAGGAGAAACTTCTTCACTCAGAGAGTGGTGAACCTGTGGAATTCTCTTCCGCAGAGAGTTGTTGATGCCAGTTCGTTAAATATATTCAAGTTGGATATGGCCCTTACAGTTAAAGGGATCAAGGGGTATGGGAAGAAAGCAGGAAAAGGGTACTGAGGTGATGATCAGCCATGATCTTATTGAATGGTGGTGCAGGCTCAAAGGGCCGAATGGCCTACTCCTGCACCTATTTTCTATGTTTCTCTGTTTCACTGCACTTGCTCATTAATCTTCATGCTGATCTATGCCTTAGGCAAATTCCACAAAGACGGATGAAAATTGAAGAGAATTGAAAGATACTGGGGTGGGGCTAGCGTGTACAGTAGTTGAATAAATGTAACCAATCAACTAGGCCCTGCCCCTATTTTAATTATTTCCATCAAAGGTATCAACTATTTTTGTAAAAACGTTAATACAAGTGCCCCCTTATTAAATGGGCACTAAAACCAACTTAAATTAAACTTTTTCAAAGATGGTCAAATTAAAATGTGGTTGCTGGGGGTGATGACGAACGGTATCAGGCCTAATTAAAGCAATTACGAAACCCCACCCTTTTCACGTCAGCTGACAATTCTTGCTGCACAATTGGGCGGGACGTTATATGAGAGAACAACTGCTGCCCTGCTTGCATAAGGTTGAGTCAGTTGGAGAAGGTACTTTGTGACAGGTGTCGTATTTATTCTGCCTTCTCAAGCTACTTTTTGTGTTGGGTAACAGTGAGTATCAGAGCAACCTTGTGCAGTCTTTATAAGAGCTTTTTTAAATTTTGTCTAGATCTGATTTTTTTTAAATACTTCTTAGAAGTCGAGATGTCGGTGGCTGTAAGTTCCAAGCTGAATAAACATGTGAGGGAGCAGTACCTGAAACTGGCTCAGAACGGGAAGGTGCAGGTTACCTACGTGTGGATCGATGGCACCGGGGAATACCTTCGCTGTAAAACCAGAACCATGGATTGTGAACCAAATATCTTGAAAGGTCCCGTATAATCTAGAGATCCTACACCCACACATACCGAATCCTTGGCTGATGTGTCTTTTCACAATACTGTTCAACTCGGCTGATTTTCCTCTTACTTACTTTCTACCCCCAACTAGAAATCCCGGAGTGGAATTTTGATGGCTCCAGCACCGGCCAGGCGGAGGGCTCCAACAGCGACATGTTTCTCATTCCGGTGCAGATCTTTCGAGACCCCTTCACCCTGGATCCGAACAAACTTGTGCTCTGCGAAGTTCTCAAATACAATCGGAAACCTGCAGGTTAGTCGGCTCAGCTGGTCGAGTTGTTCTGACTAAATTCCCCCCCCCCCTTTTTGGTGTTTTTGAGGGGTTTTAATCTTTCCTGAAATTAACTAGTAACTTTAAAAAAAAATGTTCGTATTAAAGCACTAATTCTGTGTGAATGACACTTCTTGCCCCAGATGGGTGATTTACCTGTGCAAACTTGCCATGCGGTTTGGTGGAGCTAACTGTAGAAATGTTTGCAGAGTCTAACCTGAGGCATACGTGCAAAGCTGTGATGGACAAGGCGAAGGACTCCCATCCTTGGTTCGGCCTTGAGCAAGAATACTCTCTGTTGGGAATCGATGGACGTCCGTATGGCTGGCCACAAAACGGATTTCCGGGACCGCAAGGTGAGCAGACACATCCTGCATTTGAAGCCGATTTTCTAGCCTGCCTCAAAGAAAATGCCCAAACTTATGAAGGGATTCACGGCAGAGAGGGACAGCACGTGTATGTGGGGTGAAATTGTTACAGGGAGGTTTATACTGTCTTTTATTTTAATGTAGGCGTTTTAAAAGAATAAATAGGCTGGCTCCTCCCAGCCTGCGCCATAACGTCCTTTCACAAAACCTTTAAAGTTCGTTTCGTTAATATCGCCGGCGGTCATTTCTATTCTCCTTTTGGAGGCCAGTTTGTTACACTGCCGCTCGCATGTCAATCCGAAGCCGTTCCGAGGTACAAATGGTCATGAAAGTGTGAGCATAACTTGGGTTGAAAGGCGCCTGATCTGAGTGCACGGCAGCCACTCTCTAAGCGGTGCTCACAATCCGCTGCAAGCTCGCGTCTGTTGTGCGGACACGAGCGCAGCGCAAAGTTGCAGTTTAAAAGCGTCTGGTTGATCTCCCTGGCAACTTTCACTGCAAACTATTGCTGCACTTGGATACCGCTCCAGACTGTTGCTGGTCTGCATCATCATCATAGGCAGTCCCTCGAAATCGAGGAAGACTTGCTTCCACTCTAAAAGTGAGTTCTCAGGTGACTGTACAGGTCAATATGGGAATTACAGTCTCTGTCACAGGTAGGACAAATGGTCGTTGAAGGAAAGGGTGGGTGGGTAGTCTGGTTTGCCGCACGCTCCTCCTGTGCTTGGTTTCTCGGGAGGCTACCATCAGCAAGGCAGACATCAACGACGTCCAACACCGCCTCCAGTGTGCCAGCACAGTCTTCTGTCTCCTGAGGAAGAATGTTTTTGAAGACCAGGTCCTTAAATCTGGCACCAAGCTTGTGGCCTACAGGGCAATAGTGATACCTGCCCTCCACTATGGCTGAGATGTGAACCATATACAGTATGGTACCATATACACCTTGCAGTGTTGGAGAAGTACCATCTGTGCTGATCCAAGATCCTGCAACTCCACTGGGAGGATGGATGCTGGTCTGCAATAAAGCAAGGGTCTGTTGCTCAGTTAGCTGGCAACCACTGGTCTCTGATCGGTAATGTCAGGATTTGGCACGTGTGGAAATTCTAAGGTTACAGTCTGTCGATGACTGCTCCAAAACAGGCTGAGTTGTGTCCTACCTCTGAGCCAGCAATCAGTGAAATCTTGGAAGTCCATTGAACTGCCAAAAACTTCAGCTCTTTTGCAGTAAGTGTGCAGTTAAATTCCCCATAGTTACACCCAAAGAGGTTAGGTATAACTGGGGTTTTAAGTGTATTGAGTGCTAAACAAATGTTAAGAGTCTGGTAAACTAATTTTAACTTTGTGCAGTGTGACATTTGTCCATTTTTAATCACTTTTTAAGTAACTTTTTAAAAAAAAAGTTTTCAAATTTTTTAAAGTTAGGATTTTAGGGGTTTACTCACTTTCTTCACTGTGAATGCAGCCCTTTGGCTGCTTAGCCTGTTAACATCACAGCAGCTCTCAAGGAATTCCCCATTAAGTTCACTTGAGTTGAATTGTAGGTTGGAAAGCTGGAAGTTCTCGACACAGGAATTGAGATCCTTACACACCTAGTCCCTTTGGGGCCAGCAGTGAGCACCTTTGCTTAGCTGCTAGTTGTTATGCATCCAATTTACATACTTCCATTTATTCATACTCTGAGGACGTTGGGTATTTTCGACGCACCCACATGTTACACAATTCTAGACCTGGGAGTGCTTACTGTACTGAACAGATGAATGAGTCACGGACAAATACCTCCATCTCAACTGTCAATGCTTTATTAAAGCTACCTCAACACAGCAAAACTATAAGTAAATACAGTGACGATGCAGTACAGTCCAATACCCTGGTGTGTCTAAACCGCCCCTATCTCAATGTACCCAACGTCTAAACCCTCTGCTCAGATCCACAGTGTACCACTGAATCTGTGCCGACTGGCTGGCCATACTATCTTATATCATCCAAGTCCCAGTCTCAAGATTGGCTCCACAGTTGAATAGCGAGGCTCTGGTTGCTTGTTGATGTCTTCTCTCTGTCCCAGATGGAGTGCTCTGTCCTTGTAGAGGTGAAGTGAGAGAGTGATGGCCACGTGGCCACCTTTTTTTTATATCCAAAGTCTGTTTGCTTCTTGCCAAAAAGTTTGTTTTCCTTGTTTCGAGGCTTCTGTCTTGAGTGGTCCATGGGTTTTCGCTTCCAACCAGTCTGGGGCTTAATGGCTTTCTTTTGTTCTGGTTTCCCCACCTCTCATCTCATCCAGGTAATGGCTTGATCACTGACCAGTTTACATCTGATCTATCTCTGACTAGTTCACATTGCTTAACAATGGACCCTCCATCTTTGCCCATTACCTGTGATGAGTTGCCTTCTCGTGGCCATTGTAACTTGTCCGAGACCACCCCTGCCCATCAGATAGGGATTTTGTATACAATATGGAAAAAATAACTGGGCCCCTCCCACAACAGGCTGCCAGGTCTTTCTGCAGTGAGAAATATTAAGTGTCCAGATAATGCTTAACAATCCTTGGGGAGCCAATGCTTACAGCATGCAGCAGTGGAAGGAGTGTGTGGCAAACCACCCACCCTTTCCTTCAACGGCTGTCTGTCCCACCTGTGACGGAGACTGTAATTCCTGTATTGGACTGTTCAGTCACCTAAGAACTTTGGAAGCAAGTCTTCCTTGATTTTAAGGGACTGCCTATGATGATGACTCTCGCATTATAGCTCACTTGCATCCTCATCTGTCATTTACCGAGTTATTTCCAGGGATCTAAGAAGGCAGGTTTTGCCTGAAATTGATTCATTTTGCAAATATATCTTGCAACTATTGCCTAGGCAGGGACTTGGGGCTAGACTTTCCATCGGGATCATCCATTTAACCACTGAGATTGAGTTTAAAACCAATGGCCATTTATTGCCGATGTATCTTTTGGCATACAGTTAATGCTGGGATTTAGCTAAACTGCCAGCCCATATTTAAAAAAAAAAAGGTCTGACTTCACTCGTGCACCACCCAGAAGACTATAATAAAAAGTAACACCCAGATTATCGCTGAGCGTTACTTTCAGCATCTCTCTCATCTACTGCCCAAATTATCGCTCTCCCAAAAAGACACCAGAAAAGCTGCACTCCTGACCTTAACCCAGTGGAATGGATGCCATTTTGTAATTTGGAGGACTTTTCGTAACAGACTGCTTCAAGTTCATGGGAGCTTTGAAGTAATTCGTGAGTGGTTTTAAAATCTCTTGATGACCATCTAATCGTGGTGATTTTTGTTTTTTTAATTGTTTTTAAGAGGACAATTTTTAATTTTGAAGACTGATAAATAGGGCATATTGTAATTTCTCAAGCAGTATTGATTACTCACATGCTGCAGACTAGAGATGGGAGAAGGTTCATTTGAAGAGCATTACGTGCCCAAAGAGGTGGCAGACTGCTGAGGAGGAGGTGACTTTGCACCCAACGCACTTGCAGGGATAAGCGATCACACCTGGACTTGTCTGATAGCATGCCTTAGGAGGCTGCGCTTCCGAAAGGAGGTCATCGGTGAGATGCCGGCTAATTAAAGGAGATCTACAGCCTAACTGCCCGTTGAGATCAAGGTTACTGCAGCACTTTCCTTCTATGCATCGGGCTCCTTTCAGGCCTCTGCAGTATTTCTCAGGACGTCACACATTGCTGCATTCGACAGGTGACTGAAGCCCTTTACGCTCGCAGGATGGACTTTATAAACTTCTCGATGACCAGGGAGGCACTGACTGAGAAGACTGAATAGCAAACGTCCCCAAGGTGCAGGGAGCAATAGACTGTGCACATTGCCCTGCAAGCACCTTTTCAGAATCCGAGGTGTTTTGGAACCAAAAGGGATTCCACTCCCTGAATGTACAGCTTGTTAACCACAAGCAAATAATCATGGCAGTAAATGTAAAATTTTCAGAGAGCATGAATGATGTGTACATCTTGAGAACACTCTCTCTCTCTGACCTGTAAGAGTCAGCCACAAGGTCACGGTTGGATGCTAGGGGATAAAGGATATGGCCTTGCCAACTGGCTCATGACCCCCCCCCCCCCCCCCCCTTGCATATTCCCTGAATGGAAGCTGAGGGATGGAGTACAAAAGCAGGGAGGTCCTGCTGCAACCGTACAAGGTATTGGTGAGGCTGCACCTGGAGTACTGCGTGCAGTTTTGGTCACTTTACTTAAGGAAGGATATACTAGCTTTGGAGGGGGTACAGAGACGATTCACTAGGCTGATTCTGGAGATGAGGGGGGTTACCTTGTGATAGATTGAGTAGACTGGGTCTTTACTCGTTGGGAGTTCAGAAGGATGAGGGGTGATCTTATAGAAACAATTAAAATAATGAAAGGGATAGACAAGATAGAGGCAGAGAGGTTGTTTCCACTGGTCGGGGAGACTAGAACTAGGGGGCACAGCCTCAAAATACTGGGGAGCCAATTTAAAACCAAGTTGAGAAGGAATTTCTTCTCCTAGAGGGTTGTGAATCTGTGGAATTCTCTGCCCAAGGAAGCAGTTGAGGCTAGCTCATTGAATGTATTCAAGTCACAGATTTTTAACCAGAGTTATGGGGAGCGGGCAGGTAAGTGGAGCTGAGTCCATGGCCAGATCAGCCATGATCTTGTTGAATGGCAGAGCAGGCTTGAGGGACTAGATGGCCTACTCCTGTTCCTAATTCTTATGTTCTAAGTGTGACAATGAGAGCCACGTAGCCACACAATATTGTGGAAAAGACCATTGGAGTGCTTCAGATGCCTGGACTGAGGAGGCAACTTACAATACCACCCTGAGCAGGTCGCTCAGTTCATTGTGATGTGCTGCATAAGTTAGCTATCAGGAGGGGACAAGAATTGACATGGGATTGCTGGTCCACCTCAGGAGAGAACGAAGGATGAGGTGGTGGACAAGGACCTCTGAAGACAATTGGGCTGGTGTGAAACCATGCCCTCACCCTAGACCGCAGGAAAAGCCGTGTGGTAGTTACACAGCTGCAAGACTGTCTGCAGCTCATAAATGAATGCTTTGCGTTACAGTTGTTGCGTTGGGTTTCATTGCCTGGCCATTGTTTGCAAACTTTAATGTTTGTAATTGGAAGACACTGCACAACAATGTTTAGTTTAAATTTAATGAATAGAAAAGTTTTAAAACGCCCATCTATTTCCCCCACCCCACCCCAACAGTGAGAATTTTAAAAATAACTTCAGCATAATAGTTTGTTTTACCATGAAATATCAATTATAAATGTCAACACATTTATTGAGTACAAAGATACATTCCCCATCCTCTTGTGACCACGTCTCACCTTTCCTCCCCCTTCCCCCTTGTACACACACACCAAGCCACCTTGTAGCAGGGCACCTCGAGTGCTGCTGCTGTGTGGGGGCTGGAGAGGACACTTCCAAAAATGTCCTGAGTCAGAAGCAACCGCTTCTTCCTGACTCATTTGTTGGTGGCAATGGCGGTATGGCACCTTGGGGTGCAGGGCCATATTCCGGGACCACTGGCTGCCATCCATTGTCTTGGCTATTCTCTCCATTACCACTACCATCCGCCACATCTCCTGTGAGACGATCGCTGTCAGAGCAGCGAGTCCAGTTAACCCATCCATTGTCTGGAGGAGCTCTCGAAATATGTCGACGCTAGTCCTGGACAGTTGCACCATGTCCATGCTAGCATCTGCCGGTCTTGGAGCAATCTGACCTCGCTGAACCTCCGTGGGGTCGGCGCAGGCATTTAACTACTCAGTGCCCTGCTGCTTCCCGTTGAATGAGGACGTAGCCGCAGGAACATTGGATGACCCCGCTCCAGGCTCCTCCTCCACCTCCTCACTGTCCTCGGTGGATAAGAGGACCTGCAACAGTACAGGAAAGGCACTTGCCTCCTCACCTCCAGAGACCGCCTGGGGAGCCTGCGAAGCCTGGTGACCTAGAAAACAAATTGGGTTAGGAGAAGGGGAAGCCAGGGTGACATGAGCATGCTTGCACTATGCAGATTTATGTATGAGGAGCAAAACTACTGCTATAAATATCACTGACAGATGTCACATATAATTAACATCCTAGTACAGAATCTGCATTGCATTGCAATGATATTTCATGATCCCATTTATTACATAACATTACATCAATCATGTGATGAAATGGCATTAAATTACTTTAAATCTCAAATGGTTTATATATTACTCACGTGACACGAACAGGTTCAGCACCACCACGTGTGGCCAATCAATTGTGGGCCCCCCACTAAGGCCAATGCCTGGTCCTAAAGGATGGTCAGTTGCCAGAGGTCTGCTGGTCCTCCCCAGTATGCCTTTGCTCTGCAAAGGTGATGCATGGCATAAGCTCATTGCCTTGGTACTATTACAGATATGACATCACCAATCTTAATAGATACCATTGCTATTACACAACACCCAGAACACAAACATAATCCCCAATTAATCATCACCCATGCTATTCATTGTTAATGTTATATGCTAATACGCTTTGAATGCATGGCTATATTTACGATCGAGGTTAGGAACTAACTCGTTACACCAAGATTGTCAGCCTAATTACAATCCAGCAGATCTACATTTGAATTGCATCATTACAATTTATTAAATTTAATACTTGCTCTTCTGGAACCAACAAGGTTGTTTCAGCTTGCACTGGTTCAGCTCACTGACCTTCGTCCAGATATGTTGGTAAACCCGGGGGCTGGGGGGGTCCCACGACGACGCTCTGGTCAATTGGGGCCCAATTGTGCTCCTTCTACTGCCCACCTCTCCCAGATCACTGCCTTCAGCCACCACCGCCACGTCTACATCAACCTTCATCTGTTATATCTCAAATCCAATAATTTTTTAATCTCTCAAATCTCTACTATGTACATCAGCTTCCTACAAACTTTTGTGTGTGTCTCCCACGATGGACTAAATCACTAATGCCCAAATAAAAAAATGGAAACTAGTGGGTTTTAAAATGGGCGATATTCCAGCGATCCCAAAAAGAAATGGGTGATTATAGACCACGATGCAAAGTCTAGCCTTTAGACTGGGATTATTTAAGGTTCTCATTTATGGGCTGTTCATCACTGTTTAAATCATTAACTTTTTTGCAATTTATTGCACGGACTGTCCCTTATCTGTAATATTGTTAGCAGGTTTAAAATTTCTTATGTAAACAACCACATTAGTTGTGTAAATAATTCTTCATTGGTAGCAAGGGATGTATATTCTGTTGAGTGACGAAACCGCTGCCACTTTCTGGGTTCCATGATCCATGTGACCCCTGCTGCCCTGGTTTCAGTTTGTTACTTTACTATATCTATTTCCCATCCTCTCTAATATGTATACTGTTTCTGACACCAGGTTACTGCTTCTAAATGTCCTGCACTAGTAGGTTCCATTTCTCTTTCACTCGCACGCACGCACATGCAAAAAAAATCTCAGCAGTGGTCATCTTCACTTGATTTGTCGATTCCTTGGCTCGTTCTCCCAAAGCAGTCAAAGTGGATGAGTGAGGGAATTAATTGCCTGAGGTGGTTTAATAGCAATTTTCTGTTTCTACTGCCTTGTAAAGTCATTACTAATATAAATGGGGAGGGGCAGGAATAAACATTGTAAATGAGGTATTAAATAACCTATTAGAATTGTGTTGTATATTCTGTGCACTTAAGTTACTGCACTCTAACCAATTTATCTGTAATAGGACCCTATTATTGTGGCGTTGGAGCTGATAAAATCTTTGGTAGAGATATAATGGAAGCTCATTATAAAGCATGCCTCTATGCTGGAGTGAAGATAGCGGGCACCAATGCTGAAGTCATGCCATCGCAGGTATCCAGTTCAGAGGTTACATGCATACCTAACTCTTCACTAGGAATTTAGATAAATGATTAACATGTTTATATCTCCTCTTCCAGTGGGAATATCAAGTGGGGCCATGTGAAGGGATTGAAATGGGAGATCATTTGTGGATGGCCAGATATATCCTTCATCGCATTTGCGAGGACTTTGGAGTTGTGGTCACATTGGATCCAAAGCCAATAACTGGAAACTGGAATGGAGCTGGATGCCATGCTAACTTCAGCACTGAAGATATGAGACAGGAAGGAGGGCTCCAGTAAGATGGCTTAAATTCTTTAACTCTGCATGTTGACAATTGAGAAACTAATGTCATGGGGTCAGTGATATCAGGAAGACCTTTTACTTAAGTGTAAGAGGCTGTTAAAACTGCTTTTTAAAATGAAACGGTTTAATATGATATCTAATTTAAATAGATATCTATGGTGGTACAATTATCCATTAAGATGGTGATTGATTAATCCACACAGTTGAAATGCAGGGGTCCCCAAATTGCTTCAAGTTCATGATTGATCTTTGGAAGGATAATTGCAGTATTAATAATTGGTGGCTCTTGGCAGACATTTCTCTAATGTCAACACTCCCCATAACAAATACTAAACATAAGGAAATTTATCGTAATTACCATTTTAAAGATACTGATTGATCTGTTGTGTCCTGAAGAGCTATACCCTCTATTTGCAGAATGAAGTTGGCATTCCATATCCAAATGAGCTGCATTCAACCAATTTAAATGTTTTTTTTCTTAATTGCACTTCAGAAAACTGTATGAATAATTGGTAATTCAATCGCAACAACAAATTGCATTTTACATAGCGCCTTAACTTAAGGAAAAACATCCCAAGGCTCATCACATAAGCATAAACAGCACTGAGCAAAGGAGGAAATATTAGCAGGTGTGACTAACCACTTGTTCAAAAAAGGTTGGTTTTAAGAATGACCAAAAATGAGGGAGTTAAGTAGGTGGTGAAATTTAGTGAGTTCCAGAGCTTTAAGGCTTAAAGATGCAGGTTCTGGGCTAGGGTGGGGAACCTTTGGTTTGATGGGCATGGGGAAAGAGATTGATACGTCACATCCACTTTGGAGCCAAAAAGGATAGATCAGTGTATTCTAAATGGTGAAAAGTTGAGGTCCTAGTACACAAGATTGTTAAATGGGTACTGAACTGAACATAGTACTTCAGTTGAGGTCAAAATAGGGATTTATGTAGCTGTAGCATAACTTCCATCCCCCTGTAATCTAGTCATCTAGATATAAAATGCAGCATTCCATCAGCCTTTTTGATGATTTTTTTTTTTGTACCTGCGCATGGCATTTTAGTGATCTGTGTACATGGACCCACAAGTCTCTTTGGACCTCCACTGTATGAATGGGCTGTTCAAAAGGTGGATTTTGGTCAATTGACAATATTGAGACCATGCAAGATCTGAGTGAAAAGTGATCGACATTAACTGCTACTATATAATGGCTTAAAGAGAATTGCAACAAATCAGTTGCTAGACAGGGCAAATCTGCTCTCTGTAACAGGGAGGGGGACATCTGTTGACCACCTCAGCTAGTCAGGGTGGTTGTCCAAATATGCTGTCAATTGGTTCTCCAAATCTGCTGTGTTGAAGACAGGACTCCACTGGACCATTTATTATCTTCCAGTGCCTCATGAACATCTCATAACTATGCAAAGGTCAACAAAGCACATGTGTAATCTTATTGAAGTAGATCTTATGTTGAAATGACCCAGGATAAAGGACTAAACAGACTCTCATTTAATATTTGCACGTACAAAACATTTTTGTTTAGGTCTATTGAAGAAGCAATTGAAAAGCTGAGCAAGAGGCACCGATTCCATATCCACATGTATGATCCAAAAGGAGGGTTGGATAATTCAAGAAGGCTAACTGGACAACACGAAACATCAAGTATCCATGACTTCTCGGCTGGAATAGCAAACCGTGGGGCCAGCATCAGAATCCCACGTCAGGTTGGACAAGATCGTTGTGGATACTTGGAGGACAGAAGACCATCTGCAAACTGTGACCCTTATGCTGTTACTGAAGCCCTGGTCCGGACCTGCGTCCTAAATGAAACTGGAAATGAGAGCAAATGTTGCACTAAATGATGGGATTTAGAACTACAGGACTCCATAGTACCTAATGAGGTGGTGGTATTTCATCCAATTCAAGGATTCTTGTTTTGTCTATCTCAAAAGCTGAGTGTTTCAAGTCTTTTAACCACTTACGTTAATGATATTCACTTCATAACTTGTTCTATTTGGAACTAAATTGCACCTGTTTGTGTACATATAGCCCATTTAATATTTTCCACTGATCAATGTAGTATCAAACTTTTAAGTCCAAATGGGATGAATTTGCAGGTAGCTGGAATTAATCTAACTTTATGTGCAGCTTTCTAAAATCACATTTTTAATCCTGGGATATGATCATTTCTATAAAATTTAATCTAGAATGTACTAAAATTTGAATCTTTAAGATGCTCACATATTCAATGAATCTGGAAGAGGTCTTGTTTTAGCTTGTACTTTGAATTAATAGTTTCAATATTTAAAAAAAAAACTGGGTGAATGTTCTAATATTTCTAGTGTGCAATAAACATTTTTGGACCACTGGTTAAGGCTAAGTATGATTTTCAAATATTTGTTAACTTGCATTCTGCTCTCGTACTTCCTGGACACTCATTTTACATTGTATTTTACATTTAACTTTTTTTCCCCCCAATTGTTTGGTCTTCCCCTTCTATTCTCAAGATTCCAACTCTTGTGGTGCTATAGTTGCATAGGTTCAACAATCCTTCAGCACTTCACCCAAATGACCAACTCTTTGAGCTTAAACTGGGCTAAATGGCCTGTTTGTGCTGTAGACTCAACGTAATGTTGATCATCAACCACATTGGGCTGTGTTGGCATGTCTCATCCTGTCCTTGTTAAAACAGTCAGCCAAGGTCAGTGGACTATAGCCAGGGATGGAAATGTTGGCTTTTTTTTTTCCTCCTCTATAACTGAGTCTAATTATAGTGCTACCACTGCTGTCCTGACTGAGTTTAGAAACTCAGCATAGACTAGGAATTGAAATGGGGACCTTTGGTTTGGTTTAGCATATATCCTCAGTGGTGTATTTTACTCAATTTGTGGAATAGTACCATACTTAAGTCTTAAACTCTTGTACTCAAAACAATTGAAGCAATATTATTTTTTTTCATGAAAAATGGGCCAAATTTTTCTCAGCAGCAAATGAATGGTGCCAGCCATTCATTACATTGCACTTTCCCACAGACTTTCTATGCACTTTTGCATGGGAACTCACGGTGATTAGAAATTAATTCAGCACGATGCCCTCTTGCATTGTCTAAACCAGCAAGTATTAATGAAGAATATTGAATTCAATGCCAAATCATGCACAGAGTATATTAGCGAGAGAGAGCAAGATGGGATTAAGAAAGGAAGAAAAAAGAGACTTAAAAAAAAAAAATTGCATTTTTTAAAAAATCTCCAATGATTAAAATGTGAAGGAGCTAAATTAAAAAGTAGGACCTCAAAAGTAGTAATCTCGGGATTGCTACCAGTGCCACGTGATAGTCAGAGTAGGAATCGCAGGATAGCGCAGATGAATACGTGGCTTGAGCAGTGGTGCAGCAGGGAGGGATTCAAATTCCTGGGGCATTGGGACCGGTTCTGGGGGAGGTGGGACCAGTACAAACCGGACGGTCTGCACCTGGGCAGGACTGGAACCAATGTCCTAGGGGGAGTGTTTGCTAGTGCTGTTGGGGAGGATTTAAACTAATATGGCAGGGGGATGGGAACCAATGCAGGGAGACACAGGGAAACAAAAAGGAGACAAAAGCAAAAGACAGAAAGGAGATGAGGAAAAGTGGAGGGCAGAGAAACCCAAGGCAAAAAACAAAAAGGGCCACTGTACAGCAAAATTCTAAAAGGACAAAGGGTGTTAATAAAACAAGCCTGAAGGCTTTGTGTCTTAATGCAAGGAGTATCCGCAATAAGGTGGATGAATTAATTGTGCAAATAGATGTTAACAAATATGATGTGATTGGGATTACGGAGACGTGGCTCCAGGATGATCAGGGCTGGGAACTCAACATTCAGGGGTATTCAACATTCAGGAAGGATAGAATAAAAGGAAAAGGAGGTGGGGTAGCATTGCTGGTTAAAGAGGAGATTAATGCAATAGTTAGGAAAGACATTAGCTTGGATGATGTGGAATCTATATGGGTAGAGCTGCAGAACACCAAAGGGCAAAAATAGTTAGTGGGAGTTGTGTACAGACCTCCAAACAGTAATAGGGATGTTGGGGAGGGCATTAAACAGGAAATTAGGGGTGCATGCAATAAAGGTGTAGCAGTTATAATGGGTGACTTTAATATGCACATAGATTGGGCTAGCCAAACTGGAAGCAATACGGTGGAGGAGGATTTCCTGGAGTGCATAAGGGATGGTTTTCTAGACCAATATGTTGAGGAACCAACTAGGGGGGAGGCCATCTTAGACTGGGTGTTGTGTAATGAGAGAGGATTAATTAGCAATCTCATTGTGCGAGGCCCCTTGGGGAAGAGTGACCATAATATGGTGGAATTCTGCATTAGGATGGAGAATGAAACAGTAATTTCAGAGACCATGGTCCAGAACTTAAAGAAGGGTAACTTTGAAGGTATGAGGCGTGAATTGGCTAGGATAGATTGGCGAATGATACTTAGGGGGTTGACTGTGGATGGGCAATGGCAGACATTTAGAGACCGCATGGATGAAGTACAACAATTGTACATTCCTGTCTGGCGTAAAAATAAAAAGGGGAAGGTGGCTCAACCGTGGCTATCTAGGGAAATCAGGGATAGTATTAAAGCCAAGGAAGTGGCATACAAATTGGCCAGAAATAGCAGCGAACCTGGGGACTGGGAGAAATTTAGAACTCAGCAGAGGAGGACAAAGGGTTTGATTAGGACAGGGAAAATGGAGTACGAGAAGAAGCTTGCAGGGAACATTAAGGCGGATTGCAAAAGTTTCTATAGGTATGTAAAGAGAAAAAGGTTGGTGAAGACAAACGTAGGTCCACTGCAGTCAGAATCAGGGGAAGTCATAACGGGGAACAAAGAAATGGCGGACCAATTGAACAAGTACTTTGGTTCGGTATTCACTAAGGAGGATACAAACAACCTTCCGGATATAAAAGGGGTCAGAGGGTCTAGTAAGGAGGGGGAACTGAGGGAAATCTTTATTAGTCGGGAAATTGTGTTGGGGAAATTGATGGGATTGAAGGCCGATAAATCCCCAGGGCCTGATGGATTGCATCCTAGAGTACTTAAGGAGGTGGCCTTGGAAATAGCGGATGCATTGACAGTCATTTTCCAACATTCCATTGACTCTGGATCAGTTCCTATGGAGTGGAGGGTAGCCAATGTAACCCCACTTTTTAAAAAAGGAGGGAGAGAGAAAACAGGGAATTATAGACCGGTCAGCCTGACCTCAGTAGTGGGTAAAATGATGGAATCAATTATTAAGGATGTCATAGCAGTGCATCTGGAAAATGGTGACATGATAGGTCCAAGTCAGCATGGATTTGTGAAAGGGAAATCATGCTTGA
Organism: Pristiophorus japonicus; assembly: GCF_044704955.1. Lineage (NCBI taxonomy): Eukaryota > Metazoa > Chordata > Chondrichthyes > Pristiophoridae > Pristiophorus > Pristiophorus japonicus. The sequence goes on from NC_091996.1 coordinate 42,035,707, forward strand.
CAAATCTTCTGGAATTTTTTGAGGATGTTTCCAGTAAAGTGGACAAAGGAGAACCAGTTGATGTGGTATATTTGGACTTTCAGAAGGCTTTCGACAAGGTCCCACACAAGAGATTAATGTGCAAAGTTAAAGCACATGGGATTGGGGGTAGTGTGCTGATGTGGATTGAGAACTGGTTGTCAGACAGGAAGCAAAGAGTAGGAGTAAACGGGTACTTTTCAGAATGGCAGGCAGTGACTAGTGGAGTGCCGCAAGGTTCTGTGCTGGGGCCCCAGCTGTTTACATTGTACATTAATGATTTAGACGAGGGGATTAAATGCAGTATCTCCAAATTTGCAGATGATACTAAGTTGGGTGGCAGTGTGAGCTGCGAGGAGGATGCTATTAGGCTGCAGAGTGACTTGGATAGGTTAGGTGAGTGGGCAAATGCATGGCAGATGAAGTATAATGTGGATAAATGTGAGGTTATCCACTTTGGTGGTAAAAACAGAGAGACAGACTATTATCTGAATGGTGACAGATTAGGAAAAGGGAAGGTGCAACGAGACCTGGGTGTCATGGTACATCAGTCATTGAAGGTTGGCATGCAGGTACAGCAGGCGGTTAAGAAAGCAAATGGCATGTTGGCCTTCATAGCGAGGGGATTTGAATACAGGGGCAGGGAGGTGTTGCTACAGTTGTTCAGGGCCTTGGTGAGGCCACACCTGGAGTATTGTGTACAGTTTTGGTCTCCTAACTTGAGGAAGGACATTCTTGCTATTGAGGGAGTGCAGCGAAGGTTCACCAGACTGATTCCCGGGATGGCGGGACTGACCTATCAAGAAAGATTGGATCAACTGGGCTTGTATTCACTGGAGTTCAGAAGAATGAGAGGGGATCTCATAGAAACGTTTAAAATTCTGACGGGTTTAGACAGGTTAGATGCAGAAAGAATGTTCCCAATGTTGGGGAAGTCCAGAACCAGGGGTCACAGTCTGAGGATAAGGGGTAAGCCATTTAGGACCGAGATGAGGAGAAACTTCTTCACCCAGAGAGTGGTGAACCTGTGGAATTCTCTACCACAGAAAGTAGTTGAGGCCAATTCACTAAATATATTCAAAAGGGAGTTAGATGAAGTCCTTACTACTCGGGGGATCAAGGGTTATGGCGAGAAAGCAGGAAGGGGGTACTGAAGTTTCATGTTCAGCCATGAACTCATTGAATGGCGGTGCAGGCTAGAAGGGCTGAATGGCCTACTCCTGCACCTATTTTCTATGTTTCTATGTTTCTATGAAAGAGACTTCACACTTGTAAAAGTTAATTTTCAAGGCCAGAGAGGTTGTTTGGCTGTCATTAAGACTTATCACATCATTAAAGATCCACTTGAATTAGAATGGACAAACCTTAACTTTTTCTGGCATGTCTAGTGAGTAAGTACAGCAACTTCATGCTGTTCCATATGTTTTAAGGGTGGGTCTCAGTGTGATACCGGTATAGCAAAGCTTCAGGAAGAGCTGGGCAGCTCGGACAGTAACTTCCTGATTTCCACGTTTAACTGTGTGATCACCAGTAGTTGCTGTCTGATTTACTCAACGGTGAGTGCTTATAGCCTCCTGAATTTTACTGCAAAAATCCAGGCCAATATCTTTTCAAGGCCATCTGTGGATACTGCACCACCAGTTATTCAACATGGATCTTTGTCTATGATTCCCTGTAATCTTAACTCCTGATTCAGATCAACAAAGCCAAGTGAAGGTCATGCACTTCCACGCTGGTGAGGGGAGGTGGCAGCAAAGGAATGTTTCCTTGACCAAATGCAACACCCCCACTGACTCCTGGGAATCCCGGCCCATGACCGCACAAAGTGGAGAAGAGCAGCTTGGAGGGCACTGAGCATCTCGAGTTCCATCACAGAACAAGCCAAAACCAAGCGGAAGGAGCGTGCGACAGCCCAGGCTCCCACCCACCCTTTCCTTCAACCACTGTGCCCCACCTGTGATAGATTGAGGAGTCCAAAGCGGGACCTACAATCACCTGAGAACTCAGGAGGCAAGTCAGCCTCGACTGAGGGACTGCTTATGATGTACAGAACTAATAGTTCTTTTTGAATAAGGCCCTATCACTTAGAACATAGAAAAATAGGTGCAGGAGCAGGCCATTCGGCCCTTCTAGCCTGCACCGCCATTCAATGAGTTCATGGCTGAACATTCAACTTCAGTACCCCATTCCTACTTTCTTGCCATACCCCTTGATCCCCCTAGTAGTAAGGACTACATCTAACTCCTTTTTGAATATATTTAGTAATTGGCCTTAACAACTTTCTGTGGTAGAGAATTCCACAGGTTCACCATTCTCTGGGTGAAGTTTCTCCTCATCTCGGTCCTAAATGGCTTGCCCCTTATCCTTAGACTGTGACCCCTGCCTAACAGCTGGCCAGATTAACAGGCTGTCCAGTTGCCGGGTTGGCATGCCAGCCGTTGGGAATGATCACCTGGAAATTTGGAGAGATCAGGGCTGGAGGGGGGAGGTGGTGGGAGCCTGGCAATCTGGAGAGAGCAGGACTTGGGGGAGGTGGGGCTTGATGGGGGGAATGCCAATCACGATAGGGAGGCTGAAGATTTCCTTGAGGGACTCGGGGGAATACTTCTGGCTCGCAAGGCGTGCTCAAAAAAGCATTAGCCTGCTGGTGCCGGCAGCTCTATCCGGCAGCCGTTAAATTTAAATCAGACTCCCAACTGCACTGGGACTCTAATTTAAATATTATAATGAAGTGTCCTACCTCTCCAAGCAAATTGGATCCAAAATTGACTCTGGCAGGAAACAAAGGATAATAGTTGATGGGTGTTTTTGTGACTGGAAGGCTGTTTCCAGTGGGGTTCCACAGGACTCAATACTTAGTCCCTTGCTTTTTGTAGTGTATATATTAATCATTTAGACTTAAATGTAGAGGGTATGGTAAATAAATTTGCAGATGATACAAAAATTGGCCATGTGCTTGACAGCAAGGGGGAAAGCTCCAGACTGCAGGAAGATATCGATGAACTGGTCAGTTGGGCAAAACCATGGCACATGGAATCAATCCAGAAAACTGCAATGTAATGCATTTGTAGATGAGCAACAAGGCATGGGAATAACAATAACTGGGAGGATACTGAGCGGTGTGGAGGAATAGAGGGATCTTGGAGTACATGTCCACAGATCCTTAAAGGTAGCAGGATAGGTCGATAAGATAGTTAAAAAGGCATACAGAATACTTTCCTTCATTAGCCAACATAAGAACTAGGAACAGGGAGTAGGCCATACGGCCCCTCGAGCCTGCTCCGCCATTCAAAAAGATCATGGCTGGTCTGATTATGGACTCGGCTCCACTTCCCCGCCCGTTCCCCATAACCCCTTATCACTCTATCTTTTAAGAAAAACTCTGTTTCTGTCTCAAATGCATTCAATGTCCCAGCTTCCACAGCTCTCTGAGGCAGCGAATTCCACAGATTTACAACCCTCTGAGAGAAGAAATTCTTCCTCATCTCTGTTTTAAATGGGCAGCCCCTTATTCTAAGGTCATGCCCTCTGGTTCTAGTCTCCCCCACCAGGAGAAACCTCCTCTCTGCATCCATCTTGTCAAGCCCCCTCATGTCCTCCTCACACATTGCTTTTCCTCCCATCTTTGTATTGTCAGCAAACTTGGCTACGTTGCACTCAGTCCCTTCCAAGTCGTTAATGTAGATTGTAAATAGTTGGGATCCCAGCACTGATCCCTGCGGCACCCCACTAGTTACTGTTTGCCAACCAGAGAATGCACCATTTATCCCAACTCTCTGTTGGTTAGCCAATCTTCTATCCATGCTAATATATTACCCCCAATCCCGTGACATTTTATCTTGTGCAGTAACCTTTTATGTGGCACCTTGTCAAGGCATAGAATACAAGAGCAAGGAAGTTATGCTGGAACTGTGTACAACATTAGTTAGGCCACAGCTTGAGTACTGCATGTCATTCTGATCGCCACATTACAGGAAGGATGTGATTGCACTAGAAAGGGTGCAGAGGAGATTTTACGAGGATGTTGCCAGGACTGGAAAACTTTAGGTTTGAGGAAAGATTGGCTATGCTGGGGTTGTTTTCCTTGGAACAGAGGAGGCTGAGGGGAGATTTAATTGAGGTGTATAAAATTATGAGGGGCCTAAATAGAGTGGATAAGAAGGACCCATTTCCCTTAGCAGAGGGGTCAATAAACAGGGGGCATAGATTAAAAGTAATTGGTAGAAGGATTAGAGGGGAGATGGGGAAGAATTTCTTCAATGAGAGTGGTGTTGGGGGTCTGGAACTCGCTGTCTGAAAGGATGGTAGAGGCAGAAACTCTCATCACATTTAGAAGGTACTTGGATGTGCATTTAAAGAGCCGTAATCTACAGGGCTACTACGGACTTAGTGCTGGAAGGTGGGATTAGGCTGGGTAACGCTCTTTCGAGCAGCACGGACATGATGGGCCAAATGGCTTCCTTCTGTGTCGTAATTCTCTATTATTCTATGGCAGACTCGCAGCATACAACCTGCTGCCATAAAAATGGCAGCAGGCCCGTGCACAGTGAGTTGGGCATGCGTTCCCTGATTTATTATTTAATCCCTCCGTCATAGTGAGGTTAGTATCAAGGTCCGTGTTTCTTGGAATCATTTTTATGGTGCATTTCTACAAAAGCACATTGAGTCACAGTGTTTCTTGTGCGCATCTGTGTTGTGCCAGATTTTACATCCATAATACTTCTAAAATGAATGCATCCTTTATATTTCTCAACATGGCGATTGAGTACATAAGAATTAGGAGCAAGGGTAGGCCATTCGGCCTCTCGAGCCTGTCTTCTACCTCAACTCCACTTTCCTGCCCTATCCCCATATCTCTTGATTCCCTTAATATTTAAAAATCGATTGATCTCTGTCTTGAATATACTCAATGACTGAGCAGCCACAGCTTTCTGGGGCACAGAATTCCAAAGATTCACCACCCTCTGAGTGAAGAAGCTTCTCCTCATCTTAGTCTTAAATGGCCGACTCCTTATTCTCAGACTGTGACCCCTGGTTCTAAACTCCCCAGCCAGGAGAAACATCCTCCTTGCATCTACCCTGTCAAGCCCTGTAAGAATTTTGTATGTTTCAATGAAATCACCTCTCATTCTTCTAAACTCTAGAGAATATAGGTCTAGTCTACTCAATCTCTCCTCATAGAACAATCCCCCCATCTCAGGAGTCAGTCTAAACCTTTGTTGCACTCCCTCTATGGCAAGTATATCCTTCCTTGGGTAAGGAGACCGAAACTGTACACAATACTCTGGGTGTGGTCTCACCAGGGCCCTATATAATTGCAGTAAGATAGCTTTATTCTTATACTCAAATCCTCTTGTAATAAAGGCCAACGTACCATTTGCTTTCTTAATTGCTTGCTGTACCTGCATGTTAACTTTCAGTGATTCGTGTACAAGGACGCCCAGGTCCCTCTGAACACCAACATTTCCCAATCTCTCACCATTTAAAAAATACTTTGTTTTTCTATTTTTCCTACCAAAGTGGATAACTTCACATTTCTCCACAACATATTCCAGTTGCCATTTTCTTGCCCACTCACTTAGCCTGTCTATATCTCCTTGAATTCTCTTTACATCCTCCCCACAACTTGCATTCCCACCTAGCTTTATAACATCAGAAAACTTGGATATATTACATTTGGTCCCTTCATCCAAATCATTGATATGGAATGTGAATAGTTGAGGCCCAAGCACCAATGCTTGCGGTACCCCACTAGTTACAGCCTGCCAACCTGAAAATGACCCATTTATTCCTATTCTCTGTTTTCCATCTGTTAACCAATCCTCAATCCATGCTAGTATATTACCCCCAATCCATTACAATTTTGATACAGCTTGCTTTAAGAACCTCGTAAGAGGCCGCTCATTGCATTCTTTCTAATATTGTACTTATTGTGTTCCTAACAAAGATGACACTGCAGACAGGGAGGTTAAAGTAACAGTGACCTCAGTTTTTATTACGACACTCCAGATTGAGGAACAGGCCATAGGGGCCGGCTTATATACAGTGCTCTCAAGGAATGCTGGGATCCCTTGAGACTTCAGGGGATGCGCTCCCTGGTGGTGGAATATAGGAGTGCATGCTTTACCGATACACAACATCACACCCCACCCCCCACCCCCGCCAAAGTCAAAGTGAAAACTATTTACAAGGTGAGGCGGTCGGGATCCTTTCTTTCCCTGGTGGACCGCCTCGGTACAAATGTCTGTTCTGGTGTGTTGGCTGTGCCCTCGCTGGGCTGGCGTGTTGTTGGCCCTGCAGGGCTGCTGGGTGAGCCTGGCCTTGCTGAGCTGTTGGGTGTGATGGGTTCAATTTCCTGGTCCTGGGTGGTGTCGTTGATCCTTTGGGTGTGTGTTGTGGGCTTGAAAAAGGTGGTGTCTGCTGTGGGTTGTTCAGGGCAGTCTGTGAACCAAGGCCTCGCTTGGTCCAGATGCTTTCTGCAAATTTGTCCATTGTCTAGTTTGACTACAAACACCCTACTCCCTTCTTTAGCTATCACCGTGCCTGCGATCCACTTGGGATCATGTCCATAGTTTAGCACATACACAGGGTCATTCAGATCAATTTCCCGTGACACAGTGGCGTGACCATCGTTTACATTTTGTTGCTGTCGCCTGCTCTCTACCTGATCATGCAGGTTGGGGTAAACCAGCGAGAGTTTGGTTATAAGTGTCCTTTTCATGAGTAGCTCAGCCGGGGGCACCCCTGTGAGCGAGTGGGGTCTCGTGTGGTAGCTGAGCAGTACTCGGACAGGCGGGTTTGGAGTGAGCCTTCTGTGACTCGTTTAAGGCTCTGTTTGTTTGTACTGCCCGCTCTGCCTGCCCATTAGAGGCTGGTTTAAACGGGGTGACATGTTTGATCCCATTGCGGGTCATGAATTCTTTAAATTCGGCACTGGTGAAACATGGCCCGTTGTCACTGACCAGTATGTCAGGCAGGCCGTGGGTGGCAAACATGGCCCTCAGGCTTTCAATGGTGGCGGTGGCGGTGCTTCCTGACATTATTTCACATTCAATCCATTTTGAAAAAGCATCCACCACCACCAGGAACATTTTACCGAAAAACGGGCCCACATAGTCGACATGGATCCTCGACCATGGTCTGGAGGGCCAGGACCACAGACTTACTGGTGCCTCTCTGGGCGCATTGCTCAACGGAGCAAACATAAGAATTAGGAACAGGAGTAGGCCATCTAGACCCTCGAGCCTGCTCCGCCATTCAAAAAGATCATGGCTGATCTGGCCGTGGACTCAGCTCCACTTACCCTCCCGCTCCCCATAACCCTTAATTCCCTTATTGGTTAAAAATCTATCTATCTGTGATTTGAATACATTCAATGAGCTAGACTCAACTGCTTCCTTGGGCAGAGAATTCCACAGATTCACAACCCTCTGGGAGAAGAAATTCCTTCTCAACTCGGTTTTAAATTGTCTCCCACATATTTTGAGGCTGTGCCCCCTAGTTCTAGTCTCCCCAACCAGTGGAAACAACCTCTCTGCCTCTATCTTGTCTATCCCTTTCATTATTTTAAATGTTTCTATAAGATCACCCCTCATCCTTCTGAACTCCAACGAGTAAAGACCCAGTCTACTCAATCTATCATCATAAGGTAACCCCCTCATCTCCGGAATCAGCCTAGTGAATCGTCTCTGTACCCCCTCCAAGACTTAAGTAAGGTGACCAAAACTGCACGCAGTACTCCAGGTGCGGCCTCACCAATACCCTGTACAGTTTCAGCAGGACCTCCCTGCTTTTGTACTTCATCCATCTCTCAATGAAGGCCAACATTCCATTCGCTTCCTGATTACCTGCTGCACCTGCAAACTAACTTTTTGCGATTCATGCACAAGGACCTCCAGGTCCCTCTGCACCGTAGCATGTTGTAATTTCTCCCCATTCAAATAATATTCCCTTTTACTGTTTTTTTTCCCAAGGTGGATGACCTCACATTTTCCAACATTGTATTCCATCTGCCAAACCTTAGCCCATTCGCTTAACCTATCTAAATCTCTTTGCAGCCTCTCGGTGTCCTCTACACAACCCGCTTTCCCACTAATCTTTGTGTCATCTGCAAATTTTGTTACACTACACTCTGTCCCCTCTTCCAGGTCATCTATGTATATTGTAAACAGTTGTGGTCCCAGCACCGATCCCTGTGGCACACCACTAACCACCGATTTCCAACCCGAAAAGGACCCATTTGTCCCGACTCTCTGCTTTCTGTTAGCCAGCCAATTCTTGATCCATGCTAATACATTTCCTCTGGCTCCACGTACCTTTATCTTCTGCAGTTCATAATACCCTCCAGAGATGCAGGTTACCAATTTAAATGCTGATCACTCCATTGTTTTGATATTTCAACCTACAATACTTCCCATTTCATCCGGACCAGGAGACTTGTCTACCTTGAGTCCCATTAGCCTGTCCAGCACTACCCCCCTAGTGATAGTGATTGTCTCAAGGTCCTCCCTTCCCACATTCCCGTGACCAGCAATTTTTGGCATGGTTTTTATGTCTTCCACTGTGAAGACCGAAGCAAAATAATTGTCTCAGCCATTTCCACATTTCCCATTTTAAATCCCCCTTCTCATCTTCTAAGGGACCAACATTTACTTTAGTCACTCTCTTCCGTTTTATATATCGGTGAAAGCTTTTACTATCTGTTTTTATGTTTTGCGTAAGTTTACTTTCGTAATCTATCTTTCCTTTCTTTATTGCTTTCTTCGTCATTCTTTGTTTTCGTTTAGAATTTTCCCAATCTTCTAGTTTCCCACTAACCTTGGCCACCTTATACGCGTTGGTTTTTAATTTGATACTCTCCTTTATTTCCTTGGTTATCCATGGCTGGTTATCCCTTCTCTTACCGCCCTTCTTTTTCACTGGAATATATTTTTGTTGAGCACTATGAAAGTGCAAACATGCGGCATTGCCATGCACAGTACTCTTAAGTCAGAGTCGTTACCGGGCCACCACACTTGGGATCTGGCTATCGCTTTCATCATTACTATACCCGGGTGTGTGCTGTGGAGATCCGAGATGAACGTCTCCCTGCCATTTTTGGTAGCACTATGCGGTTACCCCACAACAGGCAGTCTGCCTGAATGAACAGCTCGTCCTTTCGCCGCTGGAACGGCTTGATTAGCTCTTGCATTTCAACGGGGATGCTGGCCCAGCTCCCATGCAGTACACAGTATTTTACTAGGGACAGCAGAGGATCTTGGCCGGTACAAGTCCTGATCTGGCGGGCCGTGACAGGTGATTTATCATTTTCAAATGCTTCCATAACCATCAACAAGTCTGCGGGCCCCGTGGTGGGCAATGGTAGCCGACTGAGAGCATCCGCACATTTCTCGGTGCCTGGCCTGTGGCGGATAGTATAGTTATACGCTGATAGCGCGAGTGCCCACTTTTGTATGCGGGCTGAGGCATTAATGTTTATCCCCTTGTTTTCAGTGAACAGGGATATGAGGGGCTTGTGATCGATTTCCAGCTTAAATTTGAGGCCAAACAGGTACTGATGCATTTTCTTTACCCCGAACACACACGCTAATGCATCTTTCTCATCATGTTGTAGGCCCTCTCGGCCTTAGACAAGCTCCTGGAAGCATAGGCGACAGGTTGCAACTTCCCCGCAACGTTAGCTTGTTGTAATGCACACCTGACTCTGTACGACGATGCATCACATGCTAGCACAAGTCTTTTACACGGGTTATACAATACAAGCAGCTTGTTGGAGCATAAAATGTATCTGGCTTTCTCAAAAGCAATTACTTGGTTTTTTTCCCCCTACTCAGTTCTCACTCAGGGAGCACTGTACATAAGCCGGCCCCTAAGGCCTGTTCCTCACCCTGGAGTGTCTTAATAAAGACTGAGGTCACTGTTACTTTAATCTCCCTGTGTGCAGTCTCATCTGAGTTAGAAATACAATAACTGGCGACGAGCATACGAATTCAACGCAAAGATGCAGCAAACTGTGGCCATCCTGGAGAAGTTCTCGGAGATTTGTTTGGTGTTATCACTGGTGGACATAAACGCCTGTGCTATCGCAATGGCCTTACTGAGGGTCGGTGTCTCTACAGTCAAAAGTTATCGTAGGATGGTCTGCTGGCCAATGCCCAGTACAAAAAAGTCTCTGAGCATCTGCTCCAGGTAGCCATCAAACTCACATTGTCCAACTCGCCATTTCCTAACCTTCAGATTGCTGGCATGTGTAGAACCGATACTTCGCCATCAGCACGCTCTCTGTCGGGTTAATATGCGCCCGAACCAGTGTACACAGCTCCTCATATGACTTATCTGTGGGTTTCACCGGAGCCAGAAGATTCTTCATGAGGCTGTAGGTCGGTGTCCCGCAGACCGTGAGGAGGACCGCTTTCCTTTTTGCAGCGCTTCCTTCTCCGTCCAGCTTGTTGGCTACAAAGTACTGGTCTAACCGTTCGACATAGGCTTCCCAGTCCTCACCCTCCGAGAACTTCTCCAGGATGCCCACAGTTTGCTGCATCTTTGTGTTGAATTCGTATGCTCGTCGCCAGTTATTGTGTTCCTAACTCAGATGAGACTGCACACAGGGAAGTTAAAGTAACAGTGACCTCAGTCTTTATTAAGACACTCCAGGGTGGGGAACAGGCCTTAGGGGCCGGCTTATATACAGTGCTCCCAAGGGATGCTGGGATCCCTTGGGACTTCAGGGGATGCACTCCCTGGTGGCAGAACATGGGAGTGCATGCTTTACAGATTTACAACAGTACTCACAACCTCTCTCGCTAAATTAATCTGAGAAGACAATATAAATTTTGGGCGTGACTGCTGCCAATGAACTGGAAGTAGTTGCGCATGCGCATTTCCAGTGTTTTTTAATTGTTTGTTGTCGCCAGACTTCGCAAAATGAGGAATAAAGAAGCGGATCAAAAAAATCTTGTTTTGTTGTAGTTTAATTTATGAATTTATTAATTGTGCGAATTGTAGAATTTATTCAGGTATGAGCCATTTGTTTGTGCACTAAATGGTGATTGGTCAGCGCCAGCAGTTTTCAGGTGAGGAATAGTTTGGTCCCAGCACCATCTATTTTGCCTTCGGGTAGTTGGATTTGTTAGTATCCGAGACTGGAAGCATTCGGCGATTCCTGCAACAGTCATAGGGACAGTAGATTGGGAATCTCTAACATTAGTGAAACTTTATTAGTGATGTGCTTTAGCATTTCTCAAATCCTCCGTCTGGTTATTTTTTTAATTTGGGACCCGACAGTTACGCGTAGGATGCTTCTGCACAGCTTCCAGTAGCTTTCGGTTCATTGGCAGCAGTCACTCTGATGATGCACAACAGGAGTGTAGAAGGTTCACACTCTGGCACTGAGAAAGACTAGTTTTGCTGTTTCGCTCTTTTAAGTTTTTGCTACAATACCTACATGTGCTTTTCACTCTTGTGTCATTCTTATGCAGTTTTTTTGGTATGTTTTAAGATATTTTTGTAACTAACATATGTTCTAAAATTTAATTGATTGCTCTAATCAGTGAACCTATTGGGGAAGAGTTTCTGCTCGGTTGTGCTGTTTTTTTCTGGCACAATTCGCCCGAAGTCGGTGTAACTCGTGGAAAAGATCGCAGAAATTTAAGCACAAATTACCTTCAGTGCGACTTCAGTTTCCGCAATCTTTTGCGCTAGTTTAAAAAAATCATTGCGCTAGAAGCAGGCCCTGCCCACAAAACTGAACACAGCCCCAGGATGAATTAATCACCTTTGAGAGTTTCCGCTAATTGCGCTTGTCCTTCGAGGAGGCTCTAAACATTAAGCTGGTTCTCTTGGGCACAAGGACACTGCTAGGCACGATTTAAAAGTTTTTGAATGTACAAAATTACTAAGAAACTGACTACTGTATCCCAATAAATCTAGCAAATGGTTCTGTCTAGTTTTTAAAAGTAATTTTCAGTAATTTAAATTCGGTTTAATCACAGACACTGATTAAAAATGCTTACTTTTTGTGATAAACCCATTTTCAGCTGTATTCATCAAACTGCATCAAGTTTCCACTCTAAAATATATCAAGGAATATTTTTAAGGCAATTTTATTTTTCATTACATTTTAAAACACTGCCCGATTGTGCTGGTTCATGGCAGTTTTTGCGTTTGGCCTTATGCAAATGAGTTTGAGCAGAAACTCGAGAAAAAAACACTTTCAAATCGGGAGCAATTTACGCTCAGATTACCAATTGTGCCCAAAGTAGAAATTCTGCCCCACTATCGTGTTTAGCACTCTATTATACACAGCAGCGATTTGTTTCTCTATGTTTTTCGTTGAAATTAGCTCCTCTATTAATTTCTTTCCTAATCTGAGCTTTTTGATATGCTTCGGGCTAATACAGTACAAACATGCCACAACATTATGCAAAGTGTAATGTATGAATAAGGAGTCTGACTAGATACTGTGAGCTCAAAGTAAAGTGACTTTCATCTTTTATTGCAGGTCTGCAGAGTGCCTCTCCAGCCTGTGAGGCCTCCTTAAGTACAGGTGCGCCCAAGGGATTGTGGGATCCCTTGGGACTCCAGGGGATGAGCCCTCTGGTTGCTACACAAGGTATATACAGGTTTACATATATAACAACACTCCCCCTGACCCCCCACCCCCACCCCCCGCCCCCCCCACCAAAGTCAATAATGTAACTATTTACAAGGTGAGTCGATCTGGGGCCTTTCTTTCCCTGGTTGATCGTCGGTGCAAATGCTGGTTTTGGTGAATCATTTGTGGGCCCTCGCTGGGCTGCTGTGCAGTTGGCCTTGCTGGATTGCCTGGTGTGGTGAGTCCTGCTGGGCTGCTGTGGATGATGGGTTCGGCTTCGTGGTCAACCGCGGTGTCGATTGCCACTGGTGTGTGTGTTGCGGGGTCAAAGAAGGTAAGGTCCAAAGTGGGTTGTTCAGGATAGTTCGTGAATCTGAGTTTGATTTGGCCCAAGTGTTTCCGGTGGATCAATCCATTTGAAAGTTTAACCCAAAACACTCTACTCCCCTCTTTGGCCACAACAGTGCCGGGAAGCCATTTGGGACCTTGTCCATAGTTCAACACAAATACTGGATCATTGATTTCAATTTTGCATGACACATTTGCGCTATCATGATATGTACTTTGTTGAAGCCGCCTACTCGCTACCTGTTCATGTAGATCAGGGTGGACTAACGAGAGCCTTGTCTTAAGTGTCCTTTTCATGAGCAGTTCAGCGGGTGGAATCTCAGTGAGCGAGTGGGGTCTCATGCGGTAGCTAAGCAGGACTGGGATAGGCGAGTCTGCAGTGGGCCTTCAGTTACCCTCTTCAAACTCTGCTTGATAGTTTGCACTGCTCTCTCTGCCTGACCATTGGATGCTGGTTTGAACGGGGCAGATGTAACATGTTTGATCCCATTACGGATCATGAACTCTTTGAACTCGACACTGGTGAAATCTGGTTGTCACTCACAAGGACATCAGGCAGGCCGTGTGTGGCAAACATGGTCCGCAGGCTTTCAGTGGTGGCAGCGGATGTGCTTGCCGACATTATCTCACATTCAATCCATTTGGAGTACGCATCTACAACCACTAGGAACATTTTACCTAAAAACGGGCCTGCATAGTCGACATGGACTCTGGACCACAGTTTGGAGGGCCAAGACCATAAACTTAGTGGCGCCTCCCTGGATGCATTGCTTAACTGTGAACATGTATTACATTTGTGCACGCAGGACTCTAAGTCTGCATCGATACTGGGCCACCACACGTGGGATCTGGCTATCGCTTTCATCATTACAATGCTTGGGTGAGTATTGTGGAGGTCACTGATGAAAGTGCCCCTGCCCTTCTTGTGGACCACTGCCCAATTACCCCACTAAAGGCAGTCTGCCTGGAAATACATTTCATCTTTTCGCCGCTGATATGGCTTTATCTCTTCCTGCATTTCCACTGGAACACTGAACCAGCTCCCGTGAAGCACATAATTTTTAACTAGGGACAGTAAAGGGTCCTGGCTCGTCCAGGTTCTAATCTGTCGGGCTGTGATGGGTGATTACTCACTCTCGAATGCTTCCATTACCATGACTAAATCTGCTGGCTATGCCATTTCCACCCCTGTGGTGGGCAATGGCAGCCTAGTGAGAGCATTGGCACAGTTTTCTGTGCCTGGCCTGTGGCGGATGGCGTAGTTGTATGCAGACAACGTGAGCGCCCATCTCTGGATGCGGGCCGATGCATTCGTATTTATCCCCTTACTTTCGGAAAAAAGGGATATCAGTGGCTTATGGTCAGTTTCCAATTCAAATTTGAGCCCAGACAGATATTGATGCATTTTCTTTACCCCATAAACACACGCTAACGCTTCTTTTTCAATCATGCTGTAGGCTCTCTCAGCCTTAGACAGACTTCTGGATGCATAAGCAACAGGTTGCGATTTCCCAGATTCATTAGCTTGTTGCAATACACACCCGATCCCGTACAACGACGCATCACATGCTAGTACCAAACGCTTACATGGATCATATAACACAAGCAATTTGTTTGAGCATAACAATTTTCTAGCTTTTACAAAGGCATTTTCTTGCCTTTTGCCCCACACCCATTCGTCCCCTTTACTCAGTAAGGCATGCAGTGGTTCTAACAGTGTGCTGAGACCCGGTAAGAAGTTACCAAAGTAGTTCAGGGGTCCTCGAAACGACCGCAGATCCATCACGTTCTGTGGCCTCGGTGCATTCTCGATTGCCTCCGTCTTTGAATCGATGGGCCTGATGCCGTCCGCCGCAATTCTTCACCCCAGAAACTCCACTTCAGGTGCCAGGAAAATGCACTTCAAGCGTTTTAACCTGAGCCCCACGCGGTTGAGTCAACTAAGAATCTCCTCCAGGTTCTGCAGATGCTCGACTGTGTCCCAACCTGTAACCAAGATGTCGTCCTGGAAGACCAGCGTGCGCGGGACCGACTTCAGTAAGCTTTCTATGTTTCTCTGGAATATCGCCGCAGCTGATCGAATCCCAAATGGGCATCTGATGTAAATGAAGAGACCTTTGTGCGTGTTGATGCAGGTGAAGCCCTTCGATGATTCCTCCAGCTCCTGCGTCATGTAGGCCGAGGTCAAGTCCAGCTTCGTGAACGTCTTTCCTCCTGCCAGCATCGTAAAAAGGTCATCTGCCTTTGGTAGTGGGTATTGATCCTGTAGGGAGAAACGATTGATAGTTACTTTGTAATCACCACAGATTCTGACGGTGCCATCTCCCTTGAGGACTGGAACAATCGGACTGGCCCACTCATTGAATTTAATCAGCGAAATGATGCCCTCTCATTGCAGCCTGTCCAGCTCGATCTCCATCTTCTCTCTTATCATGTACGGTGCTGCTCTTGCCTTGTGATGGATGGGTCGCGCCCCCGGCATTAGGTGGATCTGCACTTTTGTTTCTTGGAACATCCCGATGCCTGGTTCGAACAGCGAGGGGAACTTGTTTAAGACCTGGGCACACAAAATTTCGTCAACGAATGAGAGCGCTCGGACCTTGTCCCAGTTCCAGCGTATCTTTTCCAGCCAGCTCCTGCCGAGCAGCGTGGGACCATTGCCCGGTACCACCCAGAGTGGTAGCTGGTGCACCGCTCCATCGTAGGAGACCTTTACAGTAGCACTGCCAATCACGGGAATCAGTTCCTTTGTATAAGTTCTCAGTTTAGTGCGAATGGGAGTCAGGACTGGCCTTGAGGCCTTGCTGCACCACAATTTATCAAAGGTCATTTTGCTCATAATGGACTGGCTCGCGCTCGTGTCCAGCTCCATTGACACCGGGAGTCCATTTAATTCAACCTTCAACACTATCGGGGAACACTTTGTGGTAAATGTGTGCAACCCATATACCTCTGCCTCCTCGGTCTGAGGCTCTGGTTCGTTGTGATCCACCGTGGATCTGTACTCCTCTACAACATGGTTGTTTGCAGGATTAACAGGGTTTGCAGCTCACCTGCACATACGTTGGCGGTGTCCCATTGTTCCACAGCCCTTGCAAACGCACCCTTTGAAGCGGCATGAATGGAAACAATGATCACCCCCGCAGCGCCACCAAGGTGTTAATGGCCTTGCATTCATAGAAACATAGAAACATAGAAAATAGGTGCAGGAGTAGGCCTTTCGGCCCTTCGAGCCTGCACCGCCATTCAACAAGATCATGGCTGATCACCCACCCCAGCACCTCCCCCCCCACTCCCCCTCCACACCCCCCGACCCCCCCAGCCACAAGGACCACATCCAACTCCCTCCCGAACACATCCAATGAACTGGCATCAACAACTCTCCGTGGCAGGGAACCCCACAGGCCAACAACTCCCCGAGTGAAGAAGTCTCTCCCAATCCCAGCCCCAACCACCCACCCCACATCCCAAGAGCGTGCCACCCCCCGGCTCCGGACTCACCCAACACCGGGAACACTCCCCTCGCACCCAACCCGCCCCGTCCCATCAGAATCCTTCCCAAATGCCGAACACCCCCGGATGTCAAGCCCCCAGCCCCGGCCACCCCGGAGCCACGCCCCCGCGATGCCAACCACACCACATCCACCAACCGCCATCTGCGCAGTCAACCCGTCCACCCCACTCTGAACACTCCCCGCACCGAGGCACAGAGCCCCCAGGCCCGCCCCTCCAACACACTTCGCCCCCCAGACCTCCGCTGCAACGTGGCCCCTTCTGTCCCCCGCCCTGGGTTTCTCCGCCCCCCCACCTCCACCACTCTCCCCTCCATCCCCCGCCCCCGTCTCCCCTCATCTTCCCTCTGTCTCCCCGCACAGGCTCCCATCTTGGGGGCGGTAACCTTCTGGGGCAGGGAATTTTAGCCCCCAGCGTGGAAGTCCTGCTCCCGCCGCAGAATTTGCCTTACCACCCCTCAATGGAAGCGGAATGCAATTTCCCACACTCCATTTCCTTTGTGGGGCAGTTACCGGGGCACGACTGGATGCTCCTGTGACAGTTTGAACTGATGCGCACATCCTTGCGATCCCTGGCTCGTACGATGACATAGTCAAGCAGGTGCCAGTGTTTGGAGCGAGGCTGTTGCCACGATGTCTTGCATTTGTCCCTCTGGCGGAACAAGGTGTTGGTGATGACAAATTCGTGCACCAGACATTTTGTCAGGAGTAGGGTACCACTGGAGTTGGCTTTCCCTACTTCCTCTCTGCAAATCACGCCCCCCCAGAGGTCTGTGTCCTTACCAACCCTGCTACCATAACCTGAACTATCAATGGAAAGATATTTTTAAAAAAAACAAGAGCATAGATAAATAGTTAAGGAGGGTGGTAAGAGAAGGGAGAAGCCACAACAAATTAAAAAAGGTGAGAAAATGTGAGCAGGCAGGGAAGTGAATGTCTTCCTGGCTGTTGGTTTTAGAAAGTCCTAGCAGTTTTACATTCAGCTTGCAGACAGCTGTGCAAGATTCTCCTTCAAGAACCAACAGACCTAGCACGAGTCTTGTGCTAGATACTGTTAACACTACTTACTGCATTACATTAGAGAAAGGGCGGGGGGAAGGGGGAAACCAGCCAATTCACTCGAAATTAAAAGGAGGATTTTAAAGGGTGGGGTATGACAATTGGTCCAAACTATAAAACAGTTTTAAAAAAGTTTGAAGCCTTCTTCCCATTCAATTTCATACCTACAAATCACTGCCAATTTGATTTATAACCACTGCAGTACACAAACTATAATTTAAATGTATAACTTAGTGCTTTGCCAACTAATTTTAAGCAATCAAATTATTTAAAATGTAATTTTTAGGAACCAAGCAAAGAAGCAATTTCCAGTTTGTGGTCTCTTGTGCAGTTTGTCTACTTAATGGTGGACTCTGAGACATCTGCGAATGTGCAGCTGCAGGCATGTGGGGCCTGCCCTGTACATTGCGATTTGAAAACAACATTACTTTGTTCACAGTACTTGTAGCAGCACTTGTGTGCTGAGAGATTTGCTTAGTATTGTCACTGGTGGCAATGAACGCCTGAGCTATCGCTACAGCTTTACTCAACGTTGGGGTCTCTACAGTCAAAAGTTTGCCAAGTATCACTTCATGGCCAATGCCAAGTACGAAGAAGTCCCTGAGCATGTGCTCCAAATGTCCTTCAAATTCGCAATGTCCTGCAAGGCGTCTCAGCTTGGCGACACAGCTCGCCACTTCCTGGCCTTCAGACCTTTTGCAGGTTTAGAACTGGTACCTCACCATCAGAACGCTTTCCTTCGGGTTCACATGGTCCCGGACCAGTGTGCACAAATTATCATATGATTTCCCTGTGGGTTTCGCTGGAGCAAGCAGATTTTTCAAGAGGTCATACCTTGGTGCTCTGCAGACGGTGAGGAGAATCGCCCTTCGTTTGGCAGTGTTCGCTTCTCCTTCCAGCTCGTTGGCCACGAAGTATTGGTTGTGTCGCTCCACGAAGGTTTCCCAATCATCTCCCTCCAAAAGTTTCTCCAGGATGCCCACTGTTCTTTGCATTGTTGGGTTCATCATCTGTATCTCGTTGCCAGTTGTAATGTATGAATAAGGAGTCCGACTAGATACTCTGAGCTCAAAGTAAAGTGTGACCTTCGTCTTTTATTGCAGGTCTCCAGAGTGCCTCTCCAGCCTGTGAGGCCTCCTTAAGTACAGGTGCTCCCAAGGGATTGTGGGATCCCTTGGGACTCCAGGGGATGAGTCCTCAGGTGGCTGCACAAGGTTTACATATATAACAGAAAGGATTGGGAAAAATGCCATTTAGGAGTATGTTTTTCCACGTACTAGCAACTTCCTGTGGCGTTCCTCATGGTGAATCATCAGATGAGCTGTTTTATAAGAACTGGACCCTTTATACCATATGTCAGTTGCTTGCTTTATTTTTTAAATACTTTTCAACATGTGTGACTGGTATGTAGGTGTGGCAAAATGGAATGCGTGAAGCCCAATACACATGACGAGAAACTTTTGTATATTTACTGTATTGCTCATGATAAATTGGAGGACATATTTTTATAAATCATTCACCTTCTGAGGTGGACCTTATCCCTTTCAGGCATAAGTAAAAACTAATTACTGTTAAGCAAATGCACGATGAGGTTAATTAGAGTTTAAGTGCAGAGTGGAAGATGCATGTTAATTTCAGTCTCCAGATCAATAATTGGCTTGCTTATTGTCGTTTTAAAAGGTTTCTTTGCATCTGTAATGAAGTGACAGATATGTTCTGAATGCAAGACTTTTATATATTTGTATATGCCATTAACCTTCCTGCATCCACTTGCTCCAGTTGGTAGCACTGTCGCCTCTGGGGCAAAAGGTTGTAGAGTTTGACATGATAATGGAAACAGGTTTGCCAGCATTGTACAAATAAAGTGCTGCATTGTTGAAGATGTTCTTCTTTGGATGACTTTATATCAAAGTTACACCACCTGGATTAATACTTCACAGTCACATTTTTAGCTTTGGGGTATTGTAATCATGTACAGGGAGATGCAGCCCTGCATTGTTGGCATTTGGCTTTTGGTAATTTAATCACACGGAAAGATAGTACTGCTTTTTGTCACTGCTGTGGTATAAAGTGCAGTCACACAGATTAAAAAATCTATTTTAAAAAATCAAGTAAAAAAATGTAAAGTCCTTACTCTACAGTATGAAACAACGCGAGGCACATTCTGGGGACAAGGTCACTCTGTGACCTTAACTCTTTATTCACAGGACTCCAAAGATAATGGGCCCAAGTTTCGGCCTCAGTTGCTCCTGATTTTTTTGAGCAACTGGTGTAGAACGGAGTATCTTAGAAATTCAAATTCTCGGCATTTAGTTTGCTCCAGTTCTAGTCAGTGAGAACAGTTTCACTTTGGAACAGAATTTTTTTTTCAAAAGGGGGCGTGTCCTGTCACTTATACCTGTTTTCAAAGTTTCGGCAGTGAAAACTTACTCCAAACTAACATAGAATGGAGTAAGTGAAGATTTTCGTACGCTCGAAAAAACCTTGTTTACACTTTAGAAAATCAGGCGTAGGTTACAAATCAGGCGTAGGGAATGGTGGGGGGGGGAGGGGGGGTTTAAAGGGAAGTTTACAAACATTAAATACTTCAGTTTTACAAATAAAGAGCCATCATCAATAATAAATGATAAAAACATCAATAAATCAACCAATAAATCAATCAAAAAAAATTAATAAGAAATAATTTTTTAAAAATCAATAAATAAAACATTTTCTACTTACCGACTGCAGCACCGGGAGCCCTTCAACAGCGTGCTGGGATCTCCCCCCCCCCCCCCCCCCCCCCCCAGTGTGTCTCTGTCAGTGTCTCTATCTCTCTGTCTGTCTGTCTGTGTGTGTCTCTCACTCTCTGTCTGTCAGTGTTTGTGTTTCTGACAGCGAGGGGAGGGAGAGGAGGGGGGTAGAGGGAGAGAGGGGGGGCAGGTGGAGGGAGGCAGAGGAGGAGGGAGGGAGGCAGAGGGGGAGGGAGGGAAGGGGGAGAGAAGGGGAAGGGGGGAGGAGGAGAAGGGGAAAGGGGGGGAGAGGAGAAGGGGAAAAGGGGGAGAGGAGAAGGGGAAAGGAGAGGGGGGAAAGGAGAGGGGAAAAGGGGGGGGAAGGAGGGGGAAAGGGGGGAGAGGGGGGGAAAGGAGAGAGGGGTGGGGGGGAAAGGAGGGGAGAGAGGGGGAAAAGGAGAGGGGGTGGGGGGGAAAGGAAGGGGGGGAAAGGAGGGGGGGAAGGAGGGGGGAGAGGGGGGGGGAAAAGGAGAGGGGGGTGGGAGGGAAAGGATGGGGGGGGGAGGCTGAACGTGCAGAGCCTGTCCCCAGCACCAGATTTACAGGTAGGTGGCGTTGGGTCGGGTCGGGTCCTGGGTCCGGGATCGGGAGCGCGGGTTAGGTCAGGGGGAGCGCGGGTTGGGGTCGGGAGCGCGGGTCGGGTCGGGGGGTGCGGAGGGAGGTCGGTTCAGTTCGGGTCAGAGGGAGGAGGAGAGGAGGTCAGGTGGTGGCGGCGGGGGGAGGGGGAGTGCGGGTCGGGTTGGGTCAGGTCGGGTCCGGTCCGGGTGGGGGGGGGGGGGGCGTCGGGAGCGCGGGTCGGGTCGGGGGTGGGGGGGGGGGGGATGGGAGGGAGGTCAGTTCGGTTCGGGTCGGGGGGGAGGGAGAGAGGGAGAGGGAGGTCAGGTCGTGTGGGGTGGGGGGGAGCGCGGGTTGGGTCGGGTCGGGTCTGGTCCGGGGGTGGGGGGGGGAGGGCTGGAAGCGGGAGTCGAGTCAGGTCAGGAGGAAGCAGGAGCTGGGCGTGGGAGGAGCCTTATGCACGCAGCCCCAGTGAGGCCATTCGGCCAGGGCTAGGGGTTGCATGCTTCGGGCCCCTCCCACACAGTTTTGGGCGCCTGGAGCTACTGCACATGCGCGCCCACTGTAGTGCGCATGTGCAGAGGTCCCGGCACTATTTTCAGCGCAGGGACCTAGCTCCGCCCCCCCACAGCTCGTGCTGCACTGCGCCTGACTCAAGACGACCTGCAGGGAGCCAGAGAATCTGTACGTTTTTTTTAGGCACACTTTGTGGCACGAAAAATGGGCGTCCAGGTCGGGGCTGCGCCGTTCTAGGCCCAATGACCCTGCGTGGAACCTCCGTTTTTATACCTGTGAGATCAGGTAAGGAGTGTCTCCCACAAGTTCACTAGGTGCATCTAGGTTGAGTGTATACAGTAATACAGTGGTGTTACATTGTGGTTACATACATGATACCATGTACATTTTGATTCGAAAACAATGTTACTTTGTTCACAGTACTTGCAGCAGCACTAGCGTGCTGGGAAATTTGTTTGGTATTGTCAGTGGTGGAGATAAATGCCTGGGCTATCGCTATGGCTTTACTCAAGGTTGAGGTCTCTACAGTGAAACATTTGCAAAGTATTACTTCATGGCCAATGCCAAGTACAAAGAAGTCCCTGAGCATGTGCTCCAAGTGTCCTTCAAATTCGCAACATCCTGCAAGGTGCCTTAGCTCGGCGATGTAGCTCGCCGCTTCCTGGCCTTCAGACCTCTTGTATGTGTAGAACCGATACCTCGCCATCAGAACGCTTTCCTTCGGGTTTAGATGTTCCCGGACCAGTGTGCACAATTCATCATATGACTTATCTGTGAGTTTTGCTGGAGCGAGCAGGTTTTTCATGAGGCCATACGTTGATGCCCCGCAAACGGTGAGGCGGATCGCCCTTCGTTTGGCAGCGTTCGTTTCTCCTTTCAGCTCGTTGGCCACGAAGTATTGGTCAAGTCGCTCCACGAAGGTTTCCCAATCATCTCCCTCCGAAAATTTATCCAGGATGCCTACAGTTCTCTGCATTGTTGCATTGGGGTTCGTTATCAGTATCTCTTCGCCAGTTGTTATGTCTTGGATAAAGAGTCAGACTAGATACTGCAAGCTCAAGCAGGTGTGACCGTAGTCCTTTATTGCAGATCTCAGAGTGCCTCTCCAGCCTTTCAGGCCTCCTTATATACTGGTGCTCCCAAGGGATTGTGGGATAAGCCCTCTGGTGGTTAGACATGGTAATTACAGGTTTACATACATAACAGTAATGATGAAAGCCATAGCCAGATCCCATGTGTGGGGGCCCAGCATCGACTCAGATTTAGAGTCATGCGTGCGCCAGTGCAACGCTTGCTCTCAACTGAGCAATGCACCCAGAGAGGCACCGCTAAGTTTGTGGTCGTGGCCCTCCAAACCGTGGTCGAGGATCCACATAGACTATGCGGGCCCATTTCTAGGAAAAATGTTTTTGGTTGTCGTGGACACTTACTCAAAATGGATTGAATGTGCAATAATGTCAGTAAGCACGTCATGACCACTATTGAAAGCCTACGAACCATATTTTCCATGCACGGCTTGCCTGATATCCTAGTCAGTGACAATGGGCCGTGCTTCACCAGTGCTGAATTCAAGGAATTCGTGACCTGCAACGGGATCAAACACATCACATCTGCTCCGTTCAAGCCCGCATCCAACGGCCAGACAGAACGGGCAGTTCAGACCATCAAGCAAAGCTTGAAATGTGTGTCGGAAGGCTCCCTGCAGATCCGGCTGTCCCAAGTGCTGCTCAGCTACCGCACCAGACCCCACTCACTCACCGGGGTTCCCCCAGCCGAGCTGCTCATGAAAAGACCGCTCAAAATACGGTTCTCTCTTGTCCACCCTGATCTCCATGATCATGTGAAGAGCAAGCTGCATCAACAAAGTGTGTACCATGACCGCGCAAATTTGTCACACGATATTGAGATCAATGATCCTGTGTTTGTGCTCAATTATGGACATGGTCCCAAATGGCTAGCTGGCATGGTCACAGCCAAAGAGTAGGATGTTTCAGGTCAAATTGGCCAATGGACAAATGCACAGAAAACATCTGGACCAAATCAAATTGCGATTCACCAACAGCTACGAACAACCCGAAGAGGACACCACCAACTTTGACCCTCCAACACACACACAAGTGGCAACTGACATCATGGTTGACCACGATGCCGAACTCATCATCCCCAGCAGCCCAGCAAGGCCGGCTGCCCAACAGCCCAGTGAAGAATTGACCAACTCACCCACACCCACACCCACATTTGTACCGAGACAATCGACAAGGGAGCGTAAAGCCCCAGATCGTCTCACCTTGTAAATAAGTGTACTGTTAATTTCACGGGGGAATGATGTAATGTATTTAACCCTTGGGAGCACAGTATATAAGCAGGTCACCCACGAGGTACCTGCACTCTGGAGTCTTATTAAAGGAGCTAAGGTCACACTTGCTTATTGTACACAGTACTCAGTTTCATCCTTTATTATGAGTGTACCACTATCCTTTTGTGTTTCATGCACAAGTACCCCCAGGTCCCGCTGTACTGCGGCACTTTGCAATCTTTCTCCATTTAAATATAACTTGCTCTTTGATTTTATCTGCCAAAGTGCATGACCTCACACTTTCCAACATTATACTCCATTTGTCAATGTATTGCTCGCTCACTTAGCCTATCTATGTCCTTTTGCAGATTTTTTGTATCCTCCTCACACATTGCTTTTCCTCCCATCTTTGTATCATCAGCAAACTTGGTTACATTACACTCAGTCCCTTCTTCCAAGTCATTAATATAGATTGTAAATAGTTGGGGTCCTAACACTGATCCCTGTGGCACCCCACTGCCAACCAGAGAATGAACCATTTATCCCGATTCTCTATTCTCAGTTAGCCAATCCTCTATCCATGCTAATATATTACCCCCAATCCCGTGAACTTTTATCTTGTGCAGTAACCTTTTATTGGCACCTTGTCAAATGCCTTCTGGTACTGGATGAGCAGAACTTTTCTCCAATTAAATATTGAGAAGACCGAAGCCATTACCTTTGGTCCCCGCCACAAACTGCGTTCCCTAACCATTAACTCCATCCCTCTCCCTAGCATCAATCTGAGGGTGAACAATATTGTTCCCAACTTTGGTGTCATATTTGACCCTGAAATGAGTTTCCAGCCACATATCTGCGGCATAACTAAAACTGCCTTTTTCCACCTCAGTAACATTGCCCGCCTCCGCCCCTGCCTCAGCTCTTCTGCTGCTGAAACCATCATTCATGCTTTTGTTACCTCGAGACTTGACTACTCCAACTCACTCCTGGCCAGCCTCCCACATAAACTTGAGGTCATCCAAAACTCAGCAGTCTGTGTACTAACTCACATCAAGACACGATCACCCATCACCCCTGTGCTTTCTGACGTACATTGGCTCCCAGTTAAACAATGCCTCGACTTCAAAATTGTTATTCATGTTTACAAATCCCTCCATGGCCTTCCCCCTCCCTATCTTTGTAATCTTTTTCAGCCTCACAACCTCACAAGATGTCTGCGTTCCTCAAATTCTGGCTTCTTGAACATCCCTCATTATAACTGCTCAACCATCCGTGGCTATGCCTTCAGCTGCCTGGACCCTAAGCTCTGGAACTCCCTCCCTAAACCTCTTCGCCTCTCTACCTCTCTTTCCTCCTTTAAGACGCTCCTTAAAACCTACCTCTTTAAACAAGCTTTTGGTCATCTGCCTTAATTTCTTCTTTTGTGGCTCAATGTCTAATTTATCTGTTTTGGCTTGTAATTCTGTTGTGAAGCGCCTTGGGATGTATTACTATGTTAAAGGCACTATATAAATAAAAGTTATTATTATTATTTATTGTTAATCCATGTCTTTCTAAATGAAAATTTATCCTGTCCCTCAGAATTTTTTCCAATAATTTTCCCACCACCAAAGTTAGGCTGACTGGCCTGTAACTACTTGGTCTATTTATTTCTCCCTTTTTAAACAAAGGTACAATGTTAGCAGTCCTCCGGCACCACACCTGTAGCCAGAGAGGATTGAAAAATGATGGTCAGAGCCTTTGTTATTTCCTCTTTTACTTCTCTTAACAGCCTGGAATATCCAGGCCTGAGGATTTATCCACTTTCAAAGCTGATAAATACCTTAATACTTCCTCTCTCATTATGTTTATTTCATTGAATATTTCTCACTCCTCCTTCCTAATTGCAATCGCCCCTCTCTTTTGTGAAAACAAATGCAAAGTATTCATTAAGAACCATACCCATGTGTTCCACCTTTACACACAGATTACCTTTATGGTCTCTAATCGGCCAAACTCTTTCTTTAGTTATCCTCTTGCCCTCATTTTTATAAAACATCTTTGTGTTTTTCTTGATTTTACATGCCAACATTTTTTCATGCTCTCTCTTTGCTTTCCTAATTTCCTTTTTAATTTCACCCCTACACTTTCTATACTCTTCCAGAGTTTCTGCAGTAATGAGCCCTCGGTATCTATCATAAGCCTCCCTGTTTTTCTTTATCCTACCCTGTATGCCCCTTGACATGCAGTGGGCTCTAGATTTGTTCGTCCCACCCTTTTTCTTTAAGGGAGCATACTTGCTCTGAACCCTCCTTAAATGCCTCCCACTGCTCTGACACTGATTTACCTTCCAGTATCTGCTTCTGGTCCACTTTGGCTAAATCACATCTCAGCTTAGTAAAATTAGTTTTCCCCCAATTGAGAACTTTTATTCCTGGTCTATCTTTGTCCTTTTCTATAAATACTGTATATCTAACTGAATTATGATCACTAGCACCAAAATGCTCTCCCACTGATACCCCTTCCACCTGCCCAGCTTAATTCCCTAAAATTAAGTCCAGAACTGTCCCCTCCCTTGTTGGGCTTGCTACATACTGGCTAAAAAAGTTCTCCTGAGTGCAATTTAGGAATTCTGCACCCTCTATGCCTTTCACACTGATTCTATCCACCCTCCACCTGTCGCATGATGACATGCAAGCCGTGTTCCTTACTAACGGATCCATTAAATACCCAATACAAGACTGAGTCTTTGCACCAAAGATCTTACATAAAAACAGAAGAAATAGGAGCAGGAGTAGGTCATTTGGCCCCTCAAGCCTGCTCCGCCATTCAATAAGATCATGTCTGATCTGATCTTGGCCTCAACTCCACTTCCCTGCCCGCTCCCCATAATCCTTGACACCCTTCTCAATCGTCCTCGCTGCAATGCTTCATCTCAACTTTAACAAGCTCCCCGCTGGAGTGGAGCTGGTCTACAGGACAAACAGAAACAGTTCAACCTCCGTCACCTCCAGTCCAGATCCAAGGTTTTTCCAACCCCAGCATCGAAGCATTGACCACGCTCGATCAGCTCTGATGGACGGTCCAAATTGTCTGCATGCCCGATGCTAGACTCCCAAAACAAGCACTCTACTCCAGGCTCCGTCACAGCAAGCGAGTCCCAGGGGGGCAGAGAAAACACTTCAAGGGCACCCTCAAAGCCTCCTTGAAAAAAAGTAACATCCCTGGCCCAAGACCGCTCGATGTGGTAGAGAATCATCCGAGAAGGCACCGAACACTTCGAGTCTCTTCGTCGGGAGCATGCGGAAGCCAAGTACAAACAGTGGAAGGAGCGTACGACAAACCAAGCACCCCATCCACCCATCCCTTCAGCCACCACCTGCCCCACCTGTGACAGAGACTGTAGATCCCGCATTGGTCTCATCAGTCACCTCAGAACTCATATTAGTGTGGAAGCAAGTCATCCTTGACTCCGGGGGACTGCCTATCAAGAGAACGATCCCAGTTAATATTAGTGTAATTGAAATCCCCTACTATTAGTGCAATAGTTTATGCACTTCACAGAAATTTGCCTACATATTTGCTCTTCTATCTCCCTCTGACTATTTGGAGGTCTATAGTACACTCCCAGCAATGTGATCGCCCGTTTTTTTGTTCTTCAATTCAACCCATATGGCCTCATTTGATGACCCTTCTAACATATCATCCCTCATCACAGCTGTAATTGTTTCTTTAATCAATGGCTGGTGAGTCAAACGTCTGAATACAAAGATTGCACTCGTGGTTGAGGCCTTCCTCTGGTGGAGGGACAAGAGAGCGAGAGAAAAAAACACATTGTTATCATTCAGGGTAATGCGGCCCTGTCAAGCCTGTCATCACTTAGTCCCACCAGGAATCTGTTCAATTACCAGCTGAATCACAATGGCTATTTCTTTGTTTTTGTACATGTTAGTTTCCAAAGCCCATTAAATGCCCATTTCGCACGGAAATGATTAGGCCCTTTCTACACCCACCATAACAGCACAGATAACCCCGCTCCCAAACCCCCCCCCCCCCCACCCCCCCCCGCCCACCCCCACCCTCCTTCACCCTCTGGAACAGATCTCTGACAGCAACTCTCCAGTCTGCTCCTCTACCTCTCCCCGACATTAACCTGGCGGAAAATATACCTCGTACCTTGTAATTCTAAACGCTTGCCTCAAAACAACCTTAAAGAGTTCTGTGCATGGTTCTGGTCTATGTATTACAAAAAAAAGGATACAGAGGCAAACAAAAGGAGGCAAAAGAAGGACAATACCAGACCTGAGAGGTTATACCAACCACGAAAGACTGAATAGGCTGGGGCTCTTTTCTCTATAAAGAGAAGGCTGAGGGGTTCGATAGGGTAGACGTAGAGAAAATGTTTCCACTCATGGGAGGAGTCCAAAACTAGAGGCCATCAATATAAGACAGTCACGAATAAATCCAACAGGGAATTCAGGAGAAACCTCTGTACCCAGAGAGTGGTGAGAATGTGCAACTCGGTACCACAGCGAGTGGTTGAGGCGAATAGCATAGATGCATTTAGTATAGATTGCATTGGAGGCTGTTCAGAGAAGGTTCACCAGGTTGATTCCAGAGATGAGGGGGTTGATTTATAAAGATAGGTTGAGTAGATTGGGCCTATACTCATTGGAGTTCAGAAGACTGAGAGGTGACCTTATTGAAACTTACAAGATAATGAGGGGGCTCGACAAGGTGGATGCAGAGAAGATATTTCCACTCATAGGGGAAACTAAAACTAGGGGACATAGTCTTAGAATAAGGGGCTGCCCATTTAAAACTGAGATGAGGAGAAATTTCTTCTCTCAAAGGGTTGTAAATCTATGAAATTCTCTGCCCCAGAGCTGTGGAGGCTGGGTCACTGAATATATTTAAGGCGGAGATAAACAGATTTTGAGCAATAAGGGAGTAAAGGGTTATGGGGAACGGGCAGGGAAGTGGAGCTGAGTCCATGATCAGATCAGCCATGCTCTTATTGAATGGCGGAGCAGGCTCGAGGGGCCAAATGGCCTACTCCTGCTCCTATTTCTTATGTTCTTATGTTCAATATGGCTACACCCTCCTTTTTTATCCCCCTCTCTATCCCGTCTGAAAATCCTGTAACCAGGAATGATGAGCTGCCATAACTGCCCCTGTTTCAGCCATGTCTCAGTAATATCTATAATATCATACTCCCAAGTGTCTATCTGTGCTCTCAGCTCATCTGCCCTATTCCCTAGGCTTCTTGCATTGAAGTATGTGCCATTTAACATTGCCAAACTCCCTTGTTGTCTATTTTCTAGCTTTTGTTTCCTCTATCTTCCAAATTCAATTTCTAATTTTCTGCTTTCTAATTCCAGCTTTGCTTCTCTCCCTTCTGTATCTACTCTCAGGTTCCCATCCCCCTGCCAAGTTAGTTTAAACCCTCCCCAACAGCACTAGCAACTGCCCCCCCGCACGAGGATATTGGTCCTGGCTCTGTTGAGGTATAACCCGTCCGGCTTGTACAGGTCCCATCTCCCCCATGAAATGGTCCCAATGCCTCAGGAATCTAAAGCCCTCCCTCCTGCACCATTTCTCCAGCCACGCATTTATCTGTTCTATCCTCCTATTTCTGTACTCACTAGCACGTGGCACCAGAAGTAATCTGGAGTTTACTACCTTTGAGGTCCTGCTTTTTAATCTCTCTCCTAGCTCCCTAAAATCTGCCTGCAGGACCTCATCCCTCTTTCTACCTATGTCATTGGTACTGATATGGACCACGACCTCTGGCTGTTCACCCTCCCCCCTCAGAATGTCCTCCAGCCACTCAGTGACATCCTTGACCCTGGCACCAGGGAGGCAACATACCATCCAGGAATCACGTCTGCGGCCGCAGAAACACCTGTCTGCTCCCCTAACTATTGAATCCCCTATCACTATTGCTCTTCCAATCTTCTTCTTCCCCACCCTGTGCAGCTGAGCCACCTGTGGTGCCATGGACTTGGCTCTGGCTGCACTCCCCAGAGGAACCGTCACCCCCCCCCCCCACCAGTACTAAGAACAGAATACTGGTTGGACAGCGAGATGCACTAAGGGTCTCCTATCCTACCTGCCTGGTTCTCCTCTTCTGTCTGGCGGTCACCCATTCCCTCCCTGCCTGCACACTCTTAAGCTGCGGGTGACCATCTCCAGAAACATACTAGCCACGAAGTTCTCAGCATCGCAGATGCACTGTAGTGACTCCAGCTGCCGTTCAAGCTCCAAAACACGGACCTCAAGCTGCCGTAGCTGGCAACACTTCCTGCACATGTGGTCGTCCAAGCCTCGAGAAGCATCCTGGACTTCCCACATGGCACAGGATGTGCATTTCACAGGACTGAGCTTTCCTACCATGCCTCTATTTATTATACTATGAACCTACTTAGCAGAAGTAAACTTAAAACTTAAAAATTTCTCCAGCTACTCACCAATCAGTTCCTTCCCTTGTGCCAACGTTACTTTTTTTACTCTGACGTCACCCTTTCAAATTCTGCCTGTGCTGAAAGACTTAAAGTGACCTAAATCGCAAGAAGTACAAGTAAGTCGCTGTTTCACCTGGAAGGAGTGTTCGGGGCCCTGGACAGTGGGAAGGGAGGAAGTAAAAGGGTAGGCGTTGCATCTCCTGCGCTTGCACGGGCAGGTGAAATGGGAAAGGGAAGGGTGTTGGGGGTGATTGAGGAATGGACCAGGGTAAGAATTTTAAAGTGAAGGCATTGGTGGACGAGGAGCCAATGAGGTTGGTGAGCACAGAGGTGATGAGTGAGCGGGACTTGTTGTGAGTTCGGAAATGGGCAGTAGAGTTTTAGGATGAGTTCAAGTTTATGGAGCTTGCTCTGCTATTCAATAAGATCATGGCTGATATTTGACCTCAACTTTCCCATCTGATCCTCATATCCCTTGATTCCCAACAGTCCAAAAATCTATTGATCTCAGCCTTGAATATGCTCAACAACTTAGCATCCACAGCCCTCTGCGGTTGAGAATTCCAAAGATTCACCACCCTCTGAGTGAAGAAATTTCTGCACATCTCAGTCCTAAATGGCCGACCCCCTTACCCTGAGACTGTACCCTCTAGTTCTAAACTCTCCAGCCCGGGGAAAACAACCTCTCAGCATCTACCCTGCCTAAGAATTTTATACGTTTCTTTGAGATCACCTCTCATTCTTCTAAACTCCAGAGAGTATAAATCCATTCTACTCAATCTCTCAGATGATCAAGAGCAAGCACTAAACATGCTTTAAAAAGTCAACCTGAGACAAAGAAATCGATATATTGGCCACTGGGCTGAAAATTAATCCCATAATTACATTAATGTTTGATGCGTATTTTATATAAACCATCCACTAGGGGCAGCATTTGTGCCTCTTATTTCTTTTACAAGTTGTAAAATGATATAGGAATATGCAGGACTAGAAAAAATTGTTTCAGTCTATTTGACTGGCTCCAAAGTTACATATATAACATGAGTAATGTAGCAGCTCACCTACCATTGCAATAATTGTATTTGGGAAACTAGTTTGAAGTAAGAAAATTATTTTTATTGATTGATACAACAAAAACACCTCTAATTTGCCAAAGAAGTATTCTATTACAAGACATATGTAACTACAAAACAACAACAACAACAACTTGCATTTGTATAGCACCTTTAATGTAGTACAAGGACCCAAGGTGAATCACAGAAGCATAATCAGACAACAATTGACACTGAGCCAATGAAGGAGGCAAAAGCTTGGTCAAAGAGGCAGGTTTTAAGTGTCATGAAGGAGGAAAGGGAGGTGGAGAGGTTAAAGAAGAGAATTCCAGTGCTTAGGGCCTAGGCAGCTGAAGGCATGGCCGCCAATGGTGAGGCAAAGGAAGTCGGAGATGCGCAAGAGGCTAGAATTTGAGGAAAGCAGAGTTCTCGGAGGGTTGTAGGACATTAGATTCTAATTAAGCTCAGTATAGTATTGTTTAATCTACACAATGAAACAATTGCACAAAATAAACCATTAGTCTTAAGGAAATTGATTTTAAGTGGAAATAAAGGCAACATAGCTTTCAACTACTGGGCTGTTCCTCAGGAAAAGGAAGAAAGAATTGAAGTCTGAGCGGTGCAGTGGAACATGTAACATTACGTCAGTTTGAATATAAGCATTTAGGAATACTCCGTTAAGTATCAATTTTTTAGTTAAACAACTAGTTAGATCTACATTGAGGTAACTCAGTTTGCTACATGGGGTTTGTAAAGTAGCTGAGCTGCTGAATGTAAAGTTGTTTAAAATCGGAACAAATCTAGCTGTTTCTTTATCATTCATTCCTGGATTATTAGGAATCTGAATAACCAACACATTGTAAGAACAATACAGAACAGGGATAATAGATAATGGGAAGAAAAGGTAGGCAAATCAATGATGAGCTTTGTCATTTGATTTTATAAGAAAGTATGATAGTGATCAGATTGTGGATATAGAGAACAGTGGTGTGAGGAGAAATGAATCCGAAGGTGCTGGAAAGTGAATTTTGGTATATTGCCTGGAAACTGATAGACAAGCTTTGCTTGCCTTGACCAGAAGTAGTGTAAATTCCTGAATAGAATTATAGGGGTAAAGGAGAAGCAGACAAATTGGAGCAGGTTAAAGGGTTTTGGTTTAAGTCTTCACGTGCTAGTATTCGCACAATGTAAACTCAAAGCCAGGAAACTATCTTAAAACGAGGATGGAATTAAAAGCTTTCATACCAGATGTGGAGGTGGAAATGAATCAGCCAAGAACTGTCGATAAATATAACTTAGAGGGTGGATAAGAGGAAGAGGAAAATAATAAACTGAAATACATACTGGCAAAGTAAAGAAATGTTAAAGAGGCTAACAACTGTAAGTTAAAAATAAACTCAAGTGCCAATTGAAATATAATGCCATAATTGAAGCATTTGCAGGGGAAGGAAATGTTGATGTCACAGACATTACAGCATTGCAGGTTGTAATGTATGCACCTGTGATTATGCTCACAGGTTTGTAGAGCTGTTTGTACGTTCACGCCAGGGTGTCCCTGGAGATGGAGCATGCAGTGTCCACCAGTACGCTCATGGTCTTCTGCGAGAGGTGGGCACCAGAGGTGCTGGAGTGCATCATCACCCCCAGCAAACAAATTTTAATTTGATTTAAGTTTCTATAAAAGTTTATTTTGAAATTTGTGGGTTATGGTCCCCTTGCCGATTGATTTTACGTTTCTGCTAAAATAGTTGTAACGCTGTTGGTACGTTCGTGCAAGGGTGTCCCTGGAGATGGAGCACGCGGTGTCCACCGGTACGCTTACGGTCTTCCGCGAGAGGTGGGAACCGGAGGGACTGGAGTGCATCACCATCCCCGGCAACCAAATTTGAATTTGAACTAAGTTTCCTTTCAAGATTTATTTGTAAATTTGTGGGCTCTAGTGTCCTTACCAAAAGGGGTCACTTGATTTAAAGTTATAGTTTTGGAGCTGTTGAGTTGGGAGTGGCTTAGCTAGTCACGTGATCTTCACAAGACTCAATAAAACCCCAGTCAGTTGGGTTCAGCGGATCCACGATGAGGCGGGTGGTTGTGAGCCTGGTGGATGAACTGTAATGTGTAGTGTAATTGTTAAACCTTTGCTTACAAAACAACTAGTTTTTAACAACAATGTGTTGCTATGAATTCTTAAGTAGAGAACCCATGAAGCAAATACATTATATGGGTCATCCCAGAGGATGGGAGTGAATTCAATGTTCAAAGATATAGGCTGTTTAGGAAAAATAAAAGTTGGGAATGGGTGGATACCTTTAAATGCTGAGGTTGAATTGAAAGTTAAGGATGTTGAAATATTTTTTGTTTTTAGTAATTGTTATGTATGAATAAAGAGCCTGACTGGATACTGTGAGCTCAAAGTAAAGTGTGACCTTAGTCTTTTATTGCAGGTCTCCAGACTGCCTCTCCAGCTTTTGAGGCCTCCTTAAGTACCCATGCTCCCAAGGGATTATAGCATCTCTTGGGACTCCAGGGGATGAGCCCTCTAGTGGCTGTACAAACTATATATAAGTTTACATAGATAACAACACTCCCCCTCACCCCCCCAAGTCAACAGTGTAACTATATACAAGGTGAGACGATCTGTGGCTCTTCTTTCCCTGGTTGATTGCCTTGGTGCAGATGTTGGTATTGGTGAACTATCTGTTGGGCCCTCACTGGGCTGCTGTGCAGCTGGCCTTGCTGGGCTGCCTGGTTTGGTGAGTCCTGCTGGGCTGCTGCGGATGATGGGTTCTGTTTCGTGGCCAACAGCGGTGTCGGTTGCCACTGGTGAGTATGTTGGGGGGTCAAAGAAGGTAGGGTCCAAGGTGGGTTGCTCAGGATAGTCCGTGAATCTGAGTTTGATTTGATCCAAGTGTTTCCGGTGAATGACTCCATTTGAAAGTTTGACCCGAAACACCCTGCTCCCCCCTATGGCCACAACAGTGCCAGGAAGCCACTTGGGACCTTGTCCATAATTCAATACAAATACAGGATCATTGATTTCAATTTTGCGTGACAGATTTGCGCTATCATGGTAGGCACTTTGTTGAAGCCGCCTGCTCTCTACCTGTTCATGTAGATCATGGTGAACTAACGAGAGCCTTGTCTTAAGTACCCTTTTCATGAGCAGTTCAGCAGGTAGCATCGCAGTGAGTGAGTGGGGTCTCGTGCGGTAACTAAGCAGGACTTGGGATAGGCGAATCCGCAGTGAGCCTTCAATTACCCTCTTCAAGCCCTGCTTGATAGTTTGCACTGCTCTTTCTGCCTGACCATTGGATGCTGGTTTGAACTAGGCAGATGTGAACTGTTTGATCTTGTTGCGGGTCATGAATTCTTTGAACTTGGCACTGGTAAAATATGGCCCATTGTCGCTCACAAGGACATCGGGTAGTCCATGCATGACAAACATGGCCCGCATGCTTTCAGTGGTGGCAGCGGACGTGATAGCCGACATTATCTCACATTCAATCCATTTGGAGTACGCATCTACAAACACAAGGAATATTTTACCCAAGAACGGGCCTGCATAGTCGACATGGACCCTAGACCACGGTTTGGAAGGCCAAGACCATAAACTTAGTGGCGCCTCCCTGGGTGCATTACTTAACTGCGAGTATGTGTTACATCTGTGCACGCAGGTCTCTAAGTCCGCAGCGATATCGGGCGACCACACGTGGGATCTGGCTATCGCATTCATTATTACGATGCCTGGATGGGTACTGTGGAGGTCACTGATGAAGGTATCTCTGCCCTTCTCGGGAGCCACTACCCGATTTCCCCACAGAAGGCAGTTTGCCTGTATAGACATTTCATCTTTGCGCCGCTGGAACGGCTTTATCTCTTCCTGCATTTCCACTGGGACACTGGACCAGCTCCCTTGAAGCAGACAGTTTTTAACTAACGACAGTAAGGGGTCCTGGCTCGTCCAAGTTCTAATCTGTCGGGCTGTGATGTGTGATTGCTCACTCTCAAATGCTTCCATAACCATGACTAAATCTGCGGGCTGCGCCATTTCCACCCCCATGGTGGTCAATGGCAGCCTACTGAGAGCATCGGCACAGTTTTCTGTGCCTGGCCTGTGGCGGATGGCATAGTTGTATGCAGACAATGTGAGTGCCCATCTCTAGATGCGCACCGATGCATTGGTATTTATCCCCTTACTCTCGGAAAACAGGGATAACAGTGGCTTATGGTCAGTTTCCAATTCAAATTTTAGCCCAAACAGATAGTGATGCATTTTCTTTACCCCATAGACACACGCTAACGCTTCTTTTTCAATCATGCTGTAGGCTCTCTCAGCCTGAGACAGACTCCTGGATGCACAGGCAACCGGTTGCAATTTCCCAAAATCATTAGCTTGTTGCAATACACACCCAACGCCATACGACGACACATCACATGCTAGTACCAAACGCTTACATGGATCATACAACACAAGCAATTTGTTTGAGCATAACAATTTTCTAGCTTTTACAAAGACATTTTCTTGGCTTTTGCCCCATACCCATTCGTCTCCTTTACGTAGTAAGGCGTGCAGTGATTCTAACAGTGTGCTGAGACTGGGTAAGAAGTTACCAAAATAGTTCAGGAGTCCTAGAAATGACCGCAGCTCCGTCACGTTCTGTGGCCTCGGTGCGTTCTCGATTGCCTCCGTCTTCGAATCGGTGGGCCTGATGCCGTCCGCCGCGATTCTTCTCCCCAGGAACTTCACTTCAGGCGCCAGGAAAACACACTTCGAGCGTTTTAACCTGAGCCCCACTTGGTTGATTCAACTAAGAACTCCCTCCAGATGTTCTGCAGATGCTCACTTGTGTCCTGACCCGTAACCAAGATGTCGTCCTGGAAGACCAACATGCGCGGGACCGACTTCAACAAGTTTTCCATGTTTCTCTGGATTATCGCTGCCACTGATCGAATTCCAAACGGGCATCTGTTATAAATGAAGAGACCTTTGCACATGTTAA
This sequence comes from Pristiophorus japonicus, assembly GCF_044704955.1. Lineage (NCBI taxonomy): Eukaryota > Metazoa > Chordata > Chondrichthyes > Pristiophoridae > Pristiophorus > Pristiophorus japonicus. The sequence goes on from NC_091996.1 coordinate 42,071,866, forward strand.
TACAGGTGAGGGTCTTCGATGATTCCTCCAGCTCCTGCATCATATAGGCCGAGGTCAAGTCCAGCTTTGTGAACGTCTTTCCTCCCGCCAGCATAGCAAAAAGGTCGTCGGCTTTTGGTAGTGGGCATTGGTCCTGCAGGAAGAAACGATTGATAGTTACTTTGTAATCATCACAGATTCTGACGGTGCCGTCTCCCTTGAGGACAGGAACGATCGGACTGGCCCACTCATTGAATTCAATCGGCGAAATGGTGCCCTCTCTTTGCAGCCGGTCTAGCTCGATCTCTACCCTTTCTCTCATCATGTACGGTACTGCTCTCGCCTTGTGATGGATGGGTCGCACCCCCGGAATTAGGTGGATCTGCACTTTTGCTCCTTGGACCTTCCCGATGCCTGGTTCAAACAGCGAAGGCAACTTGTTTCAGACCTGGGCACACAAAATGTCGTCAGCTGACGAGAGCACTCAGACGTCGTCCCAGTTCCAGGGTATCTTTCCCAGCCAGCTCCTGTCGAGCAGCGTGGGACCTTCGCCCGGTACCACCCAGAGTAGTAGCTTGTGCACCGCTCCATTGTAGGAGACCTTTACAGTAGCACTGCCAACTACGGGAATCAGTTCTTTAGTGTAAGTTCTCAGTTTTGAGGCCTTGCTGCAGCACAATTTTTCGAAAGTCTTTTTGCTCATAATGGACTGGCTCATGCCTGTGTCCAGCTCCATTGACACCGGGAGTCCAATTAGTTCAACCTTCAGCATTATCGGGGGACACTTTGTGGTGAAGGTGTTAATGGCCTTGCATTCATCACCCTTGTTGGTGGACTCTGAGACATCTGTAGACGTGCAGCTGCAGGTATGTGGGGGCTGCCCTCTACATTGCGATTTGAAAACAACATCACTTTATTCACAGTACTTGTAGCAGCACTTATGTGCTGAGGGATTTGCTTAGCATTGTCACTGGTGGCAATGAACGCTTGGGCTATCACTATGACCTTACTCAAGGTTGGGGTCTCTACAGTCAACAGTTTGCGAAGTACGAAAAAGTCTCTGAGCAGGTGCTCCAAATGTCCTTCAAATTCGCAATGTCCTGCAAGGCGTCTTAGCTCGGCGACATAACTCGCCACTTCCTGGCCTTCAGACCTTTTGTAGGTTTAGAACTGGTACCTCGCCATCAGAATGCTTTCCTTCAGGTTCAGATGCACAAATCATCGTATGATTTCTCTGTGGGTTTCGCTGGAGCATGCAGGTTTTTCATGAGGCCATACATTGGTGCTCAGCAGACGCTGAGGAGAATCGCCCTTCGTTTGGCAGCGTTCGCTTCTCCTTCCAGCTCGTTGGCCATGAAGTATTGGTCGAGTCGCTCCACGAAGGTTTCCCAATCATCTCCTTCCGAGAATTTCTCCAGAATGCCCACTGTTCTCTGCATCATTGGGTTTGTCATTTGTATCTCATCGCCAGTTGTTATGTATGAATAAAGAGTCTGACTGGATACTGTGAGCTCAAAGTAAAGTGTGACCGTAGTCTTTTATTGAGGTCTCCAGAGTACCTCTCCAGCCTGTGAGGCCTCCTTAAGTACCCATGCTCCCAAGGGATTATGGGGTCCCTTGGGACTCCAGGGGATGAGCCCTCTGGTGGCTGTACAAAGTATATACAAGTTTACATATATAACAGTAATCAGTTACAATCTACTTTTAGTGAGCAGTTTATAACAATCATTGAGATATAAGAGTCAAATTCCCATTTACAAACGATATGGATCTTTCTGGCCCTCCACGAGTGCTGCATGACCTGGTGAGCATTTCCAGCTTTTTCTATTTTTATTTTAGATCATCCTGGCAGTTGGCCTCAGCAAGTGTTTGCATTGGGAACCAGCAGCACCAACACTGCAGCTAACCCTATATAATAGCCTCGAATGTTTATGTTAATTCTTTTACACTATCAGTGCAAGTCACAATACAGGTTTGGATGAAGAATGCCTTTCTTTTCATTTTATCCTGCCAGCATTCCAACCCGTCTGCCTCCTCATTACTGCATCCAGCCAATGCTTAACAAATCGACTATACTGACTCTTCTTGGCAACCAATTTGAGCTGTTAATCACTATCAGTGTAAAGTAACACTCTCTGGTATTGATTCTAAATTCAGCTACACTGATCAGTTTAGTGCTGTTTATTCTACCGTTTACCAGAGAAATGTCCACACCCACTTTACATGTCATTGGGAACTAACGCAGATGCTTATTCGGCTTGAAATCCAGCTGATGTCCTCTTGCAGTTGCTGTTCATCAACCTGACAGGCGAGAGCCATTCCACAGTAAAGGTTTTAGTTTTCAATACTGGTCAGATTAGCACCACTGCACAGCTGAGTTAACAGGTAATGTGTCACTTCAGAGTTTCCATCATGTAGGTGCCACTGACTCCATTGCCTCCAACCCATCACAAGCTCAGGATGGGTAATCTTAGAATACTGTATAAACTACTTGACTTCACGGTTTGTCTCAGTTTATATGACCTCGGGTCTCTCAGTTACAATAGTGAGTGTTGTGTCTCCATCAATCCCGTTGGCAGTTTTACTGAGATTAGTACTGGAAAACGCATCGTAATGTAAACCAAGGGAGATGTTAGAAAGATAGAAAGTGTATTTATATAATATCTTTCATGACCACATGATATCCCAAAGCGTTTCAGTCAATTAAGTATCTTTGAAGTGAAGTCACTGTTGTAATCCAGGGAAATGCAGCAGGCAATTTGTGCACCGCAAGATCTCACGAACAGCATTGCGATAAATGACCAGATAACCTGTATTAGTGATTTTGGTTGAGGGATAAATATTGTCTGGGACACTGGGAGAACTCCCCTGCTTTTCTTCAATAAGTGCCAGGGGATATTTTACATCCATCTGACAGGACAGCTTAACAACTCAGACAAAAGACAAAAATCCCAAAATGTTCAAGGTCAAAATATTTATATCGTTTTCTAAGATACCCATTTCATCAGTGGCAGGTCAGGTAGGTGTGTGGGGGAAGTTCAGAACTGCCAAACTACCTCTGCAACACAGCAGGCAGGTTGCCTTTTCATTGTCATCAGCTATTTATCACGCTCAAACCGGGATCGGCCCCAAATAATCTTAACCAAATTGCAAAGTATTTACTTGAGGAAAAAAACAGTTTATTATCATACTGCAATTAATATCCTTAAGGATTTTGAAATCACTGTGAGGAGAATCTTGGAAAGAAAGAAAAGCTTGCATTTATATAGCTCCTTTCATGACCACCGGACATCCCAAAGCGCTTTACAGCCAATGAAGTACTTTTGAAGTGTAGTGACTGTTGTAATGTAGGAAATGCGGCAGCCAATTTTGCACAACAATCTCCCACAAACAGCAATGTGATAATGTCCAGATAATCTGCTTTCGTGAAGTGGTTGAGGACTAAATATTGGCTAGGACTGCAGGGATAACTCCACTGCTCTCTGGACTAATAAATTCCTTGGTTTGAACAATATCCTAGTGTGCTGAAGCAAATACACTACACCCTCTAAGAATTTTTATACGTTTCAATGAGATCACCTCTCATTCTTCTAAAACCCAGAGAGTATAAACCCATTCTACTCAATCGCTCAGATGATCAAGAGCAAGCACTAAACATGCTGTACAAAGTCAAAAATTGCAGGACTACGGGGAAAGGGCATGTAATCATTCTTTGATGCTATTAAATTTCTTTTCAAATCCATTTTTGTTTCCTTGCAGAAGTAGGATACTTATAAATATTTTAAATATTTTATGAATATGTTTGAAAATGATACGCATTTGCAGCTCCTACCTGTATCCTATTCTGCATCAAGTACCGGTTACCCATCACCCCAGTCCTTTCTGACCTACATTAGATCCTGGTTCCCCAATGCCTCGGATTTAAAATTCTCACCCTTGTCTTTAAATACCCTTCATGGTCTCACCCCTCCCTAACTCTGTAACCTTCTCCAGCCCTACAAGCCTCTCTCGGAAAAGGTTCCGTTTCTCACACTCCTGTCTCTCGTTCACTTCCTTCAACCCACCATTGTTGTTGTACATTCAGCCACCTAAGCCCGGAACTCTGTAATTCCCTCCCTAAACCTCTCCATCATAGGCTTCCACTACTAAAGTGAGTTCTTTGGTGGCTAAAATGTCCAACACGAGAGCCACAGACCCTGTCACAGTTGGGACAGACATTCGTCGGGGGAAGGGGGGCGGTGGGACTGATTTTCCGCACGCTCCTTCCACTGCCTGCACCTGACCTCTTGACGCTCACAGCGTTGAGATTCGAAGAGCTCAACGACCTCCCGGATGCACTTTCTCCACCTAGGGTGGTCTTCGGCCAGGGTCTCCCAGTGTCAGATGTCGCACTTCCTGCATTTTTCCTGCAGTCGTCATGCTGCAAATATCATGTCCGTTGTTCCCCATAGGGGACGAAATCCGCACTGCGACTCCGGGAGGAGCTCCTCGGTCATAGGGAGAAGACGGTTGAGGAGACCTCTAGCGACAACCTTCCCAGTGGTTGATAGCAGGGAGGTGCCCCTGTAGTTGCCGCAGTCGGATCTGTACCCCTTTTTAAAAATGGACACGATCACTGCATCTCTGAGATCTCCCAGCATACTCTCCTCCCTCCAAATGAGAGCGATGAGGTCATGTATCCGCGCCAACAGTGCCTCTCCGTCATATTTTAGCGCCTCAGCAGGAATTCCATCCACACCCGTAGCCTTGTTATTCTTCAGCTGTTTTATGGCTTTGCTTCCCTCGTGCAGCATTGGGGTTTCACTGAGGTGGTGGCGGGTTGCATGATGCGGGATGGAGTTGAGAACACTCGAGTCAAAGGCAGAGTCTCGATTGAGGACCACTTCCCATACCTCGGGAGCCTCTTGTCAACAAAGGCAGACATTGATGCGGAATTTCAACATCGCCTCCAGTGCTCCAGTGCAGCCTTCGGCAGCCTGAGGAAAAGCGTGTTCAAAGACCAGGCCCTCAAACCTGTCACCAAGTTCATGGTCTACAGGGCTGTAATAATACCCACTCTCCTGTATGGATCAGAGGCATGGACGATGTACCGAAGACACATCAAGTCGCTGGAGATATATCACCAACGATGTCTCCACAAGATCCTGCAAATCCCCTGGGAGGACAGACGCATCAACATCGGTGTCCTCGCCCAGGCTAAACCTCTCCACCTCCCTCCTCAAGACTCAACCTCTTTGATCATGCTTTCGGTCACACCTAATCTCTGTCTTTTGGCACTGAGTTCACTTTTTTGATAATGCCTTTGTGAAGTTCTCCTGAAACAGTTTTCTACATTAAAGGCACTATATAACTACACGTTGTTGTTATTGTAGTTAAAGTATAGAGCAGCCAAAATGGTAGAAGCATGCAGAACATAATGGTGAGTTGCCACAAGATACATAACATTACTATAGCGACCACACTCCAAAAGTACATCATTGGCTGTAAAGCGCTTTGAGACGTCCAGTGGTCGTGAAAGGCGCTATATAAATGCAAGTCTTTCTTTCTTTCTAAGTAAAGATCTTAAAAGGGGGGAAGAAAGATTGTTACAGTTGATTCTAATCACCGCTACCTTAATAGCAGTCCTGCTCTGTCTCATTTATTCTAATATGTACAATAGCAAATAAATGTCCACTGGGCCAGTATATATCTGCCAGCGTAACTATGACGTTCTTTGGGCTGGATTTTGCCCTGTTTAGTGCTCGGGTGGGTCGCAAAAACAATTTTTTTTTGCCGTGAAATGAGGTGCACGCTGGTTCGGGAACACCTCAAACCGAAGGAGAGCATCTTATTGGCCAGGTATCACTTTTACAGGCACCATCACTACGAGGGCCAGAACGTGGCAAGCTATGTCGCTGACCTAAGATGCCTTGCGGGACAGTGCGAATGCGCTGGATTTTTGGGGGAAGTGTTGCGGGACTTTGTGTTTGGAATCGGCCTCGAGGTCATTCTTCGCAAACTGCTGTCTGCCGAATCCCTAGATCTGAGCAAGGCCATCACGATAGCCCAGGCTTTCTTGTCCACGAATAATAACACTAAATAGATATCTTTGCCGCATCGAAGCTCACCGGTAAGTACTGTGCATAAAATAACGCCTTCAGCAGGCAGAACTGTACACGCCTGCAGAGGCCAGACCTAAGTTGACTCAGAGTCCGCTGTGGGGCATGAATGCGAATCCATTAACACCATGTTGGCACTGCGGGGGTAATCATCGGGCCCATCAATGTCGATTCAAGCACTACGTGTGCAAAGGCTGCTTAACAATGGGGCACCTCCAGCGAATGTGCAAACGTGCTGCAACTCGCCACATGGCAAAGTTAGCAGAAGATGACCGATCCGGCGCAGATCACGCTGAACGAGTAAGAGAGGCAACTCAACCCAAGGCTGAAGAGGAAGTGAATGGGGTACACACCTTCACCACCAAAAGCCCTCCAATAATGTTGAAAGTCAAATTAAACGGCATTCCAGTTTCCATAGAATTGTACATGGGGGCAAGTCAGACAATTATGAGCCAGAAGGCTTTTGAGAAACTGTGGGTAACAAGGCACAAAGGCCAACACTAAGCCCGATCCACACCAAGCTGCGCACTTACACCAAAGAGCTCATATCAGTCATTGGCAGTGAAGCAGTGAAGGTATCGTATGATGGAATTGTGGACGCTTACTCTAAATGGATTGAATGTATAATAATGTCATCATGTACGTCCACTGCCACCATTGAAAGCCTCCGGGCCATGTTCGCCACCCATGCTTTGCCCGACGTCCTGGTTAGTGACAATGGACTATGTTTCACCAGCTCAGAATTCAACGAGTTCATGAACCGCAATGGCATCAAGCATGTCAGGTCTGCCCCGTTTAAGCCCGCATCCAATGGTCAAGCGGAACACGCAGTCCAATCTATCAAGCAGAGCTTGAAATGCGTGACAGACAGTTCCCTACGGTTATCTCGGATTCTGCTCAGCTACCGGACGTGACCCCACTCGCTTTCTGGTGTTCCCCCTGCAGAATTGTTAATGAAGAGAGCACTCAAATCCAGGCTCTCCTTTATCCACCCGGATCTCAATGATCATGTAGAAACCAAGCATCGCCGGCATAATGTGTACCAAGATCGTGCAGCTGTATCGCGTGACTTTGAGGTTAATGACCCTGTGTTTGTTCTTCATTACGCTCATTATCCTAAATGGGTTGCTGGCACTGTTTTAGCCAAGGAGGGGAATAGAGTGTTTGTTGTCAAACTTTTGAATGGACAAACGTGCAGAAAGCACTTGGATCAGACCAAACTGCGATTCACTGACAACCAAGAACAGTTTGAAGAGGATATTACCATCATTGATCCACCAACACACACCCAACCAGCAATCGACCTCGCGGTCAACCACGAGGATGAACCCACCATGCCCGACAGTCCGATCAGTCCAGCCACACCGCAGTGCAGCAATGATCCGACCAACTCAACCATGCCAGGACTTCAACTCAGGCGATCAACCCGGGAACGCAGAGCCCCGGATCACCTCAACTTGTAAATAACTTGTATCTAAGACTTTGGGGGGGGAGTGATGTTAAGTATGTAAACTTTACTAGTATGTAAGACTTGCCACCAGGGGACACACCTGTGGAAGACCCAAGCATCACCTGCACACCCCGGGCAAACAGGTATAAAAGGCAGTATACCATGCTGCTTCCTCACTCTGGAGTTACATTAAAGAGACCAAGGTCACAACAGTTTGAGCTTACAGTATACAGTCTTGTGGAGTTATTTTGAACATAACAATGTGTAAAGATCACTCATGGCAAACAGGGTGCCAACTATATATGTGTCAGGCATTTTAGGAGGCAAGCCACAGAGTGCTGAGAGACAGCAACAGCATGAGAACAAATAGTATTTCAGATTTATAATTGAAGTAATGAAGGAGTACACCAATATAAATGGGCTCACTCTAACGACCCTCGAAAGATTATTAAACTTTTTTTGCTGCTGTTTCCCACTCCTGGCCGCTGTGTCTGAGGCAGGGGCCTCCTCAGCGATTTCCTTCCACATTCAATTAAAAATGGATGGCAGGGGTCGAGATCCACCCCTGCGATATAATTCCTGCCATCTTCTCTCCACAGCCCACACGAGAGCTTCGTTAGCCTCTTGGTTAAATCGCCTGTCTGCTATCCTCTGCAACACAGCAGGCAGGTTGCCTTTTCAAAATCCAATTTTAAAATGGCTGATTCAGCCCCGGGTGTATTGCGCATGCGCGAAGTCGCGCCCTGCAGTAGTGTTTGCAATTGGACAGCAGACCAGAAGCACGGGAAGAAAATCATTTTTTAAAAATTTGCGCATGTGCAGAACGGCCAATTTTTTTAGCGCCGGAACTTTCCCTACCCCTTATTCCCTTATTGTGTTCAGAATAACTCCACAAGACTGTGTTGTAAGCTCAAACGATTGTGACCTTTGTCTCTTAAATGTAACTCCAAAGTGAGGAAGCAGCATGGTGGATTTATACCTGCTTGCCCAGGGTGCACAGGTGACCCTTAGGTCTCCCACAGGTGTGCCCCCTCGTGGCAAGTCTTACACATTGGTGAGATTTGCATACATAACACTGTCTATTTCTGTCTTAAATGTATTCAATGTCCCAGCTTCCACAGCTCTCTGAGGCAGCAAATTCCATAGATCCACAACCTTCTGAGAGAAGAAATTTCTCCTCATCTCAGTTTTAAATGGGTGGCTCTTTATTCTAAGATTATGCCCTCTAGTTCTAGTCTCCCCTATCAGTGGAAACATCCTCTCTGCATCCACCTTGTCAAGCCCCCTCATAATCTTATATGTTTCGATAAGATCACCTCTCATTCTTCAGAATTCCAATGAGTAGAGGCCCAACCTACTCAACCTTTCCTCATAAGTCAACCCCCTCATCTCTGGAATCAACCGAGTGAACTTTCTCTGAACTGCCTCCAAAGCAAGTATATCCTTTCGTAAATATGGAACCCAAAACTGCACGCAGTATTGCAGGTGTGGCCTCACCAATACCCTGTACAATTGTAGCAAGACTTCCCAGCTTTTATACTCCATCCCCTTTGCAATAAAGGCCAAGATTCCACTGGCCTTCCTGATCAATTGCTGACCCTGCATACTAACCTTTTTTGTTTCATGCACAAGTACCCCCAGGTCCCGTTGTATTGCAGCACTTTGCAATCTTTCTCCATTCAAATAATAACTTGCCCTTTGAATTTTTTTCTGCCAAAGTGCATGACCTCATACTTTCCAACATTATACTCCATCTTCCAAATTGTTGCCCATTCACTTAGTCTGTCTATGTCCTTTTGCAGATTGTGTGTGTCCTCCTCACACATTGCTTTTCCTCCTGTCTTTGTATCGTCGGCAAACTTGGCTACGTTACACTCAGTCCCTTCCTCCAAGTCATTAATATAGATTGTAAATAGTTGGGATCCCAGCACTGATCCCTGCGGCACCCCACTGGTTACTGATTGCCAACTTGGAAGGACAAAAACACACGACTAATTATGGGACACGCGGTTTGTCTTATAGGTGAGGGAGGCGACATAACTCATATATGATCATGTCACCTGATTATTTTGTTTATACAAGACTATCACAATGTCCCACCCCCACAAAAAAAGTTACAAAGAATCCTTTCATGTAGAATTTCGATGCTGACTATTATAATAAGTGCTCTGGTACCAGCCATATACTGCATTTCAAGACTGGAAAACTGTTTATTCAGCACATTGGAAATCTCTAAGGAAGAAATTCAGAAAACCTTTGAGCTTTTGAGGCCTAAAATGTTACGTGTCGCTTGTTCTGGACATGGTAAAATTATGAGTCAATAGCAGCTGAACTCTTTCCAAAATGTTGATCAAGTGTGACTTTACCACATTACCAGTTAAGCAACAGTTGTCCCCACCTTGTTTTCGGAAAACATTACTGCTCAGAATTCAAGGCACAAGTCCCTAATTGATAACACCATTGAGCATTTTTCACACTACACTGCTTCTTTAGTAGATTAGTACATTCATCAGGCTGGTTAAATAAGTGCACCAAGGGCAGCGGAAAATTATATTATACTCTTTTAAATTACTGTTCATTTATCACTTCTCAGAAATAGAAATGATAGTTCAGTGATGAAAGGCCAAGAAATAGCTACACAACGCCCACGGAAGAAGCGAAATGTACTTAACTTTAGTGACAACCTACTGTGGGAAATGTGTAGGATGAAGGATGAGATCTTGTGAACAGTAAATATCAAGGCATTATCAAGACCATTAAAGAGCTCACCATTAGGTTAGTAGATAATGTGGCGTTATACTAAGTCATATAGACCAGGAGGATGCTAGGTGCAATCCCTCATGTCTGCTGATTATTCTCATGTCTGATCACTATCCTGTGAAGCCTAGTGGAAACTAAGTATGCATGAGTGTGTAATATTTAAGGAAGGACAGGATTGGGGTCCGCTGTGATGTCCCCATGACTGAATAACCTGCTAATACTCACTGTCCAAGTTCAAATGAGTTGTAGAATCATAGAACGGTTGCAGCACAGGAGGCCATTCGGCCCGTCGAGCCCGCGCCAGCTCTCTGCAAGAGCACTTCCACTAGTCCCACTCCCCCACCCTCTCTCCGCAGCCTTACATTTTATTTTCTTTCAGATACTTATCCAATTCCCCTTTGTAAGCCACAGTTGAGTTTGCCTCCACCACTCTTTCAAGCAGTGCATTCCAGATCCTAACTCGACTGGCAATATGAAGTCTGCTCCACACTCGTCGAAGTCTGACCAGCTCGATCTCGACTTTCTCTCGCATCATATATGGGACTGCTCGAGCCTTGTGATGAACGGGCCATGCCCCAGGAACAAGATGGATCTGCACATTGGCGCCTGTGAAGTTGCCGATGTCTGGCTCAAATAACGCCGGGAATTTGTTTCGCACCTGGGCGCACGAGGACAGTGCTTGGATGTCGTCCCAGTTCCACCGGATCTTTCCTAGCCAGCTTCTGCCGAACAGCGTTGGGCCATCGCCTGGTACAATCCATTGTGGTAAATCATGCACCATTCCGTCGTATGATACTTTCACTGCCCCACTGCCGATAACAGGTAAGAGTTCTTTGGTGTAACTGCGCAGCGTTGTGTGAATCGGGCTCAGTTTTGGCCTCTGTGCCTTGTTGTCCCACAGTTTCTCAAAAGCCTTCTGGCTCATGATTGATTGACTCGCCCCCTTGTCCAATTCCATGGAGAATGTCATTAAGTTTAACTTTTAACATTATCGGAGAGCTTTTGGTGGTGAAGGTGTGTAACCCATACATTTCCTCTTCATCCTCAGGTTGAGTTGCCTCTCCTGCTTGTTCAGCGTGATCCACGCTGGATCGGTCGCCCTCTGCTGACTCTGTCATGTGGTAAGTCAGAGGTCGTTTGTACATTCGCTGGAGGTGCCCCATTGTTCCATAGTCCTTGCACATGTAGTGCTTGAATCGACATTGATGGGCTCTATGACTGCCCCTGCAGCGCCAACATGGTGTTAATGGATACGCATTCACACCTCACAGCGGCCTCTGAGTCACCCTAGGCCTGGCCTCTGCAGTCGTGTAGACCCTGCTATGTATAGTTCTGCCTGCTGAAGGCATTATTTTATGCACAGTACTTGCCGGTGAGCTTCGATGCTGTGAAGATATCTGTTTCGTGTTGTGCTCGTGGATATGAAAGCCTGGGCTATCGTGATGGCCTTGCTCAGATCTAGGGATTCGGCAGACATCAGTTTGTGAAGAATAATGTCGTGGCCAATTCCAAGCACGAGAAAGTCCCGCAACATTTCCCCCAAAGATCCAGCAAATTCGCACTGTCCCGCAAGGAGTCTTAGGTCGGCAACAAAGCTTGCCATGTTCTGGCCCTCGGAGCGATGGTGCGTGTAATAGCTATACCTGGCCATTAGGATGCTCTCCTTCAGCTTGAGGTGTTCCCGAACCAGCGTGCACAGCTCTGTGTAAGTCTTTGTCTGTTGGTTTGACTGCAGCCAGCAGATTTTTGACGAGGCCATACATCGAAGACCCACATACGGTGAGGAGAATCGCCCTGCGCTTGACTGCCGTCTCCGCCGTGTCCAGCCCGTTGGCCACGAAGTACTGGTTGAGACGCTCAACAAAGGCTTCCCAATCATCACCCTCAACAAATCTCTCAAGAATACCAACAGCAGCCATTACCGCATGAAACTTAATGATCTGTAACTCGTCGCCAATTATTATGTTCCGAATAACGGCACAAGACTGTGTTGTAAGCTCAAACCATTGTGACCTTGGTCTCTTTAATGTAACTCCAAAGTGAGGAAGCAGCATGTTGGATTGCCTTTTATACCTGCGTGCACAGGTGACCCTTAGGTCTCCCACAGCTGTGCCCCCTGGTGGCAAGTCTTACATATTGGTGAGGTTTGCATACATAACATTATCTATTTCTGTCTTAAATTTATTCAATGTCCCCAGCTTCCACAGCTCTCTGAGGCAGTGAATTCCACAGATCCACAACCCTCTGAGTGAAGAAATTTCTCCTCATCTCAGTTTTAAATGGACTGCGCCTTATGCCCTCTACTTCTAGTCTCCCCTATCAGCGGAAACATCCTCGCTGCATCCACCTTGTCAACCCCCTCATAATCTTATATGTTTCGATAAGATCACCTCTCATTCTTCTGAATTCCAATGAGTAGAGGTCCAACCTTCTCAACCTTTCCTCATAAGTCAACCCCCTCATCTCTGGAATCAAACTTGTGAACCTTCTCTGAACCGCCTCCAAAGCAAGTATATCCTTTCATAAATATGGAAACCAAAACTGCACGCAGTATTGCAGGTGTGCCCTCACCATTACCCTGTACAATTGTAGCAAGACTTCCCTGCTTTTATACTCCATCCCTTTGCAATAAAGGCCAAGATTCCACTGGCCTTCCTGATCAATTGCTGTACATGCAAACTAACCTTTTGTGTTTCATGCACAAGTACCTCCAGGTCCCGCTGTATTGTAGCACTTTGCAATCTTTCTCCATTTCAATAATAACTTGCTCTTTGATTTTTTTTTCTGCCAAAGTGCATGACCTCATACTTTCCAACATTATACTCCATCTGCCAAATTTTTGCCCATTCACTTATCCTGTCTATATCCTTTTGCAGATTGTGTGTGTCCTCCTCACACATTGCTTTTCCTCCCGTCTTTGTATCGTCGGCAAACTTGGCTACGTTACACTCAGTCCCTTCCTCCAAGTCGTTAATATAGATTGTAAATAGTTGGGGTCCCAACATTGATCCCTGCGGCACCCCACTGGTTACTGATTGCCAACTTGGAAGGACAAAAACACATTTGAGTAATTATGGGACACTCGGTTTGTCTTATAGGTGAGAGAGGCTACATAACTCACATGTGATCATGTCACCTGATTATTTTGTTTATACAAGACTATCACAATGTCCCACGCCCACAAAAAAAGTTACAAAGAATCCTTTCATGTAGAATTTCAATGCTGACTATTATAATAAGTGCTCTGGTACCAGCCATATACTGCATTTCAAGTCTGTAAAACTATTTATTCAGCACATTGGAAATCCCCAAGGAAGAAATTCAGAAAACATTTGAGCTTTTGAGGCCTAAAATGTTACGTGTCGCTTGTTCTGGACATGGTAAAATTATGAGTCAATAGCAGCTGAACTCTTTCCAAAATGTTGATCAAGTGTGACTTTACGACATTACCAGTTAAGCAACAGTTGTCCCCACCTTGTTTTCGGAAAATACTACTGCTCAGAATTCAAGGCACGAGTCCCTGAACTGCTCTCCCGAATTGATAATACCGGTGAGCATTTTTCACACTACACTGCTTCTTTAGTACATTAGTACATTCATCAGGCTGGTTAAATAAGTGCACCAAGGGCAGCGGAAAATTATATTATAACTCTTTTAAATTACTGTTCATTTATCACTTCTCAGAAATAGAAATGATAGTTCAGTGATGAAAGGCCAAGAAATAGCTACACAACGCCCACGGAAGAAGCGAAATGTACTTAACTTTAGTGACAACCTACTGTGGGAAATGTGTAGGATGAAGGATGAGATCTTGTGAACAATAAATATCAAGGCATTATCAAGACCATTAAAGAGCTCACCATTAGGTTAGTAGATAATGTGGCGTTATACTAAGTCATATAGACCAGGAGGATGCTAGGTTCAATCCCTCATGTCTGCTGACTATTCTCATGTCTGATCACTATCCTGTGAAGCCTAGTGGAAACTAAGTATGCATGAGTGTGTAATATTTAAGGAAGGACAGGATTGGGGTCCGCTGTGATGCCCCCATGACTGAATAACCTGCCAATACTCACTGTCCAAGTTCAAATGAGTTGTAGACTCATAGAACGGTTGCAGCACTGGAGGCCATTCGGCCCGTCGAGCCCGCGCCAGCTCTCTGCAAGAGCACTTCCGCTAGTCCCACTCCCCCACCCTCTCTCCGCAGCCTTACATTTTGTTTTCTTTCAGGTACTTATCCAATCCCCCCTTTTAAGCCACAATTGAGTTTGCCTCCATCGCTCTTTCAAGCAGTGCATTCCAGATCCTAACCACTCATTGCATAAACATGTTTTTCTTCATGTTTCATTTGGTTCTTTTGCCAATCACCTTGAATTTGTGTCCTCTGAATCTCGACCTCCCGCCATTGGGACCAGTTTCTGACTATCTACACTGTCTAGACCCCTCATGATTTTGAATAACTCTATCAAATCTCCTCTCAACCTTCTTTGCTTTAAGGAAACCAACCCCAGCTTCTCTAGTCTATCCACATAACTGAAGTCCCTCATCCCTGGAATCATTCTCGTAAAGCTTTTCTGCACTCTCTCTAAGGCCTTCACACCTTTCCTAAAGTGCGTGCCCAGAATTGGACACAGTACTTCAGTTGAGGCCGAACCAGTGTTTTATAAAAGTTCATCATAAAGCAGGGAGGTCCTGCTGCAACTATAAAGGGTATTGGTGAGGCCGCACCTGGAGTACTGCGTGCAGTTTTGGTCACCTTACTTAAGGAAGGATATACTAGCTTTGGAGGGGGTATAGAGACGATTCACTAGGCTGATTCCGGAGATGAGGGGGTTACCTTATGATGATGGATTGAGTAGACTGGGACTTTACTTGTTGGAGTTCAGAAGGATGAGGGGGGATCTTATAGAAACATTTAAAATAATGAAAGGGATAGACAAGATAGAGGCAGAGAAGTTGCTTCCACTGGTCGGGGAGACTAGAACTAGGGGGCACAGCCTCAAAATACGGGGGAGCCAATTTAAAACCAAGTTGAGAAGGAATTTCTTCTCCCAGAGGGTTGTGAATCTGTGGAATTCTCTGCCCAAGGAAGCAGTTGAAGCTAGCTCATTGAATGTATTCAAATCACAGATAGATAGATTTTTAACCAATAAGGGAATTAAGGGTTATGGGGAGCGGGCGGGTAAGTGGAGCTGAGTCCATGGCCAGATCAGCCATGATCTTGTTGAATGGCGGAGCAGGCTCGAGGGGCTAGATGGCCTACTCCTGTTCCTAATTCTTATGTTCTTATGTTCTTATATTCTTATATTCTTATGTTCTTACTTGTTTTGTACTCTGTTTCTATTTATGAAGCCCAGTTTCTTGCATGCTTTTTTAGCCGCTTTCTCAACCTGCCCTGCCAGCTTCAACGATTTGAGCACAGGTCTCTCTGTTCATACACCCCCTTTAGAATTGTACCCTTTAGTCTATATTGCCTTTAGTTTATATTGCCTCACCTCGTTCTTCCTACCAAGTTGCTATTTGAGAAAGAGAAGGGGGAAAAGTATAAATCTGTGAGTATGCTCACAAGTTTATAGAGCTGTTGACAACAGGAAGCATTGGGTTTCTGCTGCGGTTCTACGTCTCCCGCTTAGGGAGGGCGGTCAGGCATTGGTGTACGTCAATACCCAGCAACTTTCCGTCTTCAGACCCTGTACGTCGAGCCCCCTCCTAGATGGCGTGCGCTGGCGACGTATTTCTTCCGCCAGCAGTACAGCCTCAATTATGACACACAGCTCCTGTTTGTGAACCTGGGGGGCGTCAGGACCGCCATGCAGGGGCTGCCTGTCTTTTACCAGGAACTCATCAGGGTCTGGAACAGAGTCGTCACCAAGCACAGCTCTCCCCCATCTGGAGTGGCTACTCAGGAATCCGTACCTCCATGACCGCGGTTTTAGGTGGCAGGCGGACGAAAGGGCTGTGGCTGGCAAGGTGACCAGGGTCAAGGACCTGCTCGATGGTGGAGGAACGGGCTGGATGGCGCCAGACAAGCTGGCACGGCGCCTATCCTGGACCAATGTCCGGCGCGCGGCCAATGCCATCGAGTCGCTAAAAACAGCGCTGAGCCCTGACTCCATTAGGTGTGTCAAGGAGGCTCAAGCACGTGGGGAGATCTCGTCTGAACTGACCCCCATCTGGATGGAATTCCTCATCGGCGCCAAGCCCCGAAACCTCCCTCGGGAGCCGGCGCCTCACAACTTGAGCCTCCTCGGGGAAATCCCCTCCGTGCCTTTCAGTTCTGTGCGGAGGGGTTTCCTGTACGGGCTGCTCCTGCACACTCTCCACCTTGCCATCCTCGTCTGCCATCCGGACATGCCATGGTGTACCACCGGAGGAGGCGGGGATCCCCAATGCAGTGCACTCTACGTGGGAGTCCTCCCCCTATTAATTGGGGACTTGGCCTGGAGGGTGGTGCACGGAGCAGTCCCGTGCAATAAATTTTTAAGTTGGTTCATGGGCTCCCAGGCCACCTGCAATTTCTGCGGTCTGGAGGAGTCCGTGTTCCACGTTTTTATGCAATGTGCGAGGTTGCAGCCTCTATTCCATTATTTGAAGGGGCTGCTCCTCAAATTCTGGTTGCACTTCAGTCCCACACTCCTGATCTTTGGGCACCCTGTGTGGAGGGGTGCGGGCAGGTCCGAGGCCCTCCTCGTAGGACTGCTCCTGGGCACGGCCAAAGGGGCCATCAGCTGGTCCAGGCAGCGGACGGTCGAGGGGGTCGTTCAGCCGGACTGCCTGCCTCTCTTCCGCGCTTACATCTGAGCCAGGGTGTCCCTGGAGATGGAACACGCGGTGTCCACCGGAATGCTTGTGGCCTTCCGCGAGAGGTAGGCGCCGGAGGGACTAGAGTGCATCATCACCCCTGGCAACCAAATTTTAATTTGATTATTAGTGTTTAAAGTTTAATTTGTTTAATTGCCAGTTTTAGTGCCCCCCCCCCCCTTTTAGCCAGGGGACACTTGTAAAATTTGTGTTTTTTAGTGCCCTAAAAAACAACAAAAAAAAAAAAAAAAGAGGGGCACTTGTTTGAAAATGTTTGGAGTGTCTCCCCCACCCCCTTAAGAGGAGCACTTGATTTAATTGATTTATTTGTCTTCAACTAAAAGAGTTGTAGAGCTGTTGACAACAGGAAGCACTGGATCTCTGCTGCAGTTCTGAGTCTTCTGCTTAGGGAGGTCAGGCATTGGTGTACGTCAGTACCCAGCATGCAACTTTCCATCTTCAGACCCTGCAGCGATACCTGTACGTCGAGCCCCCTCCGAGATGGTGTGCGCTGGCGACGTATTTCTTCCGCCAGCAGTACAGCGTCAATTATGACACGCAACTTCTGTTTGTGAGCCTGGGGGGCGTCAGGACCACCATGCGGGGGCTGCCTGTCTTTTACCAGGAACTCACCAGGGTCTGGAACAGAGTCGCCACCAAGCGCAGCTCTCCCCCGTCTGGAGTGGCTGCTGTCCTGCAGGAGCCGCTGCTCAGGAATCCGTACCTCCACAATCGTAGTTTTAGGTGGCAGGCGGATGAAAGGGCTGTGGCTGGCAAAGTGAGCAGGGTCAGGGACCTGCTCGATGGCAGAGGAACGGGCTGGATGGCGCCAGACGTGCTGGCACGGCGCCTATTATGGACCAACGTCCGGCGCGCGACTAATGCCATCGAGTCGCTAAAAACAGCGCTGGGCCCTGACTCCATTAGGTGTGTCGAGGAGGCTCAAGCACGTGGAGAGCTCCCATCCGAACTGACCCCCCTCCGGACAGAGTTCCTCATCGGCGCCAAGCCCCGAAACCTCCCTCGGGAGCCAGCGCCTTACAACTTGAGCCTCCTTGGGGAAATCCCCTCCATGCCTTTCAGTGCTGCGCGGAGGGGATTCCTGTACGGGCTGCTCTTGTGCACTCTCCATGTTGCCATCCTCATCTGCTGTTCGGACATGCCATGGCGCACCATCTTGCCGTCCGGAGGAGGCAGGGGTCCCCAGTGGAGTGCTCTCTACGAGGGAGTCCTCCCCTTATTTATTGGGGACTTGGCCTGGAGGGTGTTGCACGGAGCAGTCCTATGCAATAAGTTTTTAAGTCGGTTCACGGGCTCCCAGGCCGCCTGCAATTTCTGTGGTCTGGAAGAGTCCGTATTCCATGTTTTTACTGAGCGTGCGAGGTTGCAGCCCCTCTTCAAATATTTGAATATCTGCTCCTTAAGTTCTGGTTACACTTCAGTCCCACACTCCTGATCTTTGGGCACCCTGTGCGGAGGGGAGCAGGTAGGTCCGAGGGCCTCCTCGTAGGACTGCTCCTGGGCATGGCCAAGGGGGCCATCAGCCGGTCCAGGCAGCGGGCGGTCGAGGGGGTCGTTCAGCCTGACTGCCTGCCTCTCTTCCACGGATACATCCGAGCCAGGGGGTCCCTGGAGATGGAGCACACGGTGTCCCCCGGTACGCTCGCGGCCTTCCGCAAGAGGTGGGTACTGGAGGGATTGGAGTGCATCATCACCCCCGGCAACTAAATTTTAATTAGATCTGTTAGTGTTTGAAGTTTAATCTGTTTATTTGTCGATTTTAGTGCCTCCCATTAATAAGGGGGTATTTGATTTGCATTTGATTTACAGGTTTTACAAAATAGTTGTAGAGCTGTTGAGTTGGGAATGGCTTAGCCAGTCACATGATGTTCACAAGTCTCAATAAAATCCCAGCCAGTTGGATTGAGGGGATCCACGATGTGAGCCTGGTGGATGAACTGGTAATGTGCAGTGTGATTGTTAAACCTTTTGCTAATCAACCAACGAATTCTAAATAGCAATGTGTTGCTTTGATTTCTTAAGCAAAGAGTCCTTGAAGCAAATACATTGCAGTTAAGATATCAAAACCAGAATTTTACTACCAAGGCAGGAGAAACCAATAGAAAATTAGCTAAAACATACAGAATCAATGGCTTTTCATATCAAAATAGTTGGTTTGGAAAATATTTAACATGTTTGCCTTAGAGAAGTGAAGATGATGATGCAGTATGTTTTTTTCTCCAGCTAATTTGTAGAAATCCTGCCAAAGCCCAGAAATAGAAAATGTTTATTGCTCAGTGCCTCTCCTGGGTTCACAAAAACCTCTGCACCCAACATTTTAAGGGTTCCTGAGGTATCAAGTCTCAAATCATATCCTGTGGGCAGCGAGCCTCAAAATGGAACAAAGTAAGTGGTGAAGTTTCAGTTTATCCCATATTTATCTGGATGGAACCAGCACCCAATATTCTCTTCTATTGACTTCAGTGGAAGGGACAATGGAAGGGACAATCGGGTGGGTCGTCTGAAGTTAAAGTTACTCCCAGTCAATCCAAAATGTGAGAAGGATAATTGAATTTAATGTGATTCAGCCACTTGGTCAACATCTGAAGAATGATAGATTTTAAGTCATTTGACAACAGTTAATTTGTTTCAGTTTTGGTCATGTGCAGATGATGTTGGCTATTCAGATAACATATGAAGTGTTTCTCTTTCTATAATGATGGATAGAAGGTAAGTTATGTCATGTGTTTTGGTACATTTTCTTCAGATATGTATAAAGCTAAATGATTAATGTAAAAAGAGTACAGCTGAGCTTCTGGGACCAAGCTTTCAAGTAAGCTTTAAGGTAATTAAGCCAGCGGCAGTTGGTGAGACGCGGGAGCAGCCTATCAAAAGCCCAGCGGGAGATCGAGAGCCAGCGGCAGTTGGTGAGAGGGAAGCGACCTATCAAAAGCCCAGCGGGAGATCGAGAGCCAGCGGCAGTTGGTGAGAGGGGAGCGGCCTATAAAAAGCCCAGCGGGAGATCGAGAGCCAGCGGCAGTTGGTGAGAGGGGAGCGGCCTATAAAAGGCGACCGGTGCAGCTACAGCGGGAGAGAAAGCAAAATAGAAGTAGAAAGTAATCAAAAAGTGACGTCACAGCCAATGTGGTAAGTGATTGGCTGGTGATTGGTGAGTAGCTTTTCTTTTCTTTTTTATATCAGTAAGTGAACTGCAACATTGTTATTACCAATTTAAGGGTATCTAAGGTTAAGACATGGCAGGAGAGCTCGGCCATGTGATATGCTCCTCCTGTACCATGTGGGAACTCGGGGACACTTCCGGTGTCCCTGGGCGCTATGTGTGTGGGAGGTGTATCCGCCTCGAGCTCTTGACGGTCCGCGTTGCGGAATTGGAGCTGAGGGTGGATTCACTCTGGAGCATCCACGATGCTGAGAATGACGTGAGTATCACGTGTAGTGAGTTGGTCTTACCGCAGGAGAAGGGTCCACAGCCAGATAGGGAATGGAAGACCAGCAGGAAGAGCAGTGCAAGAAAGATAGTGCAGGGGTCCCCTGTGGTCATCCCCCTGCAAAACAGATACACTGCTTTGAGTACTGTTGGGGAGGATGACTCATCAGGGGAGGGCAGCAGCAGCCAAGTTCATGTCACCGTAGGTGGCTCTGCTGCAAAGGAGGGCAGGAAAAAGAGTGGGAGCGCGATAGTGATAGGGGATTCGATGGTGAGGGGAATAGATAGGCGTTTCTGCGGACGCAACCGAGACTCCAGGATGGTATGTTGCCTCCCTGGTGCAAGGGTCAAGGATGTCTCGGAGCGGGTGCAGGACATTCTGAAATGGGAGGGAGAACAGCCAGTTGTCGTGGTGCACATTGGTACCAACGACATAGGTAAAAAAAAGGGATGAGGTCCTACGAAAAGAATTTAAGGAGCTAGGAGCTAAATTAAAAAGTAGGACCTCAAAAGTAGTAATCTCGGGATTGCTACCAGTGCCACGTGCTAGTCAGAGTAGGAATCGCAGGATAGCGCAGATGAATACATGGCTTGAGCAGTGGTGCAGCAGGGAGGGATTCAAATTCTTGGGGCATTGGAACCGGTTCTGGGGGAGGTGGGACCAGTACAAACCGGACGGTCTGCACCTGGGCAGATCCGGAACCAATGTCCTAGGGGGAGTGTTTGCTAGTGCTGTTGGGGAGGAGTTAAACTAATATTGCAGGGGGATGGGAACCTATGCAGGGAGACAGAGGGAGACAAAAATGAGGCAAAAGCAAAAGACAGAAAGGAGATGAGGAAAAGTGGAGGGCAGAGAAACCCAAGGCAAAGAACAAAAAGGGCCACTGTACAGCAAAATTCTAGAAGGACAAAGGGTGTTAAAAAAGCAAGCCTGAAGGCTTTGTGTCTTAATGCAAGGAGTATCCGCAATAAGGTGGATGAATTAACTGTGCAAATAGATGTTAACAAATATGATGTGATTGGGATTACGGAGACGTGGCTCCAGGATGATCAGGGCTGGGAACTCAACATCCAGGGGTATTCAACATTCAGGAAGGATAGAATAAAAGGAAAAGGAGGTGGGGTAGCATTGCTGGTTAAAGAGGAGATTAATGCAATAGTTAGGAAAGACATTAGCTTGGATGATGTGGAATCTATATGGGTAGAGCTGCAGAACACTAAAGGGCAAAAATCGTTAGTGGGAGTTGTGTACAGACCTCCAAACAGTAGTAGTGATGTTGGGGAGGGCATCAAACAGGAAATTAGGAGTGCATGCAATAAAGGTGCAGCAGTTATAATGGGTGACTTTAATATGCACATAGATTGGGCTAGCCAAACTGGAAGCAATACGGTGGAGGAGGATTTCCTGGAATGCATAAGGGATGGTTTTCTAGACCAATATGTCGAGGAACCAACTAAGGGGGAGGCCATCTTAGACTGGGTGTTGTGTAATGAGAGAGGATTAATTAGCAATCTCATTGTGCGAGGCCCCTTGGGGAAAAGTGACCATAATATGGTGGAATTCTGCATTAGGATGGAGAATGAAACAGTTAATTCAGAGACCATGGTCCAGAACTTAAAGAAGGGTAACTTTGAAGGTATGAGGCATGAATTGGCTAAGATAGATTGGCGAATGATACTTAAGGGGTTGACTGTGGATGGGCAATGGCAGACATTTAGAGACCGCATGGATGAATTGAAACAATTGTACATTCCTGTCTGGCGTAAAAATAAAAAAGGGAAGGTGGCTCAACCGTGGCTATCTAGGGAAATCAGGGATAGTATTAAAGCCAAGAAAATGGCATACAAATTGGCCAGAAATAGCAGTGAACCTGGGGACTGGGAGAAATTTAGAACTCAGCAGAAGAGGACAAAGGGTTTGATTAGGGCAGGGAAAATGGAGTACGAGAAGAAGCTTGCAGGGAACATTAAGGCGGATTGCAAAAGTTTCTATAGGTATGTAAAGAGAAAAAGGTTAGTAAAGACAAACGTAGGTCCCCTGCAGTCGGAATCAGGGGAAGTCATAATGGGGAACAAAGAAATGGCAGACCAATTGAACAAGTACTTTGGTTCAGTATTCACTAAGGAGGACACAAACAACCTTCCGGATATAAAAGTGGTCAGAGGGTCTATTAAGGAGGAGGAACTGAGGGAAATCTTTATTAGTCGGGAAATTGTGTTGGGGAAATTGATGGGATTGAAGGCCGATAAATCCCCAGGGCCTGATGGACTGCATCCCAGAGTACTTAAGGAGGTGGCCTTGGAAATAGCGGATGCATTGACAGTCATTTTCCAACATTCCATTGACTCTGGATCAGTTCCTATCGAGTGGAGGGTAGCCAATGTAACCCCACTTTTTAAAAAAGGAGGGAGAGAGAAAGCAGGGAATTATAGACCGGTCAGCCTGACCTCAGTAGTGGGTAAAATGATGGAATCAATTATTAAGGATGTCATAGCAGCGCATTTGGAAAATGGTGACATGATAGGTCCAAGTCAGCATGGATTTGTGAAAGGGAGATCATGCTTGACAAATCTTCTGGAATTTTTTGAGGATGTTTCCAATAAAGTGGACAAAGGAGTACCAGTTGATGTGGTATATTTGGACTTTCAGAAGGCTTTCTACAAGGTCCCACACAGGAGATTAATGTGCAAAGTTAAAGCACATGGGATTGGGGGTAGTGTGCTGACGTGGATTGAGAACTGGTTGTCAGACAGGAAGCAAAGAGTAGGAGTAAACGGGTACTTTTCGGAATGGCAGGCAGTGACTAGTGGGGTACCGCAGGGTTCTGTGCTGGGGCCCCAGCTGTTTACATTGTACATTAATGATTTAGACGAGGGGATTAAATGTAGTATCTCCAAATTTGCGGATGACACTAAGTTGGGTGGCAGTGTGAGCTGCGAGGAGGATGCTATGAGGCTACAGAGTGACTTGGATAGGTTAGGTGAGTGGGCAAATGCGTGGCAGATGAAGTATAATGTGGATAAATGTGAGGTTATCCACTTTGGTGGTAAAAACAGAGAGACAGACTATTATCTGAATGGTGACAGATTAGGAAAAGGGAAGGTGCAACGAGACCTGGGTGTCATGGTACATCAGTCATTGAAGGTTGGCATGCAGGTACAGCAGGCGGTTAAGAAAGCAAATGGCATGTTGGCCTTCATAGCGAGAGGATTTGAGTACAGGGGCAGGGAGGTGTTGCTACAGTTGTACAAGGCCTTGGTGAGGCCACACCTGGAATATTGTGTACAGTTTTGGTCTCCTAACTTGAGGAAGGACATTCTTGCTATTGAGGGAGTGCAGCGAAGATTCACCAGACTGATTCCCGGGATGGTGGGACTGACCTATCAAGAAAGACTGGATCAACTGGGCTTGTATTCATTGGAGTTCAGAAGAGTGAGAGGGGACCTCATAGAAACGTTTAAAATTCTGACGGGTTTGGACAGGTTGGATGCAGGAAGAATGTTCCCAATGTTGGGGAAGTCCAGAACCAGGGGTCACAGTCTAAGGATAAGGGGTAAGCCATTTAGGACCGAGATAAGGAGAAACTTCTTCACCCAGAGAGTGGTGAACCTGTGGAATTCTCTACCACAGGAAGTAGTTGAGGCCAATTCACTAAATATATTCAAAAGGGAGTTAGATGAAGTCCTTACTACTCGGGGATCAAGAGGTATGGCGTGAAAGCAGGAAGTGGGTACTGAAGTTTCATGTTCAGCCATGAACTCATTGAATGGCGGTGCAGGCTAGAAGGGCTGAATGGTCTGCTCCTGCACCTATTTTCTATGTTTCTATGTTTCTATGTAATTGGGGAAGTAACGAGGTGGGCATCTAGAGGGCCACGCATGAATGGTCAACATCCATAGGGACATATGAAGAGTGACAGCAATAATCAATAAGAGTAGCTAGACTGAAAACCCCAGACTGAGGCGGTCAGTCAGGTTCACCCGAGTGCGCAAAATATAATCAAGCATTTGTTTCCTCTCGCAATATGCTTCCATGCAGGTTCATAGAACCTCCAAAATATGCATGTAAAAGCCAAAGGTGAGTTCTCGATATCATGTATGCTTGGCTTATTTTATGTTTTCCTTTCTCATTTCCTAATTTTTTTTATTATACCGAGTATTTAGGCAACTTAAATCTAAAGGGCATGATCAACTTTATATATAGGTGTCATAGTTTACAACAAATTGTCCCAAAAATAAACTCTGCACTCAGCTCTTGCAGTTGTATTCTGACAAGCAAAATAAGAAACAAAAACAAAACGATACATAGGGCCCGGGTTTAGTTAAGCTACTGCCCACTAACGCCCACAGCTGCTGAGGTACCACCCAAAAAGGACATTTTTGAGGAAAATTCTCAGGGTATTTCATCAGGGAAGTACCGCTGGCAGTAATGCATACTGCCCGCCCATGCTGAAGTCTCCAAAAACGCAAGTTTGGTCATTAGGATCCTGTAAGATCCTGCTACTGCCCACTGTCATGTATTCAACCAGCATTGTAGCCCATGTATAAACTGACCCAAGTTGTACACTGTGAGAACACTGACCACTAGGTGGTGAACTTGTGGGAGACTCTCCTAACCTAGACCTTCAGATATAAAAGAGGAAGCTCCACCCACTTTGTGCACTTGAGTGCTAAGGAATAAAGAACAGGTCACACAGACTAACCTTCTCTCAAGCATGGGCCTCGTGTGCATTTATACTGTATAGTAAGGACATATCAATGGCGACAAGAAATTGGGATTTAAACCACGCGAGCATGGCCACTAGCAGAACAGACGAGAGGTACTGTGTTAAGGAATGGTTGGGACAGAGATTCAACATTGTTAAAGCAGCACACAGTTCTCCAGGCAGACAAGGGCAGTCGGGCATGCCACAACATGTAGTCGAACCCAGAGGGGGAGTTCGACAGAGACAATGGCAAGCTGAACGGCGATTCACGCCATTGCAAGGGACAATGCGGCCAGTAATGGGGCCATCAACACCTGTTAATGGTGCACTCAAGGACAATAACAGGGGCAGTCAGGGACGATCGACTGGCAAGGGACCTTTTGTTTCAAACCGCAGCTCATGCTGGAGGTCTGGAGGCACACACTCAGCCGGAGTTTGCAGAGGTGAGCAAAATACCTGCAGAAATTGCAGAAATGAACGCTGGGGGAAATCGCTGGAAGCTGAAGTTCAGCGAGTTCATGTGGAGCACGTATACAGTTCACCACCTAGTGGTCAGTGTTCTCACGGTGTACAACTTAGGTCAGTTTATACATGGGTTACAATGCTGGTTGAATACATGACATCCCAATTGTCCCAAAAAGAAACTCTGCACTCAGCTGTTGCAGTTGTATTCTGACAAGCAAAATAAGAAACAAAAACAAAACGATACATAGGGCCCGAGTTTAGTTAAGCTGCTGCCCACTAACGCCCACAGCTGCTGAGGTACCGCCCAAAAAGGACATTTTTGAGGAAAATTCTCAGGGTATTTCATCGGGGAAGTACCGCCGGTAGTAGTGCATACTGCCCGCCCATGCCGAAGTCTCCAAAAACGCAAGTTTGGTCATTAGGATCCTGTAAGATCCTGCTACTGCCCACCAGAAAGACCGTTTGGAAAAAGGTGGTCTTACCTGGCTGTTAATCGGACGGTAGGGACAATGGCGTAGAGCAGGCCACAGCTGTACATCCCGGGTCAGATATAAACGCTGCAACAAAATTAGACCATCAGAAAGAGTTGACACGTTGAAGTGAAACTGCTCAGAGAAAGTTTACACATGGAAGTGAAACTGCTGAGAAAGAGTTTACACATTGAAGTGAAAAGTGTTCCGTTGAAGGGGAGGTGTGGGGTAGAAAGCGGAAAAGAGCTGTTAAATACTGTAAAGGCACCATGGACTTGTGCTATAAGGGTCTTGACACCATTGCAGACAGAACAGATTTAGTGATTTAGTGAGTCTACAGATGTTATGAGCTCATGTCAAAGTATATAGGCAATAATAAAATCCTGTAAGTTTCTCTTAGGTGCCAGGATGTGATCCTGAGAACAACATGCGATCAACTACAGAAGATGCAAATGTATATATATTCGACTGGTATAATGTGACTGAATAACATATAATGTTAGGAGTGGGGTTCGGTGATCTGTCACCTAACAAAATGTAGACTCAAATGCCAACCAAAATGTCTGGCCTCCAAGTTCTGCAACTATCTGTCATTCAAAGCCACCCGTCCTGGATTGGTGACCCTTACTTGTCGTGGCTAAATGACGTGATGTCAGGACCCATTAAAGAGTTGCATCATATCTGTACAGCAAGAAATTGCTCAGATGGCAGTACATTTAAAGGACATTTTTATGTTTCTCAGCACGTACCCCTCATTATCTAAAAGTTAGACACTGACCAAGAGTTGTTCAGAAATGTTTCTGTATTGAATTGTACAGCATTCAAAAGTGACAGAACATTCCAACACGTAAAGCAAAATATTTTACATCACTTCAAAAAACAGTAGATTTACCATCAAAAGGAAACATCTGAAACACCAACAACAACATTAACAAGATTTACCAACATCACCAAGATCAACACCCAACCGTCTACGCACACCCATCACATCTCTTCCCCCCCTCCTCGAAGTGAGCCCCATTGTCCTCTTGATGAGTTGGCCATTTACACACTGACCCGCACCCCGGCCCCTCACCGCGTCAGTTCCAGCACGTTGTGCAGGAATGCACCCGGAGCGCTGTGCTGTTGTCTTTGTCAGGGAGAGAATGGAGGCGGTGAGATGGAAGACGCTGGCACCTCCTGATCCTCCGGGTTCTGTCGGCCTGGTTGGTATGGCATCAGGAGGGTTCCATGTCGTGGCTCAAGACCATCGATTGCCACATGGCATCGACAGAGTCGACGGTTCGCTCCACCGCACTGATCAGCTGCGACATATTGGTAGTATGCTGCTCTGCAAAGGCGGCGATGTTGGCAGCTATCCCGGCCATGGCCTGGAACAGCTCTCGACCGAGGTCAACGCTCGTCCTCGACAGCTGCACCATTCCTTCCATTGCTGCCACCCGTCTTGCATCATCATCTCCTTACTGCATCAACCTGGGTGGAGGTGACTTAGTGGCTTTACCAGCACGGCTGCAGTGCCTCACAGTGCTTGATCCCACTTCCTCCGGAACTCGAAGTCCAAAAACTCGGACCCCGATACCGATGTTGGGCGCACAGGTGGCACACCTGTCAAGAGGGTGGAGTCCTCTTCTTCCACCTCCTCGAGCTCAAGTGGGACAAACATTGGGCCTTCTCCAAAGCTCTTCCTCCTGGTCTTCGTCTCTGTGGGTTGTGGAGGTGGATGCGGTGGCTATGGGGGATGTTGGGGGGGTGGGGCAGGAGCTGCTGTGGCGGGCTCCTGATGAGGTTGAGGTGAACGATGTTGGTGTTTGACTGGCCTTTGTGTGTCAGAGGTGGGTGGGGTGCCTAAATCGGTGCTGTCCGATTCATCATCTGCAAGTACAAGACAACATTTAAGTGTTTGGTGTGGGGGGGGGGGGGGGGGGGTGGGAGTGGTCACGCTGACATGAGTACCGTGACGTTTCACATTCTTATTTCAAGAACTGCCTTCGCTACATCACCGCACCCTAAATGGCCGACATACAGTATATTAAAATGCATTTTACATCACATTACATGACCTTGCATGACATGAGCATAACACAGACCAGAGAGTTGTATAAACGTATTATGCTTTAGCACAGGATTGGTACCACCATGTGTCGTGGCATGGAGGTGTTCACCCACCAACGCCAAGGCACACTGTTCTATGTCAGTCACTTTGATGACATCTGGTAAGCCCCCTCCCCTGCCACACTGCTTTGAGGCGTTTGGTTGTTCTTTTCTTCTGCAGAAATAAAAGTTGCAAGCTTTAACCGGTTTGCACAGGTAACACACGCACTCACACACACAGACACACAACGGCCACATATACTTTTTGAGTAGTACGGGAGTGCAACAATAAGATCGTTACTTACTCTTGCTGCCACTACCACATCATTCCATCTCATCCTGCACTGGTCTCCATCACGAACCATGGTGCCCATTGCGAAAACGGCCACCCCAATCTCCCGCCTAATGCGTTTATATTGGGGTGGGGCTGGCTTGCCACGACTATCCCGGGTGAGCTCTCTGTAACGGCACTCCACCTCAGAGGCAAGTGCCTCCAGCTCAGCATCAGTAAACCGGGGAGCTCTGAGCCTCCCTGCATTGGACTTCCTGGCAGCTTTTCTTCCACTCATGAGAGCTTAGTAAGGTGGATGGCTGATGAATCTGTTGCCACTCTCTCTCTAAATCACTCCCCCCTTCAACTGCCAGGTGCAAGTCGGTATCGAGGTTTTATGCGCATGCGCAGCTGAGCCCTCAGCCCCAATCGCGGGAAAAGTGCTGTCATCAGGCAACAGAAACTACAAAAAAATAAATAATTCCAAATCTCGCGCATGCGCGGTGCAGGGCCTCCGATGTTTCCTGAGTCGAGAGGCCTGCACCTACCGCCGACTCCTGCTGCCACCCGCTACCTCCCGCTGCCTGCCGCTCTCGCTCCCGCTGACAAAAGCGGGATGAAACTCGCACCCAACTGGCCCCAGAGGTAGCGGGCGGTAAAACATCATGCACCGCCGGGGGGCACCGAAAATCGGGCAGACCTAAGGTTTGACCAAACTCGGGCCCATAGAATTGCAACTGATTGTAAATGACAATTGCAACTGGAATTCAAGTGAATTATTACATTGCAATAATATGACTCATTGAGAAGATGCAACAGTGCAAACGGAATGTGAACATACATGCCAACCATCAGTGTCTGAAGCTAGCAGTCACAGTTTCAACCCGAGAGGCCAGCTGATTTGCAACTCTGAAGAAGAATCAGCCCACTTCCTGGAATTGGAGGGTGTCATCATCAACCAATGAGATTGGCTGGAGGGTGTATGAGAAAATATAAGAGATTGGGTGATATATAGAAGAGAGCGGAGACAGGGAGAAAGAAATTTAAACAAAATGAGAGAAAGAGTGAGAAAAAAGAATCAAAGGCAAAAGAGAGACAGACACCATGATGAGAAAAAGGCAAATGAGCAAACAGTGTAGAAGGCAATAGAAAGACAGGGCTAGAATTTCCTCTCACATCGCCCATTTACTGCCCAGGCATCGCCTATTTTCATGAAAAATGTTAAGTACCGCCCGGTACCGTCCATTTCAGCTCCCGATTAGCGCCGGCGGTAATTTGTGCCTACCATTACCGCCGGCGTTGCTGCAAATTGCCTGTAGAAATGTCAGAAAATTCACTCCCAGCGCTAAATTCCATTAAAATATAGTTTTTAAGGCCCGCTACTGCCCGTTAACGCGGCGCTGGAAACCGCCCATTTCTGAAGTACTTACCTGACTTGGGCCCAGCGTTATACTTCCCTCCATTTTGTTTGCAGCAGAATTTGGATAATGAAGAAAAGTAATTCTTGATGCAAATGTAATTATATGTGCTGTACATATTAACAGATATGTGAGGTTTCAACAAGATGACCACCACTACTGTAGTTAAATGATTCTATGCAGAAAATGAAGTTTTGTATCTTTGAATATGATTGGGAGAACCTTTTGTTCATTAGGCTTTGGGCTGACATATATGCTGAGTTTCTGCTATAATTTGGTTCTGTGTTAGCTGATTGATACTTCGACTCTGTGTTGGACTGGAACATCACCTCATCAACGTGCAAACATTGTATCAGGAAGTCTAGGAAGGATTGTGACCTCGAAAAGCCTTGCAAATTATTGGATTGTGTTATAAAAAAGTTCTCATATTCAAAGAGGCTCACTGTCTCACATACAGACCAAGCACTGAATTAACTCCCAGTACAGGATTAGAGAGGGAAAGGGGCTCACTTGTCTCACACGGAGGGGGGAGGGGCTGTGCCCACGCAATGGGGCCTCATCCAAGTCACTGCGTGTACATACGACTTGAGGGAGGTGCAGGGGGGAGGGAGGAAAAAGGGTGTCAGTCACTAGGTGTACAAGGAGACCTGAGAGTGGGGGGGTCGGGGGGGGAGAAGGGAGCCAGTCACTATGTGTACAAGGAGACCTGAGAGCGGGGGAGGGGGGGGGAGCGCGGGGGAGAAGGGAGTCAGTCACTAAGTGTACAAGGAGACCTGAGAGTGGGGGGGTGGGGTGGGGGGGAGAAGGGAGCCAGTCACTATGTGTACAAGGAGACCTGAGAGTGGGGGGAGGGGGGTGGGGGGGAGAAGTCAGTGAGTCAGTCAGTCACTAGGTGTACTTACAAGTAATCATTCTTCACGTGGCTTGACAGTGTGGTCATTGGGCTATTCAACTGTAGCAGGCATCACAACTGTAATGTATGCACCTGTGAGAATGCTCACAGCTGGGTAGAGCTGTTGCATTGTGAGTGGCTTACCCAGTTAAGTGATGTTCAATAGACTCAAGAAAACCCCAGTCAGTTGTGTCTAGGTCATCCAAGCTGAGGTATGAGTTTACAAGGGATACTGTCAATCACACATTTAAAGTTGTCTTTCCTAAAAATTGTCAAATGGAATCTTTTTTCCCCTTCCCAGAAGTGAGTGAGACACAATACAAGAATGGGTTAGTTGAATAAAATTTTATATAAAACTTGTAATTTTTAAAAATATTAGCAATGTAATAAAATAAAAATTTTTATGAATACAAATTTTGACAACAGCAAACATTATGAATAACAAACAGCAACATCATCATCATCACAGGCTGTCCCGACTGAAGTGCGTTCTCTGGTGGCTGAACAGTCCAACACGAGAGCCATAGACCCTGTCACAGGTGGGACAGACATTTGTTGGGGGAAGGGGGGGTGTGTGGTGGGACTGATTTGCCGCATGCTCCTTCCGCTGCCTGCGCCTGACCTCGTCACGCTCGCAGCATTGAGATTCGAAGAGCTCAACTACCTCCCGGATGCACTTTCTCCATCTAGGGCGGTCTTCGGCCAGGGTCTCCCAGGTGTCAGTGGTGATGTCGCACTTCACCAGGAAGACTTTGAGGGTGTCCTTGTAACGTTTCCGCTGCCCACCTTTGGCTTGGTTGCCATGAAGGAGCTCCGCGTACAGCAATTGCTCACGGAGTCCCTTGTCTGGCATGCAAACTAAGTGGCCTGCCCAGCGAAGCTGATCGAGTGTGGTTAGTGCTTCAATGCTTCAATAGGGATGTTAGCCTGGGCGAGAACATTGATGTTGGTGCGTCAGTCCTCCCAGGGGATTTGCAGGATCTTGCAGAGACATCATTGGTGATATATCTCCAGCGACTTGATGTGTCTTCTGTACATCGTCCATGCCTCTGATCCATACAGGAGGGTGGGTATTATTACAACTCTGTAGACCATGAGCTTGGTGATAGGTTTGAGGGCCTGGTCTTCGAACACTCTTTTCCTCAGGTGGTCGAAGGGTGCACTAGCGCACTGGGGGCGATGTTGAATCTCTGCATCAATGTCTGCCTTTGTTGACAAGAGGCTCCCGAGGTATGGGAAGTGGTCCACGCTTTTGAGGGCCGCGCCATAAATCTTGATGACAGGGGGGCACTCCTGTGCGGCGAGGACAGGCTGGTGGAGGACCTTTGTCTTACGGATGTTAAGCGTAAGGCCCATGCTTTCATATGCCTCGCTGAATACATCGACTATATCCTGGAGTTCAGCCTCAGAATGTGCGCAGACGCAGGCGTCGTCTGCGTACTGCAGTTCAATGACAGAGGTTTGGGTGATCTTGGACCAGGCCTGGTGTCGACTCAGCTGTCCCATCCTTGATCCTCGATCCTCAATGACGCCCCTCCAACCACAATCGAACCTCCTCCAGCGGCGATCGGGCCCCCTCCAATGACGGCAGCTGGGCCTCTCCTCCACGACTACAAGGAATGACGATCCCCGATGACGCCCAGTGAACCAGATGAGCCTCTGACCAGGCGAAACAGCAACAACAACATCAACACAGTATAAACACCATTGAAAAGACTCTGCACCCTCCCACAATTCTACCTGCGGCCACCTTTCCCAACGCCTTTGCCCTCCAATTCTCCCCTGACTCTTGGCCCTAACCCCTTCCTCCTCCTCCTTCTAACAATACCCCTGGTCCTGCCCACGTTGGGACCAGTACATTCTGCACCAGCAGAGCACCTCAAGCGTGACTGCTCGGGGGGGCGGGTAGCGGGTAGCGGGGGGTTGGCGGGGGGGGGGCAGGTGACAATGGCAGAGCTATGTTTGGAGGTTCTGGAGAAGATGGAGGTGCTGAGGACCCATCTTCAAAGTCGGAAGAAACTGGTTCCTCCCGATGATCAGGTGCTGTCACTGGTGGTATGGCACCTTGGGGTGCAGTGCCACATCCCACAACCATCGATTGCCACACAGGCATTGGTGGTCTGGGTGTTCTCCCTCACTGCGGCAATCAGCCCTGCCATGTCCTCTGATTGACGGGCTGCTAAAGCCGCGATGTTTTCGGACAACCCAGCAATGGAATGGAAGAGCTCTCGAATCAAGTCGATGCTCATCCTGGACAGTCCCACCATGTCCAGGCTAGCAACTGCATGTTGCGCAGCGTTCCCACTTTGGCGGATTCACCACAGGGGTCGGTGTGCACCATTACAGTCTGCTTTGTCCAGTTTCCTCGGGCCGGAATCCAAGAAAGTTGGATTCTGACGAGGAACCGGTGGCTGCAGGTAGAAACGACACTTGAAGTGCGGGCACCCTTCCCTGCTCATGCAACACTAGCGTTACAACGCTTTGAGGAGTGTTCTCCTCCAGCTCTTCCAGCACCATCTCTTCCATCTCCACCACCACCATCTCTTCATTTGGTCTTCCCTGCAATGACTCCTCTCTGGGAGTGGCAGACGGCTCCACCTCTGCAACTGTAAAAACATAACATGAATGGTTGGCAACAGGGGAGGGGAGGGGTCAGAGGTAACATCAGAGCAATTCACTTTGCACAGGCTTATGTGGAGAACAAACATTTTTTACTGAGAATCATTACATGAAAGTATCATAAGCAAAGTATAGAGA
The DNA here is from genome assembly GCF_044704955.1 of Pristiophorus japonicus. NCBI lineage: Eukaryota > Metazoa > Chordata > Chondrichthyes > Pristiophoridae > Pristiophorus > Pristiophorus japonicus. The sequence goes on from NC_091996.1 coordinate 42,105,472, forward strand.
AAGTACATGACATTACAAAACTTCAGTCCCAAACAGTTTGGTTTCCAAGTGGCACAGTGTGATCAACCAAAAAATCATGTTACAACTAACAATATTTTTTGCTCCCAGTATTACATTACATCGGGGCGAAGGAGCTGTGCGAGACTGTGGAGGGACGTGATCGGGATCCAGGGGAGGCACGAGTTCAGGGCCAGGGGCTCAGGGGCAGCACGGACCAGCCCACACTGCAATATGTGTGTGCACTAGGTCCGTGCAGCAGAGCTGGTCTCCCGTCGTCTTGGATAATCCTTGCCACTGGACCAAGACCTAGCTCTGTCAAGCCCATGTGGTGACTGGTGTGCAACGGCCACCCCACGTTAAAAAAATCCACGCACAGGCATCTTCCACCCTACAGGATATAGTTCGGGTTCTTCATTGAAACACCTGTGAACTCGTCCTTTTTTGGCATGGAAGCAAGTCATCCTCATTTCGAGGGACCGCCTATGATGATGACATTCTACATTATATTGCCATAAGATTGAATTACATGACTGCATTACAGTCCAGGGATTATGCAGACTTGCCCTCCGGGACAACTGGTTTGGCATCAACACACGTGGCGGTGCGATCATATGCCCCCATTAGGGATGCAGCGTGTTCCTCGAGGTCCGTAAGAGGAATATTCTTGGGCGGACCACCGCCTGTTTTGCCTAGCTCCGCCCTATTGCTGGCTAGTTTTTTCTGAAAAGGTGACAAAAAATATGTGTGAACTAATTTGACAGTTACTAATACCGAACACACACATACATTACTTACACAATATATTGGTACACATCCCCAATTAACTGTCCCCGTCTTTTCGTCAACGAGTGCACGATTTAAGTTTTGTTAGCATGCAAATGTTGCATGATGAACACATGCAAATACAGAGCACTAACACAATGAGATCGATGATGGGAAATAAAAATGACATCAAGCTTTACAACATAATAAAACGTGTCACGACTTAAGAGTAAATCGTCAATGCATGATAAAAGTTAGTACTTACTCTTGTAGACCCAACAATTTCATTCCACCATTTGCGGCACTGGTTCGGCCCCCGCATCATGAGCACGATGGAGGACACCGCCTCAGCGATCTCTCGCCATAACCACTGATACACAAATGGTGACAGTTTTCCTCGCTCACCCCGTGTTAACTCATTCCAATAGGCCTCCATTTCACCCACCAATGCCTCCTGGGCTTCCTCCGAGAAACGAGTGGCCCTTTTCCTTCCATCTAACTCCCTCTCCACTTCCATGGCTTGATTCTCCATTGTATTGATATTTATTTATATATATATATTTATTCACAATTATTTATTTATTTATTATTATTTTAAAGATTTATTTTTATTATTATAATTATTAGCAGTTATATTATTAATGATATTATTTCATGATATATAATTGTCAAGATACTAAATACTCCTCAAAAAATCTGAAAAATCCTCACAGCTCCTCTCTCACTGACATGGACTAACCTCTGCAGCTTCAAAATCTTCATTGCTGTTTCTCTTCTCTGCACATGTGCGGGGTCACCCTTGACCCCGAAATCGTGGGAGAATGGTCGTGCATGCGCAGAGAAGCTTTTCCGGCCGTTTTGGACAGAGGTTCTGCTTTCCTTTCTAAAGGTAAGCTGATCGCCGACTTCTCTCCTAGTTTGGCCGCCCGCTTGACTCCGCTATCGCAACGCTTCACCCCCGCCGACATCAAGGACCGGAAAATCTCAGGAGCGCGCACCAGCAGTATTCCGGCGGTTAAAAAGACGCAAACGCCGGAATACCACTAACGATCAAGTGGGGGCAATCCGGATACAAATTCTAGCCCACAGTCAATCATGCAGAATGAATTAGGCATTAGGAAAGAAAGAGGGAGTCGCAAGAAGAAAGATTTGTTTTTCCTCTATGAACACTACCATGGAAGATCATTTGTACATTACATAGTGTAACACTCCTATCATTATAAAGCAGTGCATTCTCCAATTTATCATGACCAGTGCCATGGGAGGTTTGCTCTTATTAAACAGAACTTGCATTTACACAGTGCCTTATCATGTTGAAACATCTCAAACACTATACAATAAATTACTGGTGTTATGTAGGCAAACAAAATCAGGCCCTGAAATAATGCCTGCAGAAAAAATATTTAATGCTGGTTTGAAATTCTTCGCTCTGCTATTTTGAATAGAAGTATTGACTAATTTATTTTAAGCAGGTTAATTCCTCTGATAAAATTGCAGAGGGAGGCTAACTATTAAATATTTTTTGCTATGGCATAATTTCAGGCCCATAGCTCTATAACTGGATGGAAATCGAACTTCACTTATTTTAGGGTATTTTAATAAGCAGTTCTCTCAGGCAACAGTCTCCCCATACTTTACGCAGGCAGGCCTCTCGCCCTCTATGAACCAGAAGTTGTAGCCTTGTAATTTTCTGCTCCTGATGAGATGGTGTAGACTTTGGACTTGTACGAGAGCCTTGAGTCTCGTCACCGAGAACATGCAGAAAACAAGCGCAGGCAGTGGAAGGAGCGTGCGGCAAACCAGGCTCCCCACCCACCCTTTCCTCCAATGACTGTCTGCTCCACCTGTGGCAGAGACTATAATTCCTGTATTGGACTGTACAGTCACCTGAGAACTCACTTTGAGAGTGGAAGCAAGTCTTCCTCGATTTCGAGGGACTGCCTATGATAATGATGGACTCATACAAACCTCACCCACCAGTAACTTCTACACTTTATTTCTCTCTAAGCCATTCCAGAAAACAGTCGTATCAGCCCATCAAAGTCAAGTTGGGCTCAGATTCCAAATTAACTAATTGTATCTATTTATAGAAATTGAGCAAGTAGGACATATTCAGACCAGCACAAGCCTATGTACAATGACAGCAGTAAATGACCTAATCTATAAAACTAAATCATACTCTTGACAGCAATGAATACAGTGAATGCTTTTTTAAAAACCCACAGTCTGTCCCACTTTGCAGCACTTACTTTTGGTTCCATCTCATCTACTATTATCCTCATTTCCTTGCTTTTGTGATTGTCAAAATTAAAATCTGATTAATTGCCCGTAGTGTATTTTGACCAGTACTCATTGTTACATTTGAATGTTTTTGAATTCTTTTATATTCAGATAAATTGCAATCCTTTTCTGAGAGATATGACAAACATAGAATATTTTTGTCCATAGTTTATGGGTCCTCACTTATATTATAATGTAACTTAAAACCAGGTTCTTTTAGGAAATATACCACCCTCAGAATGGCTTCAGCAAATGGATGCTGAGATTTTGCCTTATGTTATTCATGCTTTGCCTGACATATATTAGAAAGAATCCAGTGAAACAGAGTTTACCAATAAGACAGAGTTGTTACATTCTTGGGTTCAGCATTGCACACCTACTCCCATTTGTGAGTCCCTTATTCCTAAGGACTCCAAATGTGCTTCTAATATCTAGGTAACGTGTAGTGAGCCCAGAGATTGAATAAAAAAGCATTTTATTCTATTTCAGCTACTGGCTGTAAGACATGCTGTCATACAATCTTTCTTGACTTTGAAAAATGGTAGAATAAACACTGTTCTGGACTGTAGCGTAGGCTATAAACTGCCAAAAAAAATTATTAGACAGTGTAAGATAGCTTTGTAGATGGTAGAATGCATCCACATGTGTGGAACATACTCTTGCTTCTGATACTGAAGTTAAATATGCTAAGGAATAACACACCAATCTTAGTGCTTTTTCTTAACATGAACACAGACTGGATCAGATTTTTTACCATATACAAGATCACAAGATGGTTATAGATGAGGCTAGCCATTAGTCTTAGTTCATCCATCCATAAAGGCCCTACACTGCCCCGGCCCTCTCCCCACCCGTAACGCTGCACCCAATTGGTTCTTAAATGATCTACGGCTGTTGCCTTCACTACTCTAACTAAAGATCTATTCCATACATTGATCGCCCTTTGTGTGAAGAAAAGCTTCCTAACATGAGTCCTAAATATGCCGTCTGGGACCTATCACATATTTAATTTGCTCCCTAAACCTCTCTGCTTCTCCTTCTTTATGACCCAGCTTTAAACTCAATTCTTTAACCAAATCTTTGGTCATCCCTCCTAATATCTCTTTCTTTGACTCAGTGTGCATTAATTGTCTGATTATTCCTCGTCAAAGCTCCTTGAAATAATTTTTCTATGGTAAAGCGTTATATAAATGTTGTTGTATCCTTGGGTTCACAAAGCACCAACAGCAATTGGATACAGCTACCAGTTAGAAGAATCTTTTGTTCACCGTGTGTCTCGGGTCAGTTTTCTAAAATTGTAGGTGCCTCCCTTATCTGGAACCCTCGGGACCTGGCCTGTTTTGGATAAGAGATTGTTCTGGATGAGGGGTGGTCACATTAAATTGGATGGTATAGGTACTGAGCAAGGGGATATCGGGGCTGGCTGGCTTGGGGCTGGGAGTGCGGCAGAGAGATCATGGTGGGTGGGAGGTGGCGGGGGGGGGGGTGGATCCTGGGGTCAGGCCAGCAATTGTGGGAGTCGGCAGCGAGGAAGGACTTCAATTTGTTCAATATGTTCATGTCGGAGCTCTGCGCATGCGCCACCCAGTGGCCGGGAATGGTTCCGGACAAGGGGTGGTTCTGGATAAGGAAATTCTGGATAAGGGAGGTTCAACCTGTGATATCCATTTTTGATTATCGCAGAATCCTGTTGTGTGGTTTAAAAAAATACTTTTTAGGGCACGTTTCTACTTTCAGTGAATAAACATATTTCTTAGGTTGAATCATCGATTTAACGCAAACACTGCATCCAGTAAGAATCAGGTTACCACATACTGATCGGGAAGTGTGCTATTATTACAAAATTACTCAAGAGGACTCAACCGACTGGTTTGTCTGCTTAACCTTTTTACTGGTCTGCAGTTTGAGCTGTATCCAACAACTGATAATTTAAATGCTATCCATAACTAAACCTGTTACAAAAGTGTCTGGCTGGTATTAATCTTTCTCCTAAGTAATGTGGGTGCGTAGTAGAAATTATACATATAAATCCAGAAACAATAAACCACTTCTATTGTTCACCCAGGGCATGTTATCTCAGATTACTTGCTGCTCGAGGTCAAAATTCAGTTCATAGGGAGTGGGAGCTGAGTTTTACATTGGGCACAAGCAAAGTATTTGGTGACTGGTCAAATTATAATGACCATGTATTATTTTTCATTGATTTACCGGGGGTCGGGGAGTGGGGTGGGTAGGGTTTCAAAGATACATTTTCCTGATACATTATTACATACGATGAACAGCTGCAAAGCTAACAACTGTAAATTGACGTGAATTAAATCTGACCCAAATACTGTATTGCAAATGCTGGAAATCTGAAGTGAAAAAACAGGCTGGAAACGGGGAAATTTCTTCACCCAGAGGGTGGTGGGGGTCTGGAACTCACTGCCTGAAAGGGTGGTAGAGGCAGAAACCCTCACCACTTTTAAAAAGTACTTGGATATGCACTTGAAATGCCGTAACCTACAGGACTAAGGACCAAGAGCTGGAAAGTGGGATTAGGCTGGATAGCTCTTTGTCAGCCAGCGCGGACATGATGGGCCAAAATGGCCTCCTTCCGTGCTGTAAATTTCCATGATTCGATGATTCTATGAAACACTCAACAGGTCCAGCAACATCTGTGGTGTCAGCCGTGGCTCAGTGGATAGCATTCTTGCATCTGAGTCAGAAGGTTTTGGGTTCAAGTGCCACTCCAGAGATTTGAGTGCAGAAATCTAGGCGAACACTCCCGTGCAGTGCTGAGGGAGTGCTGCACTGTCGCTGTCATGTATTCAACTGTCATTGTAACCCATGTATAAGCTGACCTAAGTTGTACACCTTGAGAACATTGACCACAGGGGGCGAACTTGTGGGAGACACTCCTAACCTGGACTTTCCGGTATAAATGGAGGAGCTCCACCCACCTTCAGTCTCTTGAGGTCTTGGTAATAAAGGTAACTGGTCACAGAGTGACCTTCTCTCAAGTATGGGCCTCGTGTGCATTTATACTGTAGAGTAAGGGCATATCAGTCGGAGGTGCCATCTTTCGGATGAGACGTTAAATTGAGGCCCCGCCTGCTCTCTCAGCTTGATGTAAAAGATCCCATGGCGCTATTTCGAAGAAGAGCAGAGGAGTCATCCCCAGTGTCCTGGCCAATATTTACCCCTCAATCAACATCAACAACAACTTGCATTTATATAGAGCCTTTTAAGTAGGGAAACGTCCCAAGGCGTTTCACAGGAGTATTATGAGATAAAAGATTTGACACCAAGCTGCATAAGTAGAAATTAGCGCAGGTGCCCAAAAGCTTGGTCAAAGAGATATGTTTTAAGGAGCATCTTGAAGGAGGAAAGAGAGGTAGAGAGGCAGAGAGGTTTAGGCAGGGAATTCCAGAGCTTGGGGCTTAACATAACAAAAACAGATTATCTGGTCATTATCACATTGCTGTTTGTGGGAACTTGCTGTGTGCAAATTGGCTGTCACATTTCCTACATTACAACAGTGACTACACTTAACTCATCATCATCATAGGCAGTCTCTCGGAATCAAGGCAGACTTGCTTCCACTCTTAGCAGTGACTGTACAGTCCAATACGAGAACCACAGTCTCTGTCACAGGTGGGACAGATAGTCATTGAGGGAAAGGGTGGGCAGGGAGCCTGGTTTGCCGCACACTCCTTCCGCTGCCTGCGCTTGATTCCTGCATGCTCTTGGCGATGATACTCCCAAATGCACTTCCTCCACTTAGGGCGGTCTATGGCCAGGGACTCCCAGGTGTCAGTGGGGATGTCACACTTTATCAGGGAGGCTTTGAGGGTGTCCTTGTAATGTTTCCTCTGCCCGCCTTTGGCTTGTTTGCCGTGGATGAGTTTCGAGTAGAGCGCTTGCTTTGGGAGTCTTGTGTCTGGCATGCGAACTATGTGGCTCACCCAGCGGAGCTGATCAAGTGTGGTCAGTGTTTCAATGCTGGGGATGTTGGCCTGGACAAGGACGCTAAGATTTGTGCGTCTGTCCTGCCTGTGGATTTGCAAGATCTTGCAGAGACATCGCTGATGGTATTTCTCCAGCGACTTGAGGTGTCTATTGTACATGGTCCACGTCTCTGAGCCATACAGGAGCGTGGGTATTACTGCGGCCCTGTAGACCATGAGCTTGGTGACAGTTTTGAGGGACTGGTCATCAAACACTCTTTTCCTCAGGCGGCCAAAGGCTGCACTGGCGCACTGGAGGCGGTGTTGGATCTCGTCGTCGTGCCTGCTCTTGTTAGTGGAGCACCGCAAGGATTAGTGCATGGGCCTTAGCTCTTTACAATCTATATTAATGGCTTAGATGAAGGGACCAAGTACAATGTATACAAGTTTGCTGATGATACAAAGCTAGGTAGGAAAGTAAGCTGCGAGGAGGACACAAAGAGCCTGCAAAGGGATATAGACAGATTAAGAAAGTGGGCAATAAGATGGCAGATGGAGTATAATGTGAAGTTATTCACTTTGGTAGGAAGAATAGAAAAACAGAATATTTTTTAAATGGTGAGAAACTATTAAATGTTGGTGCTCAAAGAAACATAGAAACATAGAAAATAGGTGCAGGAGTAGGCCATTTGGCCCTTCGAGCCTGCACCACCTTTCGATAAGATCATGGCTGATCATTCCCTCAGTACCCCTTTCCTGCTTTCTCTCCATACCCCTTGATTCCCTTAGCCGTAAGGGCCATAGCTAACTCCCTGTTGAATTTATCCAATGAAATGACATCAATAACTCTCTGCGGCAGGGAATTCCACATGTTAACAACTCTCTGAGTGAAGAAGTTTCTCCTCATCTCAGTCTTAAATGGCCTACCCCTTATCCTAAGACTGTGTCCCCTGGTTCTGGACTTCCCCAACATTGGGAATAATCTACCCGAATCTAACCTGTCCCGTCCCATCAGAATCTTGTATGTTTCTATGAGATCCCCTCTCATCCTTCTAAACTCCAATGTATAAAGGCCCAGTTGATCCAGTCTCTCCTCAGATGTCAGTCCAGCCATCCCGGGAATCAGTCTGGTGAACCTTCGCTGCACTTCCTAAATAGCAAGAATGTCCTTCCTCAGATTAGGAGACCAAAACTGAGAGATTTAGGTGTCCTCGTACAGGAAACACAGAAAGTTAGCATGCAGGTACAGCAAACAATTAGGAAGGCAAATGGCATGTTGGCCCTTATTGCAAGAATAAGGAAGTCTTACTACAATTGTACATGGCTTTGGTGAGAGCACATCTGGAATACTGTGCACTGTTTTGATCTGCTTATCTGAGAAAGGACATACATGCTTTAGAGGCAGTGCAACGGAGGTTCACTAATTTGATCCCTGGGATGAGACTGTTGTCCTATGAGGACCTATGGGCCTTGACTCTCTGGAGTTTAGAAGAATGAGAGGTGATCACATTGACACAGATAAGATTCTGAGGCGGATTGACAGGGTAGATGCTGAGAGGTTGTTTTTCCCAGGCTGGAGAATCTAGAACTAGGGGGCACAGTCTCAGGATAAGGAGTTGGCCATTTAAGACTGAGAGGAGGAGGAATTTCTTCACTCAGAGGGTTGTGAATCTTTGGAATTCTTGACCCAAAATGGCTGTGGATGCTGAGTCGTTGAATATATTCAAGGCTGAGATTTTTGGACTCTTGGGGAAGCAAGGGATCAGGCGGGAAAGTGGAGTTGATGTCGAAGATCAGCCATCATCTCATTGAATGGTGGAACAGGCTCGAGGGGCAGTATTGCCGATTGCTAATCCGTATGTTCTTATTTCAAAACGACTTCATTGGTTGTAAAGCGCTTCGGGATGTCCCGAGGTCGCGAAAGGCGGCGATATAAATGCAAGTCTTTCACATCAGAGCATTTCAGGTAATTTCTCCAAAACTTCCCCAAAACTCAAATGACTTGTGATCTGATTAGCCTTTGGGTAGGGGCTGGCCTGGGCCCTCCCTGTGTGTGGGGAGGTGGGAGGCACGAGGTGGGCGGGCCTTCTGTCGGCGCGTGCGCTGTGTGGCGGGGACGCGCTGACGTCATGGCGTTTGTGCGGCGGCGCGGCAGGTTCCGGTTCAGTCCGGCGGCGGCGGCTGACGGCCATGGGGAAAGTTCAGGAGTTGAGCGTCGCGCTGAAGAACAACAAAGTGGTGTACAGCCCCGCCGAGTTCATCTCGGGCGAAGTGAGGATCAAACTGGCAGCGCATCTCAACTTCAAAGGTGGGCGATCTGCTGGCCTTCTCCTCGCCATCTCTCCCCTCGACCAACGGCCGGGGAGCCTCAGCCGCTGGGATTAGCGGGGCTGCAGTGCTGGGTGAAGTTGTTGCTGGGGTGGGTGGGTGTGTGTGTGTTTTTTTTTGTTTGTGAGCTGCCTGGAGACGGGGGAGGTTGTCCAGTTCCCTGGAGGGGGTGCTGCTTGCTTGCTTGCTTGGACAGGTCAAGAGGTTGGAGGGGGAAGGGGACAGGGACAGAGCCTTTTTTTTTTAAATGAGAGCGTTACAGGTGGCACAAGTGAATGGGAGTGAGCTGAAGCTCGCAGCAAGGAGTTCGCAGGTACCCAACAACCACAAGATCACAAGTGAGAAATGGATGGGGAGATGCAAAAAACATTAATCTGGAGAGAAACACCTGAAGGGTTGGGAGGAAAGGTGATTGTTGTGGGGTGGAGGGAGACTGGCCTGTTTCTTTTCATCAATACTCATTTTACTGTGGCAGAGATTTGAGAGGGATTAAGAGAGATTACTAGTCACCGTGTGTGTATGTATGTACTGTACAGGGAAAGCTTTTATATAGTGTGTACTCGAGTAATTACAGCAGTTATTGGTGTCATAAATTGAATGACGCTGGAATGTTTTATAATTCTTCTCTGAGCTCTGAAAGACTGACTCATTGAAACCGCTTCCATTTTTAATAAATATATCTGTAATCCAAAGTAAAATTTTGTTTTTAAACAGCCTGTGTGTGCCCTTGTGTAATTGTGCAGGGCCATGTCCATGATCAAGATACTCATAACTGATCTAATTACCACAAGTTTCACCAATAATAATCACTTGATTATTGGGAAATAGCAGATGGACATAGTATGTAGAGGTTAACAAATGATTGATACTGGGTTACAATCCAGTGCAGGGTTTTTTGATCAGTTAAACAACAAGAGAAAAGTTTGTCAGGTTTGCCACTTGAACCCCAAGATGAAATTGTTGCTAGACTCAATATTTTGTTATACCCCCTGTAGTTGAAACCTGTAACTGATTTTGTGGGTTAAGAACATAAGGAATAGGAGCAGGATTAGGCCATTTGTCCTCTTGAGCCTGCTTTACCATTCAATAAGATCATGGCTCCACTTTCATGCCTGCTCTCCATGGGTAACCCTTTACTCCCTTATCGCTCAAAAATCTGTCCATCTCTGCCTTAAATATATCCAATGACCCAGCCTCCATAGCTCTCTGGGGCAGAGAATTTCTTAGATTTCCAATCCTCTGAGAAGAAATTTCTCATCAGTTTTAAGTGGGCTGCCCCTTATTCTAAAACTATGTCCCCTTGTGAAAATATCCACCTTGTCAAGCCCTTGCATTATTTTATGTTTCAATAAGATCACTTCTCATTCTTCTGAACTCCAATGTGTATTGGCTCAACCTATCCTCATAAGTCAATGCCCTCATCTCGGGAATTAACCCAGTGAACCTTCTTTGAACAGCCTCCAGTGCAAGTATATCCTTCCATAAATACGAAGACCAAAATTGGATGCAGTATTCCAGGTGTGGCCTCACCGATACCCTGTACAGTTGTAGCAGGATGGCTTTTATACTCTATCCCCCTTTCAATAAAGGCCAACGTTCCATTTGCCTTCCTGATTACTTGCTGTACCTGCATACTAACTTTGTGTTTCATGCACAAAGACCCCCAGGTCTCTCTGTACTGCAGCATTTTGCAATTTTTCTCCATTTATAAATATGCTTTTCTAATATTTCTGCCAAAATGGATGACCTCACATTTTCCCACATTATGTTCCATCTGTCACATTTTTGCCCACTCACTTAGTCTGTCTATATCCCTTTGCAGATTTCTTCATAATTTGCTTTCCCACCCATCTTTGTATCAGCATACTTGGCTACATTACACTCGGTCCCTTCATCCAAGTCGTTAATATAGATTGTAAATAGTTGAGGACCCAGCACCGATTTCTGTGGCACCCCACTAGTCAGTGTTTGCCAACCGGAAAATGACCAATTTATCCCGACTCTCTGTTTTCCGTTAGTTAGCCAATCCTCTATCCATGTTAATATATTACCCCCAAACCCGTGAGCTTTTATCTTGTGCGATACCCTCTTATGTGACACCTTATCGAATGCCTTCTCGAAATCCAGATACACCATATCCACTGGTTTCCCCTTATCCACCCTGCTCGTTAGGCTATAGGGACAAGATATAAGTATAAAAAAAGTTTTAAAAAATATTAATACAATAATCATTAAAGTTTATATTAATTGAGTTTGGTGCTGATTGAGCAGGGTAGATTGGAGCTGTGTGCTGTATGGTGTGGGGAGGAAATGTTGCCACATGTAGTACATAACAACTACATATATTTAGTGGCTTCAATATAAGAAACACCCAAGGAGCTTCCCAAATAGGTGCAAGGAAAATGGGCACTGGACCTAAAGGGAGAGGTTAGGAGACATGAGCTATAGCTTGGTCAGGGAAGTGGTTCTTGACCAGATTTGTGGAGGTAGGTATGCAGTTTCAAATGAGAGAGATAGCTGAACATCGTGCCACCATTGAGGGGAAGCTGGTGGGATTCAGAGAAGCCTGTTGTGCGAAGAATGGAGCAATTGGGAGGAGATGGAGGGCTGGAGGAAATTGTAGACCGGAACAAATACAAGAATATGTAAGCTGATTAGAGACCAGGCTTTGTGTTTTTCTGCATAGTCACTGTGACAAATCGTTAGTGAAGCTGGTGAATGAATAAATGCTGTCATCTAGGTTTGTGCAAATTATAATTTAAATATTTATATGGTGCATGTTCTTTTTATTGGTGGGTTTGGTATTCACTCTTTCCAGTTCTTGCACTTTAAGCAAATAATCTGCTTATCTTTGCTGACATAGGAGTAGGCCATTCAGCCTGTTCTGCCATTCATTTTGATCACAACTCCATCTACCCGCCTTAGTTCCAGAGCCATCAATACCCTTGTTTAACAAAATCTATCAAGCTCAGTTTTGGCATTTTCAGTTAACCCCTAGCCTCAACAGCTTTTTTGGGGGAAGAAAGTTCCAGATTTCATAGTACATAAGAAATAGGAACAGGAGTAGGCCATACGACCCCTCGAGCCTGCTCCGCCATTCAACCCCTCGAGCCTGCTCCGCCATTCAATAAGATCATGGCTGATCTGATCATGGACTCAGCTCCACTTCCCTGCCCGCTCCCCAGAACCCCTTATCCCCTTATCGTTTAAGAAAGTGTCTATTTTTGTTTTAAATTTATTCAATGTCCCAGCTTCCACAGCTCTGAGGCAGTGAATTCCACAGATGTACAACCCTCAGATAAGCAATTCCTCCTCATCTCTGTTTTAAATGGGAGGCCCCTTATTCTAAGATTGTGCCTCCTAGTTCTAGTCTCCCCCATCAGTGGAAACATCCTCTCTGCATCCACCTTGTCGAGCCCCCTCATAATCTTATACATTTCGACAAGATCACCCCTCATTCTTCTGAATTCCAATGAGTCGAGGCCCAACCTTCTCAACCTTTCCTCATAAGTTAACCCCCCTCATCCCCGGAATCAACCTAATGAACCTTCTCTGAACTGCCTCCAAAGCAATTATATCCTTTCTTAAATATGGAAACCAAAACTGTACACAGTATTCCAGGTGTGGCCTCACCATACCTTGTATAGCTGTAGCAAGACTTCCCTGCTTTTATACTCCATCCCCTTTGCAATAAAGGCCAAGATACCATTGACCTTCCTGATCACTTGCTGTACCTGCATACTATCCTTTTGTGTTTCATGCACAAGTTCCCCCAGGTCCTGCTGTACTGCACTTTGTGTGAAGAAGTGCTTTTGGATGTCACCCCTGAATGGCCAATTTTACAGTTCTTGCCCCTTGTTCTGGACTCTCTTACTAGAGGGAAATAGATTATCTCTATTTACCTTATCAAATCCTTTAATCATAAACACCTCAATTAGATCTGTATTCAAGGGAGTGCAAGCCTAATCTTTGCATCCTATCCTCATAATTTCATCCTTTTATTCTGCAGGCCAATATATCCTTCGAGGTGTGATGGCCAGAACTGAATTCAGTGCTGCAAGTGGGGTCTGACCAGGGTCTCGTCCAGCTGTAAATAACATCCTGCCCTCTTCAGATAAAGGCCAACATTCCAATAGTTGTTTAAATTATTTTTTGTACCTGCCCACTTTGTGATTTCTGCACTTGGACCCTTAAATCTCTCTGCTCATCCAGTTTCTAGCTTCTTGCCATTTCAAAAATACTCTGATCTATCTTTTTTGGGTCCTTTCCTGCAATGAATGCCATCTGCCATAATTTTGTCCACTCACTTCCTGGGACTGTTGGTGAGAGATGTCTGTCTGGTCTGAGGACAGTAGTACACAACAGCCACAACGTCCATCTATATCGCAGCTTTAATGTTTTTTTTTTTAAAAAAGTCCCAAGGTGCTTAACAGTAGCATAAGGAAAAGAAAAATGCTGAGCTAAAGAAGAAAATATTGGAAGATGTGACCAAAAGCTTGATTGATGATGTGAGTTTTAAGTGGGTTTCAAAGGAGGGAAAGGTAAATGGAGAGGCAGAAGCGATTAGGGAGGGAATTAGAGTGTGGGACCTCATGGCCTCCAATGGTGGGGCAAGGGGAGGGAGGATGCACAAGGTGCCAAAGTCAGAGGATTGGAGAGTTTTTTTTGCGGAGGAGGTGGAATTAGAGATCGGGAAGGATGAAGCTATGCAGAGATTTAAACACAAGTTTCAGAATTTTAAACTGGTGGCATTGAGGAACTGAAGGTCTTCAAAAACAGGGTGAGCGTGATTTGGTGTGGAGCGGATAGACAGCAGAGTTTCAGATGAGCTGAATTGTACGTGTAATGTCTGTAATCTTGTAATGTTTGTAGCTCCACACTATGGACGTATTGTGTACTGCAATTGCACAGTTAATAATTAAACAGAACCAGGCAGATTTCCGGAGGCTTTTGAGAGAGAGCTGCCTGCTCAGAAAGTGGAAATTCTAACAGAGCGTCGAAGTCGTGCTATAGATGCATGGGACAACACATTGCTCAAAGTTGTCCACACGTGAAGGCAGAGTGTTTCTTCTGCAGAAAGACTGGGCATCTTGCGACGGCATGCCGACTGAAGGGTAAACCAGCTTTCAAAGCTGAGTCCAGCGTTCAAAGCTATGAGTAGAAATCCCAAGAGACTACATAGCATGGAAGAACAACAACAGGACGAGGAGATGTTAGAGTTGCACGTCATCAGGAGCACGAGGTTAGCGGACAGCGATCCGGAAAGCATCAAAATCCTCATGTTGTGGGATTCAAGATACCAATGGAAATAGTACCGGAGTCGCTGAAGCTCGACAAATTGCGCGATTTCCAACTCGAGAAATCCAAGATAGAGCTGCGAGGCTACTCGGGAGAGAAAATTCCTGTGGTAGGTCGTATCACCGTACCAGTGAACTATAAAGATCAATTTCAGAACTTGCCTCTAATAGTCGTGAAAGGAGACAAGCATGCCTTACTAGGAAGAAATTGGTTGAGCTCACCGAAGCTGGATTGGAGTAAGATTTTCTGTGTGGAAGTGAGATTTTCATCAACGGATGAGGTTATCAAGAAGTGTTCTACGAAACGGGCAGTCCGATTCAAGGCGAGTGTCAGGGTACAGAAGGATGCTAGATTGGTTTATTACAAGCCATGTTCCGTACCATATGCACTCAAGGAGAAAGTTGAGCAAGAACTCAAAAGACTAGAGACTGAGAACATTATTTGTAAGATAGATCGATGTAATTGGGCTACATCCATTGTTGTTGTACCTAAGTCCGATGGTAAGGTAAGATTGTGTGGTGATTATAAAGTAACCGTAAACCAGGTTCTAGAGGGTAATGTCCCCAATACATTGCTGAATATAGAAGATTTGTTCACAACACTGACAGGTGGTCAGATCTTCTCAAAACTGGATCTTACGAATGCCTACTTACAGCTTGAAGTAGATGAGGAGTCCAAGTCATGTTTGACTATAAATACTCATCTAGGCCTATATCAATTTAATAGGCTACCGTTTGGAGTGTTTCCGCCCTTGCCATATTCCAAGAGGTGATGAACCAGATTTTGCAAGGTATTAAAGGGGTAGTGTGTTATTTGGATGACATACTAATTTCAGCACCAAATAGGCAAATTCATAATAACATTATTGAATGAAGTCCTCAAATGGCTAGAGAAGCACAGAGTACGAGTGTCTGCTCGTAAGTGAGAGTTATTTAAAAACTCAGTGGAGTACTTAGGGTACAGAGTATACAAAGATGGTTTACATCCAACCATGGAAAAATTGGATGCAATTAGAAATGCACCCACTCCCGGGAATGTCACTGAACTTCGTTCATTCTTGGGTCTTTTGAACTATTATGGGAAGTTCCTACCAAATTTGGCTACAGTATTACATCCACTGAATGAACTTTTGAAAAAACAGGTCCATTGGAAGTGGTCAAAAGAATGTGATACAGCATTCAAGGAATGTAAAAGCAAATTGCTAGAGAGCACCATGTTAGTTCACTATGACCTATATAAGGAGATTAAGCTAGCATGTGATGCCTCTCCGTATGGAGTTGGAACAGTGATCTCTCATGTATCAAGTAGTGGGGAGGAGAGACCAATTGCTTATGCTTCACGCACTCTCGGTGCCAGTGAGAGTAATTATGCGCAAATTGAAAGGGAAGCTTTGGCATTAATTTTTGGGGTCAAGAAGTTTCACAAATACTTGTGTGGTCGTAAGTTTACCATCGTTACGGACCATAAGCATCAAAAGTCCCCAGTTCCAAAATTAGTTGCAGCCTGAATGCAGAAATGGGCTTTGATTTTGTCAACATATACATATGATATTGAATACAGACGATCAGCTGATCACAGTAATGCTGATGCAGTGGTCTTGATTGCCTTCCCCATCACAAGTTACACCCAACATTGATGAACTGCCAGTCACAGCTGAAGAGATTGGTAGAGCAACCAAACGTGACCCAGTGATGTCAAAGGTGTATGAGTATATTGCAAATGGATGGCCAAACCAGGTAACAGACAAAGATACACATCCATTCTTCATTCGTAGGAACGAATTATCGGTTGATAAAGATTTTATCATGTGGGGTGCAAGAGTGGTTATACCAAATAAATTCAGGTCCAAATTATTAGGAGACCTCCATGACCAGCACCTGGGAATGTGCTTGACCAAGAGTTTTGCACGCAGTTATTTATGGTGGCCAGGTCTTGATAAAGATATAGAGAACATCGTGAGTCAGTGTACGACATGTCAATCGGTAAGCAAGCAAGCAACCATCACCAGTACTATTACAGCCATGGAAATGGCCTACCAGGGTGTGGCAAAGGCGACATATTGATTTTGCTGAGTTAGAAGGACAACAATAGTTCATTGTGATAGCCATTCAAAGTGGATTGAGGTGTTTCCAATGTGGAAAATAACAACAAGTAAAACATTGGACATTTTACGAAAATGATTTTCTTCATTTGGCCTCCCTGAAGAAATTGTTTTGGATAATGGACCACAATTTCATTCAGAAGAATTTGCACAATTCACGAGCAAAAATGGTGTGAAACATACCAAGGTTCCACCATACCATCCTGCTTCGAATGGTGCAGCAGAGCGCACTGTGCAAATTGTAAAACGTGCCCTCATAAAACAAATGTTAGATCCAAATGCAAGGAAACGACAGTTGTCATTGGATCACAAATTGGCTAATTTTTTGATTGCATATCGAAATACTCCTCATACAATTACTGGTAGAACACCAGCAGAGTTGTTTCTCAAACGACAGCCACGAACCAGATTCTCGTTGTTAAAATTAAATTTGGCACAGTCCGTAGAAGAGACACAATTAAGACAGAGAGAATCATGATAGAGGTAGAGTAAAAGAGAGAAGTGTGAAATTAAGAGGGAGAAGGTGAGAGTGAAGAACCATCACCATAAATGGTTAAAGTGGTTACCAGGAAGAGTGGCGAAGATATGTGGTCCTCGCACATATTTGATATAGATGTTTGATAATGGACATGTTAGGTTTGTTCATATTGATATTTTACCTACAGACATGGAAGGAGTTGAAGGTGGGAATGATTCAATTATTTCTGACTCATCAGATAGTTTTGATACACTAGTAGCAAATCCTAAATCCAAAGTACTGGAAACAAATCCAGGAGAGAATCAGAATGAAAGTCTGAGTCCGAGTCAGGAAAGAGCTTGAAGTTAGTGAGTTCAAATGAAAATCAAGGAAATTCCGTGGAGGAAAATGAGCCTCGAATGAATTTAGATTCGACACCATGTTTGTAAGGTTCTGTTCGAGAGCGAAGGTATCCTCTTCGAAACAGAAAACAAGTGGTAAAGTTAAATTTGTAAATATGGAAAAAAAAATATATCCTGTGTTATGTATAAAAATGAAAGTTATGTATGATGTTTGTTATAATAAGGCTTCTTCATTAAGGAGGGAGAAGTGTAATGTCTGTAAGCTTGTAATGTTTGTAGCTCCACACTATGGGCCCAAGTTTCCACACGATAAAAAACGGGCGCCCCTCCGAGCTGGGCGCCCGTTTTTCGCGCCGGAAAAAAAACGCGCGATTCTGGAGCGCCCTGCAGCTCCATGTCTGCTTGGCGTGGCGCCTAGGGGGGCGGAGCCTACACTCGCACCGATTTTGTAAGTGGGAGGGGGCGGGTACCATTTAAATTAGTTTTTTTCCTGCCGTCAACGCTGCGCGTGCGCGTTGGAGCGTTCGCGCACGCGCAGTGTGAAGGAAACATTGGCACTCGGCCATTTTTGTAGTTCTTTGTAGTTGTTTAATTTTTGAACATTTTTTAATAAAAGCACATTGCCATCAGCACTGAGGCTTCCTGCAGCAGTGAGAAGGCTGCAGGAAGCCTCAAAGTTGAGGCAGCCGTCCCGTCCCCATCCCCCCCGCGGGAACGAACGGCTGCTTCCCCCCCCCCCCCCCCCCGCGGGAACGAACGGCTGCCTCCTTTTCCCCCTCCCCTCCCCCCCCCCCCAGCCCCGCAGCATTCTCCCTGGCTGAAGCACTTTCACAAAGGTAGGAAGATGGTTTATTTAATCTTTTCTTTGCTTATAAATTTTTATTCAGGTTGGATTTATTTGTATAAGTATAAATAAGGATTTATTATAGAATTTAATGACTTCCCTTCCCCCCCCCCCCACCTCGTTCTGGACGCCTAATTTGTAACCTGCGCCTGATTTTTTAATGTGTAGACAAGGTTTTTTCAGTTCTACAAAAATCTTCACTTGCTCCATTCTAAGTTAGTTTGGAATACGTTTTCACTGTGGAAACTTTGAAATCAGGCGTCAGTGGCCGGACACGCCCCCTTTTGAAGAAAAAATTCTGTTCCAAAGTGGAACTGTTCTACCTGACTAGAACTGCAGGAAAAAAAAATGTGGAGAATTGCGATTTCTAAGATAGTCCGTTCTCCACCAGTTACTCCTAAAAATCAGGCGCAAATCATGTGGAAACTTGGGCCCTATGAATGTGGACGTATTGTGTACTGCAATTGCACAGTTAATAATTAAACAGAACCAGGCAGATTTCCGGAGGCTTCCGAGAGAGAGCTGCCTGCCATGTTGGAAGCTGTGTGTGCTTGTGCTGTGAATATATCACAGTACGGAGGACAAAGAATGGGAAACCAGCCAGGAGAGCTTTGGAATAGTCGAAACCGAAAATGCTGGAAACATTCAGCATGTCGGGCATGCAGCATCCATGGACGCTTCAGATCCGAGACCCTTCATCAGGACTGGAAAAGTTAGAGATGTAACAAATTTTAGGTAGGAAAAGGGGGAGGGGAGGAAGGAACCAATGGGCAGTCTGTGTTAGGGTGGAAGGCAGGAGTGATGCAGTGTTGCAAATGGGGATGAATCGTAAGCAGCTGCAACCTGAAACAATCGGGGCAGAAGTTATAGTCTGAAATTATTGAACTCTATGTTGAGTCCAGAAGGCTGTAAAATGGCGAATCGAAAGATGAGGTGCTGTTCCTTGAGCTTACGTTGAGCTTACGTTGAGCTTCGTTGGAACAGTGAAGGAGGCCGAGGACGGAGAGATCAGAGTGGGAGTGGAGCAGAGGGGTCACCTTTACGGACTAAACAGAGGTGTTCCGCAAGGTGGTCACCCAATCTGCGCTTGGTCTCCTCAATATAGAGGAGACTGCTTCGTGATCACCTATACTACAGTATACTAAATTCCAAGAAGTACAAGTTAATTGCTGTTTCACCTGGAAGGAATATTTGGGGGTCCGGATGGTGGGAAGGGAGGAGGTAAAAGGGCAGGTGTTGCATCTCCTGCACTTGCACGGGAAGGTGCTGAGGGGAGGGGCTGATGGGGGTGATTTAAGATGTGGACCAGCGCGTCGTGGAGAGAGTGGTCCCTTCAGAATGCTGAAAGGAGGGGAAGGGAAGATGTGTTTGGTGGTGGGATCACGCTGGAGATGGCGGATGATCCGTTGAATGTGCAGATTGGTAGGGTGCAAGGTGAGGACAAGGGGAAGGAGGGGAAGGGGTGAGAGCAGAAATGCAGGAAATGGGACAGACACGATAGAAGGCCATGTCAACCACAGTAGAGGGGAATTCTCGGTTGAGGAAAAAGGAACACATAGCGGAAGCACTAGTCGAGTCTGGAAATGACCAAAGGCATGGATGAGTGCTTCACTGACCTATGGGCTGCAGAAGGGATGGGAGATGTTAAGAGATGGAAGTCGTCAGTCTTTCCGATTGAGAAGATATGGGGTTGAATAAGACGCCGAGGTTGCAAACGGCCTGAGTGGCCAGGGAGGGGAATGGAATCGTTGGCAAGAATACAAAGATTGTGGTAGGGGCAAGAGATGTTGGATTTGGTCTTAGCAATGTTTAACTGGAGGAAATTGAGCTCATTCAAGACTAGATGTCGGATGAGCAGTCTGACGATTGGGGGTCCAAGGATAGATTCTTGGAACTTTGGAGGTAAGCTAGGAGACGGGCAGCAGCCATGGCTGCTGTTACTTTGGTTACAATCAGATGGGTGAGAATGGTACTAAGCAAGTGTCATGCTACTGGGCTGGTCAATGGAGGAGAGGTACTGAAGGAGACTGGTGTAATTGACTAACCGTTTCAAAGGCTGCAGAGAGGACGAGGAATAATAATGCACAATGGTCACATAGGATGGCACATCATTTGGTGAAGGTTATTTTGGTGCTATGGCTGGGATGGAAACCTGATTTTTGAAATTTAAGCATGGAGTTTTTCGGAAATGAATTTGGGATGTGCCAACAAGTTCATGGATTTTGGAGTGAAAGGGGAGATTGGACAGTAGTTTACAAGGACAAAGGGGTCAATGTTTTATTTTGAGGAGGCAGTTAATGATTTTAAAAGGGAGGGGTTCAGTAGCTGAGGAGTGGGGACCTTTACAATGTCAGCTAGTATGTGGGCCAGGAAAAGAAGTTGGGTGGAAAAGGTGGGAAAAATACAATTATAAGTAGATGGCAACAGTCTGTACGCATGGAGAGAGTAAATAACACCCATAAAATAAACATGGTGTCAGCAGGTCAGGAAGTGTGCTCTTAACTACTGCATTTACAAATATTGTATATATCCAAATGAAGAAAACTTCACTCTCAAAGCATCCTATCCTTTATAAAAGTTGTTCATTCTTTCAGTCAATTCTGAAAATGTTTTCAATTTTATAAGGCTCAATGGCAGCAATGTTTTGCAGGAGGCACAAACAAATGTCTGTTGGCTAAGAGTTTGGAATCTAATGCTTAAATAAGGCAACCGAAAGGAAGCAATGACGTTAGCTTTTTTCTAAGATGCTCAGTTTACTGTATATAATAGTATTTAATGGGCATTC
The DNA here is from genome assembly GCF_044704955.1 of Pristiophorus japonicus. Lineage (NCBI taxonomy): Eukaryota > Metazoa > Chordata > Chondrichthyes > Pristiophoridae > Pristiophorus > Pristiophorus japonicus. The sequence continues at coordinate 42,126,618 of NC_091996.1, forward strand.
TGCTTCTTTCACCAAAGAAAAGATTGTTGAAACTAGTTAATGAGGCAGATTCTTCTTCTGACCCATTGCTTGTACATTCGAACATAATGAAATGAATTGAGTGTCGCCTACTTGGTTTCAAAAGTGGACTAAATCAATTTCTCTTATTTGGCATTAAGGGAAGTGCTATGTGCATTATCTGCAACAGTTATCAAGTGTGCAGTCAGAGTATGTTTGGAAGTTTAGTCTTCATAGGATGTTCTCGACTTGCTCTATTTTAGGTTGCACTTAGAGTAGCCAACAATCAATGACAGAAGTTTGCTCAAACTGCAGGCCACAAAGTGCACATTGAATACTTGTCAGTCTGCCAGGTCATGGACTTTTGTTAAGTGCGTTGCAAATTTAACAATAATGGGTGTGTGATTTGATAAGGAAACCAGTAAATGGATCAGAAGCAATATTACAGAAGAGGTGTGGCTTTACCGCTATAGTATGAAACACATGAATTTAGTGTATCTGGCAATATTCTAAGCAATTGAATTATGTATTGCACAACCGAAGAATGGGTGTGTTGATGATGGATGCCTGCACAAGCTCTGTCTTCCCCAACAAATTAAATTCAGTACCACCACCTTTATCCGCAAATCCTCCATAATGCTCCCCACTCTACTGTACAACCTTTCCCAGCCTTGAGGAGGTAACAAGGATGGTCGATGAGGGGAGTGTGTTTGGTGCAGTGTACATGGATTTTAGCAAAGCTTTTGATAAGGTCCCACGTGGCAGACTGGTCACAAAAGTAAAAGCCCATTGAATCCATGGCAGAATGGCAAGTTGGATCCAAAATTGGCTCAGTGTCAGGAAGTAAAGGGTAATGGCTGATGGGTGTTTTTGTGGCCAGAAGGCTGTTTCCAGTGGGGCTCAGTACTAGGGGCCAGAAATTCACCACTAACGATAATAGAGCTAAAAGGTATTTTTGGAACTAAATAAATTTAAGGCCGTTTTGCTACTTTCGCCAGTGATATAACCCCATCCTTAAAAAAAAATAAGGGCCGTTTTTTTGAGAACAGTGTTTTTGTAACGTCACTCGGGGTTAAACCCAACGATAATGCTGTTTTTGCGAGTTTTCCCAATAAGGATATTTTTAAGGATAGTGCTAAATACCGTTTTTAAAAAGCTTGCCGTACCTAGTCGAGTCCGATCGAAATCGGAGTCAACGGCGCCATCTTGGAAAACGGAACTGAGTTAAAGCTTTTGAAGGAAAGGCTGCATTTACAGATTGAGCTTTTTGAGAGTTTATAATTCGTTTTTTAAGGACATTTAAAGAATAGGGGCTATTCTAACTGTCATATGTGGTGTGTGCTTTTGCTCTCCTGGTTTGTCATCGAAGAAGGCTTATTTGGCAGCATTATCTGCGTAATCAGAGATTGCAGACTTATGGGGAGGAGGACTTACCCTGAACGAGTTTACAGGGAGAGGCGCTCATACCTGCACGTGACTGAGGCACAGTGCGTTCGAAGTCTGCGCTTTCAAAAAGAGGTGGTCGCAGAGATATGCCAGCTCATAAAGGCAGACGGACAATCTAGAAGCGGGAGGGGGACTGCGCTGTCTGTCGAGGTCAAGATAACTGGTACTTGTCTTCTATGCCTCTGGCTCTTTTCAGGCATCAACTGGGGACATATGCTGCATCTCGCAGCATACTACACATAGCTGCATTCGCCAGGTGACACAGGCACTGTGTGCGGGTAAGATCACCGTGGATCGGTCTCCCACTACATGCCCATGTTTCAATCTCTTAACACAGTCAGGGGACATGCAACGCAACTACACAGTGTGCACCGGTTCACTAAAAGCTCTTCATGACCACAGGTGAGCATGGAGATCCCCAAAGTTTCTTTGACTCTGATTTCACAGTTGCTGTGTAAAACAGTACTCACATTTATTTCTGGTTTGGCAGATCATCAAACATTCAAAAAGGTTATTTTGAATTCCTCTCCCAGCGCCACCCAAAAAAAAATCCTAGTGCATTTGTTAGTGCATTTCTGCACTCTCTGCAGTGGAGGAATGTGACACTTCTTCAATTTTTACCTCAGTTCCTTGATAACCTGCCAAACCAGAAGGAAATGTGAGTAACATTTTATACAACTGTGAAGTCCGAGTCAGGGAAAATTTGGGGATCTCCATGGTCACTGGTGGCCATGGATGGCGTTTAGTGAACCCGTGCACATCATGTAGTCTCCTGAGAATGCCTGTTCCATAGATTGACCCACTCGCTCACCAGAATATTGTTTCCGCAGATTAGTTTTGAATTTATCCCCCTTCAAGTGCAGACTGTCCTCTGTTACTGTTCTGGACAAGGTGAAATAGAAACATGGAAAATAGGTGCACGAGTAGGCCATTCGGCCCTTCGAGCCTGCACCGCCATTCAATGAGTTCATGGCTGAACATGCAACTCCAGTACCCCATTCCTGCTTTCTCGCCATACCCCTTGATCCTCCTAGTAGTAAGGACTACATCTAACTCCTTTTTGAATATATTTAGTGAATTCGCCTCAACAACTTTCTGTGGGAGAGAATTCCACAGGTTCACCACTCTCTGGGTGAGGAAGTTTCTCCTCATCTCGGTCCTAAATGGCTTACCCCTTATCCTTCGACTGTGACCCCTGGTTCTGGTCTTCCCCAACATCGGGAACATTCTTCCTGCATCTAACCTGTCTAAACCCATCAGAATTTTAAATGTTTCTATGAGATCCCCTCTCATTCTTCTGAACTCCAGTGAATACAAGCCCAGTTGATCCAGAAATAGCTTGTCATGGTCCACATTATCTAGTCCCTTTTAGAATGCTAAACATAGTGATTATCACTCAACCTTCGAGTAAGCACTTGCTCAATGGATAAGCTAAAATCATAAAATAATCTCGTGATCCCTTCCAGCAGATACCAAATTACTACCTTTGCGGTGCAGTCAACGGTTTTTTCAATTATTGCTGGTCATCGCCTGAACAGTCTATTTGAAGAAAAAATAATCCACCACCACAGGCACCCAAAGCTGAGGTTCATACTGAAATGCAAGCTGTCAAAAAAATTGAATTTTCATTCATCTCAAACCATTCTCTGATGCTACTCCTGTCCAGCGGGTGCAATTAACAACCATCTCCCCACTCCGTTGCAGCAATACAACAAATCATTTTGCCGATGTCTTTTTGCAACTCTAGTGGGGGCATCTGGGCATGAGTGAAAACTAAGTCATATTAAAGCATGAACCGATGCTTTCTGTTCATGTTTTAGATGTCTTTGTTATTTGTTCCAGTTTTCGTGCTACACTTGAATTGTTGAATTTTTGCTATCTCAGGTTATGAATCATGTTTAACATTCAACAATATTTACAAACCTTTTAGGGTTGTTTAATACATCTCTATTTAAAATGACATGTTTGTTAAAACCCAAATATTACGTGTTTAAAACCATGAAGGGTTTAGATAGAATAAGTAGAGAAACTGTTTCCAATGCTGAAGGTTCGCTAACGAGCGGACACAGATTTAAGGTGATTGGCAAAAGAACCAGAGATGACATGAGGAAAAACTTTCTTGCGCAATGAGTAATTAGGATTTAGAATGCACTGCTTGATAGGGTAATGAATACAGATTCAATAGTAGCCTTCAAGAGAATTGGATAAATACCTGGAAGGATAAAAAATTGCAGGGATATGGGGAAAGAGCGGGGGAGTGGCACAGGCTCGGTGGGCCGAATGACCGCCTCCTGTGCTGTGGTATTCTGATTCCACAGTTAATTTTCCTGAATCTCTTTAAAAAGACTTTACGTTTCTTTATTGTTATGTAGCAATACAGGGTAAGCAGACTTCCCCCCCCCCCCCCCCCCCAAATAAGAACTTGCAACATAATCATGTTTACTTGGATTTAAATGGTGCTGTACATCTTTTATTTATATATTTTATTTTTCTATGAGTTCTGATGCTCCTCCTGTCTAGCTGTCATTGGACTTTGAGTCCTGTAGGAAAACCCTTAGAAATCCAATACTGTCTTATATTTTGGTCTGGGGCATTAAGTCCAGGAAACCCCATTGCCTAATTTTCTAAATTAAGCTGCTGTTACCTTTCTGGCAGCAAGAGGATTTAAATTCTAAAGACAGTAATTTCACAACATGATCAGTAGCTTATAATTTTAGTGTTCCGCTGAATTTAGCCTTTGTACTTACTGAGGGGGGAGGAAGAATTACCTCTTTTGAAAGGCCACTGTAACTTTTATCATATGAAATACCATCATTGTCAGTTTTGGCATGCGGCTTGAAGTTTTAGTTTGTAAGGATATTTGGAATTCTTTCCACTAATTAACTTTATTTTTTTCTCTATCAGAAACCGGTCTAGTCAACAACAACAATTGAGCTTGTGACATTTTTATTTTCTACACCAGTTATCTTGGTGGCCTTTCTTCGTGTGGGTGCCAATTTACTCATGGATGACATACTAAACCTAATGACAACTGTCCAAACTCATTTCATGTATACTACTGAAAGGAAGGGAAATGCTTCCCATCACGTCAGTCTGAGATGGATTTGGACTCTGGTTTCAGAGCTGAAAGATCAGCTGTGAAGCATTGCACTACACTTTCATAAAATTAGTAAGACTTGAATGTTAGGTCACTTTTACTGTTTGTTACTTTGGGAATAGTTTCCACATTATAACAATGACTATATGACTATATTCCAAAAAGTACTTCATTGGTTGTAAAGCGCTTTGGGATGTCCTGAAGGAGCTATATAAATGCAAGACTTTAAAATATCTTTGTCGGAAAACTACCTGCAATTTTTATTTGGGGACGGGGAGGCAAGTGTTTATCCCTTCCCCAAATGTCGAGGTCGCTCACCCTGCTGTGTATGTTCAAGAACCTCCAGCAGACAAATATTTTCTAGAGACACATGTACCCAGCTAGTGTGTAACCACAGTTAGGAGTTAAAATGGTAGTACGTTCAATTCCTTTTCTTCGTAAGCTACACACACGCACACCCCTTGGGTCCAGATAGATGACTTGTTCCAGACTTCTGCTATTGTAAGCTATAAGCTACGCAGGAGTGTGCAGAATGGTCTGGCTGATTTTCTATTAAATAGGTTCCTGCCCTTTGCTCAGCAACACCTGTAAGTGTGGTGGAAATTGACACCTCCGTGTCGTCATGGATATGCACTTGTACTTTCTGCGGTAACACTTAGTGTTGAAATGTGTCAATTTTAACACATTTAAGGTGACCCAATGCTGTACCACAAGAGGAGTCCAATAGCACCAACTCTGGATGAAGCATCATGCAAACAATGGTACGTGGCTTGCGCCTAGACCTGTTCTTGTATTTCCTGACAATGATACAAGCACAATTTGTCTGTTCTGAGGTATGTGACCTGGTTCGTGCCACCTGACTGCTTACTTATTGTGACTGTTCACCAGCCAAAGAAAGGAATGGTGGTAAATGACCTGCATTGATGATGACTACATCCAATACATATTAGCCCCAGCTATTATATTATGCAAGTGAAGCCAGAGTCCTGTTTTTGGATACTATGGGCTCAATTTTCCCCGAGCCTGTTTTCTGGCCTGAGTTGCGCTGCTTAATTAGGTAAATAGATGCTCCAGAAAAAAAATCTCCGAAGTTTCCCCGATGTTTGGCCTCTAATCTGCAGTCGTGTGGCGTGGCCAGTCGCCTCGGGGAGTGGAGCCTGTGGTCTGCACTGGAAAAAGGAGCAGGGCCTTCTGCGCATGTGTGGTGGAAAAAACTGACATTCTTGATATCGCTGAAATGGCCGCACATGCGCAGTAGAGGTTCGAGTGAGGTGCCTTCCTGGTTAGCTGCGGTGAGTACCCTCCCTGAGCGGTGCCTTCCCGCCACTCTCTGGCCCCCCATTTGGTGCTGACCAGCTTGCTCCCTTCACCCCGAGCCTCTCTGGTGCCTTCCCGCCGCTCTGTGGCCCCCGATTTCGTGCTGGTCCAGGTCTACTGCACTTCCTTCCCCTAGCCCAGGCCGAATGGCCTCCAATGTACTTACCTGCGCCGATTTTTTTTTAACTCTCCGCCAGGGTTTTCTCGAGAGGCCACATATGCTGGCCTAAGTAGAAATGGAGTAACTATTAGCTGGTCAAAGTTGCCTAAATGGCCAGAATTGGCTAGGTGGCTGGTAATGCCCCCTTTTGAGGGGGAAAAAAAAACTTGCCTAAAAAAACGTAACTAACTGAGTTACACTGGTGCAAATTGATTGGGGAAACTGGGGATTTTTAAATTAGGCCAGAAAAAGCAGCCTACTCCCAAAAAAAGCGCAAATACTGGGGAAAATATGAGGAAGTAAAATTGGGATGTTGATTCTCGGGGAAATACTGCACTCCTTTACATGATCAGTGTGACGCTGATTATCTAACTTTGACAACCAGCTTGCTAATATAGCAGCAACAGCACAACCTCCCCCTCCCCCACCTTCCTTGGCAGCTTCATTTGTAATCTAATATAAGTTGTAGCAAAGATTCTGTCATGAGCTTCTAATATTGGCTGTGTCATCTTGGAAATTTAGTAACATAGGTTTGTTGCGCCCTCCTTAGTTAGAGACAATAGGTACGTGTGTACCATAGGCAGTGCCCCTGTACCTTCTGACAATGACCTAGGCACAGATGTGGGTGTTGGTTAACTCTACCCGCTCAACTGAGAAGTGGTATGAGCATAAGGAAGGCATAGAGGGAAAAATAAAAAAGATAAATAAGAAACCTAGTTAAGAGCCAGCTAGTATGAGTATACCACTGTTCTGTACATCAGTGATTATCATTGACATGGTCTTGATGACAAAGCAAGTTTGCATTTGTCATCTGTCTTCCTTTCCAGTTTGTTGATTGGTATTGATCAAAAAATAAAATCTAATTTAGTCTGCATTGGCCTATCAGTTGTTTGCTTTGTCTGAAGGAAAACTTATCTTGAGGTGATTTTGCTTTGATTTTGTGTCTTTTAAAGGTAAAATTGCTGAAATTTAAAGCGGGGAACAACACCGGGCTGTGGGTAGCGTAATCCAGTGGGATGACTTTTGAATTGCTCTTGCAAAGAGCAGACACAGACTTGATGGGACTAATGGCCTCTTTCTGTGCTGTAAGTTTGTATAACACAATGGTTCTTTTTGTACTTGAACATTTTTTTATTGTATTATGTGTGATGGTTTATTTAAGCTTAAAAGGCAACTTGATTACAAACTGGTTAAAACTAGATTTATACCTTGGTGATCCAGAGCTCCGGTATTGATCAGCCATGATCATATTGAATGGCTGTGCAGGCTCGAATGGCCTGCTCCTGCACCTATTTTCTATGTTTCTATGTATCTCAACAGTTACAAAGCAACCATGATGAAGTCACTTTTGCAGGGTTTGGTTTAATTAATTTTATTTTTTCATAAAATAGTAGTAGCATTATTTACACTGTAAAATCACATTTATTTCAGATCTGAGTAGCATAATTTCTTATACCAGGTCAATTTTAGTCGGCTGAAGCAGGTATCTTATAATCAACTCTCTGCTCGTGTTGCTCTGTGACCTTCTGCTCAGAGCTGCATGAAAACAAGCCAAGGTTATTTGCCTTTTGTTTGAGCTAATACCCTGTTCCTGTGGTGGAGCCATTGAGCTTCTGTTGTGGGGGATTTCCCTGCTGTTGCACACATACTGTATGTGTTTCCAATTTGATACTGATTAAAAACTGGGTAGTATAACACTGCGGTTTTACTCCCATTTCTCTCATGTTCAGCCACAAAGGTTACTCCCAAAAGCTTGCTGTAGCTTCCTACAAACCAGAGTGCGTCTTTCTACACTCAATATCTGATGATGTAGTGAGCTTGGGGAAGAACAGAAATCCTTGTTGCTGTACTTAGTTGACTGGTTATGTCCTGAACCCTCTTATAATTTAGATTGCTGTAAGTAGAAGAATAAATATTTATTGGACTATGGTTTAAATTATAAATTGCAAATGTTAAAACTAACAGATAAGTAGCAGTGAAGATGGTACAGCAGATTCTAACAGTTTGGAGTGTACCTCCTTCTCTTCAAAACAAAATAATGAAGAGAGTGACATCTTGTTAAAAGTTGTCTTAGTATTGGACCCGAGATGGTGAGTCCTAATAACTTAATGAAGTTCTTTAATTTCTCTCCTGTGTTTTTCTTTTTTAATGCAATACTTTTGGGGTTAAAACCAGGTTCACTTAAAGGAACCCCACTGACCGCCACCACGAGTGATCTTGTGAGGGCATTGGTGGTCTCGCCCAATGAAACAACCTGATTAACTTCTGCTGAGGGCTGCCTCTCAGGAGAGACTGGTCGGCTTCTTCTTCCCCTCGCCGTGGGTCTGCCTAGTGGCACCCCTCCAGTGCGAGACGGTGTGCCAAGATACATTTCCCGACTGCCACTCGGACCCGTGATCTCGGAAGGTGTGAACCCATGGAAGGTTGCCGAGGAGCTAATGGAAGGTTCTGGCAGTGTGATGCCATGTCATATGTCCTGATCCATATTGCGGTCAGCATTCTCCTGAGCGCACACTTCCATGGACCCCTCCTCTTTCCACCCACCCCGCTCCCCCCCCTCCCCCACCACCCGCCTTGGTCTGGAACGCATGCATCTGGATTCTCAGGATCTTGAGTGTCGTTGTCTTCTGCAAAAGACAACACAACAGTCAAATGGTTAGCAGCACGGGAGGGGGCAGGATGGGTGGCATGAGTAGTCTCACGCGTAGCAAGCCAGTCAGCAGGTTGATTTGAAGGGCGACTATGCATTTTAATGACTCACCCTCACCCTCACCCTCCGTGTGGGTCCAGCTTGTGCAGAGCTGATTCTTTTTCTGCCGGTGCGAGTCAGCAAGGCAGCAACCCTCTGATCCAGGGGTGACAGTTGGTGCAGATTTGGCGGACCTCCTCCTGTTCTAGTTCTCTCCCTCTTGTGGGCCAATTTCTTCTGCAAAGATGAAAATATTAATTGTCAGACATGGTGCACTTCTGATGGGTGGGACACATACAGGTGCTCACATTTTTCACTGCAATTCAATTTAAAGATAAAGATATCACTTACACTCACTACTTGACCAACGTCCTGCCATTTCTTCTTGCACTGGCTTCCAGATCTTGCGGTGTTGACCCCAGCGGAGAATTCTTCTGCAACGAGATTCCATCTTTTTCTCTTCCTTGGGGGAGACCTTTGACGGACCACTCTTGCTGATATCCAGCTCCAGCCATTTCTCCTCAATTACAGTCACTAATTTCTCCACTTCATGGAGGAAATTCTTGGTTCTTCTTGCATGCTCTTGCGCCATTCGTCTATTAGACTCAAACGCAGGTAATGTTCAAAGATCACACTTACACCTCTCTTGCACCTATCCAGCACTCCTTTCCACTTCCCTCAGCCACACAAAAATCAATATTCAGACCTCATCTTTATATATGCTCCATAACCAATTATTCTGAGGATGCTCTACCTTTAATTGGCCGATTGCCAAGCTTCCTGTTACGCTGCGCATGCGCGCAAACTGAACCGTCTCCGCACGCTTAAACGGTCATGTGTGCCCCTGCCGGCACTACACAACATGCTGGGTCCAAGCTCCGCCCCCCTGCCGGCCACGCTAAACTCCACCCCCACCCCCCACCCCCCCCCCCCCCACCCTGGCTCTGCTGCGCGGTGCCGATGGATCCGGACAACGAGGGAGTGGCCAAATTCACAGGCAGATTTTTGGTGCTTTTTTCCCTCCAGGGAAGTTGGCGCACCACATCGAAATATGCCGCTCTAAGCGGCTGGGGAAATTTGAGGCCGATGTCCTCAAGTATGTAGTGGCCTTGAACCCACAACCTTTTGACTTGAATATCAAATATTTTGAGCATGCTTTCAGATGAATTGTCAACTCCTTTTTCCTAAATCAAAAAGCTTTTCAGGTGCAACCCCATGGTATCGCTTGGAAATAAAGTGACTTGAAGAAACTAAGCAAATCAAATGAATTTGGAAGAGTAAGTTAATGTATTCTACCAGCTGTCGTCTTGGCAATGGAAAATGGTGGTCTTGGTAACTCTTCGGTTTACTCTTTGATGTATGAATCATGGAAAGTTTCACCATTGCTCCTTCCTGTTTTTCAGATCTGATAGGTTTATGAGAGGGCAAATGCTGCATTTTATATGCAACTTCAGACTAGTTCATTTGATCAGAAATTTCAAATGTACTGTTTTCATCAAGACAGACTTTGTATTAAAGGTTGATAGCTGATGTGATTTGTCAGCATTAATGTAGCCCCCTTATTTTGGCATGTGATTTTTTTAAATTAAAGTTGTTTACTTCTGCAAAGCCAAGGCAAAAAACTGCTCAGCGGTGTTTTGGATCTCTGCAAACATTTTGAAATTTGTTTTTCATCATTTGGGAGTTGCACTGTGAGGCTTCGGTTGATTGCGTTTGCTCCTGTTAATCTACAGCTTTTACATCAGTCTGATACTTAAAATATATTACATTTATGCAAAAATGGTAACGTAGCTGATGGGTTAATCTTTCAGCTGATCAGAGGTTTTTGGTCTTGCTATTAATGCCATTAAAGTTAAAGACTTGATGCTGAATTTATAATATTGCATTATGGTCATAATGTGCTATTGGTCAAAGGAAACTGAAGTACTATTAATTGATGGAGCATTGGCTAGACCTTGAGGTATTTTGTGTCAGTTATGAGTTAACTCTCTTGTAGTGTTGTGAATTTTTTTCAGTACTGTGACAAATCCTTGATTTGAGTTATTTATAGGCGACTGTCATCATTTAGGCATTAGAGTATGACATCGCTGTAAAGTTAATCTATTTCTCTTGCATCAACTTTCCCGGCATGCTGTGATTTAAATGGTTTTTGGATCACGTAACCAGCATCCTGCCTGTTATATAATTTAAGATGAACCGAATAATCATCATAGGCAGTCCCTCGAAATCGAGGAAGACTTGCTTCCACGCCAAAAGTAAGTTCTCGGGTGACTGTACAGTCCAGTACGGGAATTACAGTCTCTGTCACAGGTGGGACAAACTGTCGTTGAAGGAAAAGGTGGGTGGGGAATCTGGTTTGCCGCACGCTCCTTGCAATGCCTGTGCTTGTCCTCCGCATGCTCTTGACGACGAGACCCGAGGTGCTCAGCGCCCTCTCTGATGCTCTTCCTTCACTTAGGGCGGTCTTGGGCCAGGGATTCCCAGGTGCCGGTGGGGATGTTGCACTTTATCAAGGAGACTTTAAGGTTGTCCTTGAAATGTTTCCTCTGCCCACCTGCGGCTCGCCTGCCATGTAGGAGTTCCGAGTGGAGCGCTTGCTTTGGGAGTCTTGTGTCGGGCAATCAGACAATGTGGCCCACCTAACGGAGCTGGTCGAGTGTGGTCAGTTCTTTAATGCTGGGGATGTTGGCCTGATCGAGAACACCGATGTTGGTGCGTCTATCCTCTCAGTGGATTTTCAGGAACTTACGGAGGCACCGAATAAAGCCATGCGCTTGCCATATGAGTGCATGTCAATGTTTTAAAAAAAATCTTTGGCCTGTTTTTGTGGTTGTGCAGAAAAGATACTGGAAAATTCACCCAAAAAATGCTTGCTGTGGGAGGATTTGAGGCAATTGAATTTATGGCCGCCATAAGCCTTGTCCCTTCTGCTGATGAACCCCCTCCCACCATATAGGTAAGACAGTTTTACCACGATACAGGCGAGAGACTTTGAGAAGTGGCACTCTTACAGCAGAAATATTGGTTGGCACAGCATTTATTGTTGAACCCAGAATAAGTTTGATATGTTCACAGAATTCTCCATTCTGGGGGCTGCCATTTTGTTACTCCTGACCACACATTTTTGCTAAGATATGGATCATCAGTGCATGGGCATTGGATTTCCAATCTGTGGTCTTCTACATGTCGAATATCTGGAAACTGAACTGCAGTAACTCAGCATATACCTTTTTTTCAAACCTGAATCAGAGTAATTTTTTACACCTGTATGAAAGGCTAGCAAACAGAACATATCATTCTGCTCCAAGGGTTGCAATTTAAACAAAGCATCTATTTTCCCCCAGATTATTCAATGCACCCAACCCACTGAGGGTTTTTTAAAAATGGAAATGTATATTTCCAAATGGAAAGATTGTTTACAGACACACAAGATGTTGCAGAATTCACTTTCTATGATTTACATCACTGACTATCAGAAATGATGACTCTGCCTTTGGAGCAACCCATCCATACAATAGCATATAACTTCCTCATTGCATGGCTTAGGTTTGTGTAAATTCAGGAAGAACTTTGTGGAAAAACAAATTAAAAGTTCTATCAGTGCCTCAAGGCAGTTCTTGTAAACAGGCACTTGTTTATTGATGACCGCTCTCGTCAGTAAATGAGTGTGAATGCCCATTCAGAATATAAAGTATACTCTGATCAATCAAATTCATTCTCTCTCTCTCTCTCTGTTGGAGTCAATTTAAACAAATTTGCTACAATGACTTATTGCTAGTAGATTCTGGAGAATTTCTCTGCCCAGAATAATTTAAATCCAGGCATGAGTAAAACTGCACAAGTGTTTCTCCTGGTGGGGGGGGGGAGTGAATTGTTTTTTGGATGGTTCCATGTATTTCTCAAGCTCGACATTATTTAGCAAGGCAGACTTAACACTGAAATGAGGACCACATCCCATTGCTTCTAAAAGCAGATTTGTATTAATAGCGATGCGAGAGGCAGGTGAGAACTACCCCGCTGCTGATAGCACATTAATACTGTAGTGTAAGGGGGGGGGGTTCCATGTCTTTGCTGCCCAGCTTTGAGTGCAAGTTGGTGATACAAGAAATTGGACTGGTGAAAGAGTCGGAGGCTGTTTGTATTGATTGTCTAAGAGCAATTGGCAGCATGTTGGTGTAGTTACAAAGGGGAGAATGGCACTTGGAGGTTTTCTGTTGTCTGATGAATCCCACTCTCTTGGAGCTGGACGAACGATGCAAACTTGCTTTGTAACACACTTGGATCAGCAGCTGACCGAAAGAAACAGTCTTCCAACATTACAGTACAGATACCTCCAACACAGCCAGTATAATTCATTATTGTTTGCAGAATAACATTTGTTGCTCCTGCTTTAGTTCACTTCATATTCTGTCACTTCCTAGGTTTGGTGTGTCATACTTCTAACCTTTATTTACATGCACCCATTTTTCTCTCTCCTAGCTGTGAAAGTGAACTGCAGTGGATCATGTGGTGTTGCCAACAAAGCAAATGACACAGCATGGCAGATGGAGGAGCATTACTTCAGCAGCACGCTTGTTGTTGCAGACAAAGGTAAGAGTTGTCCTCTCTGTCTCAATGAAGTAAAAGGTTTGAGGCAGTGTATTTGACATTTGCTGTGACATGCAAAATGTTCATTGTATTGCCCGTGCATGGATTAACTCCAGACACTGTACTAGTTAGTTTATTTCTGATACTGTTGGGTGTCTAAGTATCTTAATGTCATTGACATGCCCAACTAATGCTGAAAATGTTATGGGAAATTGAAACATTGGGGGGTAGAGGGGAAGAGAGAAAGGTTAGATGGCGTGATGAGATGTGAACTTGAATGCCAATGTTCAGAAATGTGGATTTAGGGCAAGGGAGTTTGAAAACTACATTTGTTTTCAAGGTTGTAAGTGCACATAAAGAATTTAGAGGACTGCATAATTGGCTTCATCACAAGTGATTGATGCATTCTTATAATACACACGTCAGTTCCTAGGTTCTTTATATGTTGCATTAGAGGAAACAACTTGCATCTCACTCGAAGAAATATTCTTGTATAATCTCTTACTTAGTTTATGCAAAGGCAAAATGCTACAGATGCTGGAAATCTGAAATATAAACAGAAAATGCTGGGAACACACACAGGTCAGGCAGCATCTGTGGAGAGAGAGAAAGAGTTAATGTTTCAGGTTGGTGATATTTCATAAGAAGGTCATCGACCTGAAATGTTAACTCTCTTTTTCTCTCTCTCTCTCTCTCTCTCTCTCTCTCTCGCCACAGAGTATGCCTGACCTGAGTATTTCTATAATTTTCTGTTTATACCTCCTACTTAGTTTGTTTTGAATAACTGATGACTGGAATTTGCTTGTCACAATCATCATTTGAGCCTGGAAAGAACCGTGTAGTGGTGCGATGCGCATCATCATTGTGGTCTACCAACTGATTACATAAATGCTAGAACACTTGCTTCACCAGAGAGTCCCTGGTTCTAGTTCCTACTTGGAACTGCCTGCTTCTGGTAAGCTACCTTGAATCAGTGACTCATCAGTTCTTTGGCAAGTGACTGGGTTGTTTACAACATCAGAATTGAACTATTTCAATGTAGCCTTGGATGTATGAGATTGATATTAATCAGTTTGGATTTCCCCTTTTCCAGAAAACTGAATATTCCAAAAGCACTTTTGTGCACTTCCTCCTATACAAAAGTGAAATTGAACATCTCGGATGCATTCTGGAATTTAGTATTTTTTGCATACAATATGCTGTAATATACCAAGAAGTCTTCGAGCTTTGATCTCTGTGTCATTTAAAACAAATCATACAATATTTATGTTTGGGCCCACGAAGGCAGAACAGGAACCTCGGAAATCATCTTCTAAATCTATTAAGATTATCCTTCCTGTGGTCTGCTGGCCAACTGTAAGTTACGTAAGGAATCTACAGGAAATGGTCTGAATTAAAACAAGAATCACTTCCATGTCGTGTGAAAAGTGTAATAGTTTAGATAGTTCTGGCACTAAATCCTGTCTGCAACTTCACTGACATTTCAATCTCGTAAACCAGAAAATCTTTTAGTTTGGGAGTGATCAAATTGTATCTCCTCTTGTATCCTGGATTGTCCAAAGTCACATTTTATTTGAAAATTATAAACAGTGGTACTGCTCCTTTAGATTGTAATATTGAAAGCAGGATTCTAGTTTTGGACAGTGCATACAGGTACAGTGTCAAATCCAGAGTTCCGAAATTCGGAATGTTCGAAATGCAGACACTGGGCTGATCCATGGCGGGGTCGTCGGAAACCGGAAAATGTTCCGAAATCCGGACTCCTCGGCCGCCTAACCTCTAGCCCCCTCGGGTGGGGTGGGGGGGGGGGGCCCTCCTCGGCTGTCCGGCCACCTCGGGGGGGCCCCCCCCCCACCCTCTTCCCCCTTACCTCAAAGCACAAGCTACATTCAGAAAAAAATATATAAACAAAAATCAGCACTTGCTCCATTTTAAAAAAGAAAAAAAAGCTTACTCGCCTGTCACTTTGCCAAAATGGGGAATATCGAAAAAAGACATTTGGTAAGAGTCTAAAATAATGAGCTACATGTTTGGGAATGTAATAAAGTTGACCTGTTTTTACTAGTTTTTAGTAAGAATATGAAAAAATGGAAGTGGATGTTTCCATACATCTAGTACCGTACTCTCAAATACCTCAGCCACCTAACTTCCCCTCCCCTCCCCTACCTACCTACTTTGACCCAGGTGATTGTGGACTCATGAAGTCGGAAAGACGTTCCGAAGTCTGGAAATACCCCGAACCTGGGCTCTGGTGTTTCCGGACTTGGGAAGTCAGATGTTCTGAAGCCGGAAAGACGCAGAATCTGGAACGGCCTCGATCCCGAGGCTTCTGGATTTTCAACGCTGTACCTGTATGAGCAATGCCACAGGATCCCATGGTTCAGGAAGTAAATGCACCATGTGTCATAATATTGAACCATAAAAACCACAAGGCTCCCAAGGTAATTTCTTAGTCTGTGTTGCGCATTCCATTTGAAGCAACACAGGTATTACAATTAGTCTCAATTTCTCTGCAAGGAAGGGAGAAATTAGTTATGGTTCAATAAGATTACGATCCAGTGACCCCTGTTGGAAATGCCTATTTGGATATCCGATGAAAACGGGATTGTGTTTAGTTACGATGAACCAAGGGTCCAATAACCTGCTGGCGCTCACTGTCCAGGTTCTTGCAGTCCCATGAACAGGGTGCCAGAGGGCTGCTGGTACACTTGGAGCATATCTCATACCTTCAAGTGTGGACTGTGATAGAGAGGAAATTGGAGGGAAAGTTTGAACATAAAAACATAAAAACATAAAACATAAAACATAAGAACATAAGAACATAAGAACAGGACATCTAGCCCCTCGAGCCTGCTCCGCCATTCAAAAAGATCATGGCTGATCTGGCCGTGGACTCAGCTCCACTTACCCGCCCTCTCCCCGTAACCCTTAATTCCCTTATTGGTTAAAAATCTATCTATCTGTGAATAGAAATAGAAATAGAATTGAAATAGAAAAAGTCATGGAAATATTTGAAATTGGCTTTCTTTCACGAACTGCAAACATCCTCAGAGTTAATAGTAATTTTTACAAACTTCTGCTGGAGTGGTTGAAGATCTAAGAATGGTAGCGGAGCAATCGATTTTGTTACATAAAGTCCGACTAGATGCTGTACATGTAGCTAGTTGCTCTTAGACAGGTAACTTAATAACATTTTAAATATTTAAAAAAGATAATTTGTAACTTGGGACTGTATTGGCATAGCTAGTCCTATCTATATGTATATGTACAGCTGCAAGCAGTTTTTTGGGGGGTAGTCATGCTCTTTGGTATATAGTAAGCATTTTCTTCTTCTCCAAAGTCGAGGACAAGATTCTAGATATCTTTGCATTGAAATAAAGGCAGAAAATGCTGGAAATACTTAACAGGTCAGGCAGCATCTGTGGAGAGAGAAACAGTTAATGTTTCAGGTCGATGACCTTTCGTCAGAACTGGTTTTTTTGGGTTGGCTTTCTTTAAGCAGAATAATCTTGGTTGGTAATTAAAATGTGTTTGTTCTGTGGTAGTACAGGTTGATCCTCCCTTATCCAGAACCACCCCTCGTCCAGAATCATTCCCGGCCACCGGGTGGTGCATGCACAGAACTCCGACATAAACAAATTGAAGTCCTTCCTCGCTGCCGACTCCTGCAATCGCTGGCCTGACCCCGCGATCCACCGCATCCGCATCCCCCCCCCCCCACTCCCCATGATCTCTCTGCTGCACTCCCAGCACCAAGCCAGCCAGCCCCGATATCCCCTTGTTCAATACCTGTACCATCCAATTTAACATGACCACCCCTTATCCGGAAAAATCCCTTATCCAGAACAGGCCCGGTCTTGAGGGTTCTGGGTAAGGGAGGTTCAACCTGTAGTATTTTTACAGTTGGTAATTGAAATACGTTAGTTCTATGGTAGTATGATGAAGAAGAACATAAGAATTAGGAGCAGGAGTAGGGCATAAGGTCCCTCGAGCCTGCTCCGCCATTCAATAAGATCATGGCTGATCTGATCATGGATTCAGCTCCACTTCTCTGCCCGCTTCCCATAATCCCTTATTCCCTTATCGTTTAAGAACTGTCTATTTCTGTCTTAAATTTATTCAATGTCCCAGCTTCCACAGCTCTCTGAGGCAGCGAATTCCACAGATTCACAACCCTCTGAGAAGAAATTTCTCCTCTCAATTCTAAATGGGCGGCCCCTTATTCTAAGATCATGCCATCTAGTTCTAGTCTCCCTATCAGTGGAAACATCCTCTCTGCATCCACCTTGCCAAGCCCCCTCATAATCTTATGTTTCGATAAGATCACCTCTCATTCTCTGAATTCCAATGAGTAGAGGCCCAACCTACTCAACCTTTCCTCATAAGTCAACCTGCTGTACCGCAACACTTTGCAATCTTTCTCCATTTAAATAATAACTTGCTTTTTGATTTTTTTTCTGCCAAAGTGCATAACCTCACACTTTCCAACATTATACTCCAGCTGCCGAATTCTTGCCCACTCACTTAGCCTGTCTATGTCCTCAGCCTCTATGTCCTCCTCACACATTGCCCTTCCTCCCATCTTTGTGTCGTCAACAAACTTGTCTACGTTACACTCAGTCCCTTCTTCCAAATCGTTGATATAGATTGTAAATAGTTGGGGTCCCAGCACTGATCCCTTCGGCACCCCACTTGTTATTGATTGCCAACCAGAGAATTAACCATTTATCCCGACTCTCTGTTTTCTGTTTGTCAGCCAATCTTCTATCCATGCTAATATAGTACCTCCAACCCCGTGAACTTTTATCTTGTGCAGTGACATGTTACATAGTGAATCAGGCAGCAACAGTTATGATCAGTTAAAGGCACCAGGGATCATATCTTATTAGAGCATGTTTTTAATTACTCATCTTCAGCCTTTGCATTAATTTGAGGGTATATATTATGACAGTACGCTCAGTGTTCTGGGGATTGAGCTTTTTTGGGTACACAATTCCCAACCAGATAAAATTTGGAGGAAGTAAAAGTAAACATTCGATTGTGTTGCAATTATTGTTTACGTCGGTACATTGGATCTCATGAAAGGTGAGAACATTTGGATGAATGCTGAACTTTTATGATTTGTTTTAAATTGGGAAGCTGTTTGTGCATATGGAGGTTGATATCGCTTTAATATTTGATTAAGATGAATTAAACTTGATGGCAAATAAAAATGAGTGCAGTGTGAATTTTGGATAAATTTGACATTAATCAGAGAATTTTTAAACCTGTTCTCTGAAGTTGGAATCGTGAGGGGGCCGAAATTGGTGAAACATAAGTTCCGCTCCTTTTTCGTCAGTCCCCGGACGGTGCGTCATTTTTTACCGCCTGGTACTGCTGGGGCCGAGTGTGCGGAATTTCATCCCACTTTTCTCGCCGGTAACCGGAGTAGAGTGCAGCGGGCGGGAGCGGAGTGCAATGGGCGGTGTGCGGCGGAAAAGGCCTTTTGACTCGGGAATCTTCAGCTCCTGAGTTGTGCACACACGCACAGCTGTCGAGCTCCGCCCCACCTCCCCCCGAGAGGACAGAGACTAGAGGGGAAACGATTGCTGTTTTGGGGGGGGGGTGGAGGGTGGCGGGTAAGAGAGAATGAGATTGCTCTTTGGGGGGGTGGGGGGGGCGACAGGGGGAGAGGGTGACGGGTGAGAGAATGAGATTGCTCGGGGGGGGGGGGGGAAAGAGAGAGTGGCGGGTGAGAGAATGAGATTGCTGTGGGGGTGGGGGAGATGAGATTGCTGTGAGGGGCGGGGGGAGATGAGATTGCTGTGGGGGGGGGGAGGAGAAGAGATTGCTGTGGGGGAGGGGGGAGGAGGAGGAGGAGGAGAAGAGATTGCTGTGGGGGGCGGAGGAGAAGAGATTGCTGTGGGGAGGGGCAGAGGAGAAGAGATTGCTGTGGGGAGGGGCGGAGGAGAAGAGATTGCTGTGGGGAAGGGCGGAGGAGAAGAGATTGCTGTGGGGGAGGGGCAGAGGAGAAGAGATTGCTGTGGGGAGGGGCGGAGGAGAAGAGATTGCTGTGGGGGGTGGGGGCGGAGGAGAAGAGATTGCTGTGGGGGGGGGCGGAGGAGAAGAGATTGCTGTGGGGGGGGGGGCGGAGGAAAAGAGATTGCTGTGGGGAGGGGCGGAGGAGAAGAGATTGCTATGGGGGAGGGGCGGAGGAGAAGAGATTGCTGTGGGGAGGGGCGGAGGAGAAGAGATTGCTGTGGGGGGGGGGCGAAGGAGAAGAGATTGCTGTGGGGAGGGGCGGAGGAGAAGAGATTGCTGTGGGGAGGGGCAGAGGAGAAGAGATTGCTGTGGGGAGAGGCGGAGGAGAAGAGATTGCTGTGGGGAGGGGCGGAGGAGAAGAGATTGCTGTGGGAGGGGCGGAGGAGAAGAGATTGCTG